>NC_084556.2:19442500-19765000 GCF_033978685.3 Nerophis lumbriciformis | reverse complement strand
TTATATGATACATTTTTATATGATAGCCTACCCATATTTGTTTTGAAACATACAATACTGTACAATTCAGTCATGAAATTATACCATATGACAAGTAAGTATGATACAATACATTATAGTATGAAATTAAATGATACAAATAGATACTGTATCATACGATAAAAATATACTGGACATTGTAAAATTATATCGTACGTATACATACATATGAAACGAAATGATACCATACTATGCAAAATGATACTGTGAGTTATTGTGAAATGATTTTTTATCATTTAAGACTCTACGATTCAGTCATATGCACTCATACATTAGGATAATTAAATGAGGACCACAGAAAACGATACCATACATCAGATATGAAATAAAAGAGATACAGCAGGTTATGAAATTATACAAACGATACCACACAGTGCCATATGATACAATACTATGCAAAAATATACTATACACAATGAAATCATACTTTGCAATTTAATACGATATCAAATGATACCGTACACTGTGATATGATACACTATAAAACAATACCACATGATATGATAGAATGTTATAGCATACAATACTGCATACTTTGTGACGTTCTTGTGAGGGCAGATGGATTAAAAAAAGCTCTGCCCTGATTCAGAAGTTTTGGACTATTCAGACACTTTTTTTGAGCATGGAACTTGCCACGAGTAAGAGATGGCTCTTTTGTCTGTGAATATATTTGTTATCTATATTTAAGGAAAACATGACAAATGCAATTGATACAGCACAATGATCGCATTACATCACAAACGCTGTGCAGAATTGACGATTTGGAGCAATTTAAGCGCATGAACAATGTGATTATAACTGGGCTCCGTATTACACAAAGGCCTCGAACCGGGGCAGCTGATAACAAGATGCTTCAACACAGCAACACGTAGACACCTTTCTGCAATCCTAAACTGTGGATGTGGATGTCAACAACATAAATGCCATGCATGTTAGCAGGAATCACAACGTCACACTTGTCGTCTTCATAAAATTCACCAACAAAAAACAAGATGGCGTTGCTATAGCAGAGAGGTTTGTTGAGGGGAACAAACGTCTACAATTCAATCAATGAGCATCTGACAAAAAGCAACAAGCATGTGACTTAAAAAAGCACAGGATGCAAAATGTACATCTAAAGAAACCATAGCACACAGTAAGGAACTGGACAAATACTGAAAATGACATCATCTCCACTACAAGGACTTGATCCTTATGATACCGTACAGTATATGTACATAATATACAATTTGATAAAGTATGATACCTTCTAATACAATAAAAAAATACAGTATGTAACAGTATAGCATATTATAGAGTAGGACACCGTATGTTATAATACAATTCAAAAATATACTATACACTGTGAAATCATACCACAGAGTTTAGGGTTTATTTATTTGAAATAGGTACAATACATAATAATGGACATATACATGTAAATATGAAAGATTATAGCCAACGGCTAATTTCCATCTTCAGCCCCTTCAGCAGGTTGATGTTTACATAGGACATACATAAGACAACATAGACAAGTAGAACAATTAGCCTTAAAAAGGTCAAAGTAATAAAAGGTACCCCAACAGTGAGCTAATATTAAAAAAATATATACACGTTTAAGCATGATTGTGGCAGCAGTGTTGTTCTTAAAGTAGCCAAGCTTTGAGATGTTTGGTGAAAGAGACCAGGGTCGGAAGTTTAAGTATTGTATTTGTTTTTGGATTCCAAGTGTGAGATGCACGGACAGATAAAGTTGCTTGACCAAGGGCCCTCTTGGCTCTTTCTACCAGGAACTACACAGTCACCTGTAGTACCAGCTAGTGTTGTCCTGGTAGCAATATTTTGGTACCGGTACCAAAATTATTTTTATTTTTTTCGGTACTTTTCTAAGTAAAGGGGACCACAAAATGTGCATAATAGACAGCTAATCTTTTATTAGTAAGTAAGCAAACAAATTTAGCTGCTGACGTATGCAGAAACATATTGTGTCATTTTCCATTCCATTAGTTTGTCAAAATTATTAAGGACAAGTGGTAGAAAATTAATTATTAATCTACTTAATCATTTACTGTTAATATCTGCTTACTTTCTCTTTTAAAGTGGCGGACCGGTACTTTTTAGAGGCGGTATAGTACCGAATTTGATTCATTAGTATCGCGGTACTATACTAATACCGATATACCGTACAACCTTAGTACCAGCTCTTGTTGACCTGTTTGTGGGTTTTTTTCCACAAATTCTTGTCATGGAGGAGGTGCTTTGTCATGGAAGATTTTGTAGGTGAAGGTGGCGTCGATGTATTTAACAGTGTTGTCCCAGTTTAAGCGCTAATGTTTTTTTAACATCCGACAATAATGATACGTTTTTGGATTTTTATCTATTACTTTCAGAGCTTGTTTATAAACTGTTTCAATCGGCTTTACAATACCACATTGATGGTACAATAGTATCTTCTGTCATATCGTACTGAATAGAATTCAAATAGTACTGGTATTGTAAATTAAATAATAAAATACATATGATGTAATATGATACAATACGTTGCAGTATGATATGAAATGATATGATATCCTCTGTGTATTTAATTTATATTTGCATGTCTCACGACACATTATCTGTATGTAATATTGGCTGCATTTCTGATAGTTGTGTGTGTGCCATGTTGTTCCAGACCGCAGCAAACGTTACCCAGCTTGCAAAGATTGTAATAAATCCATTAGAAGAAGACAGCCTGTCGTTTCCTTTAACTTGGACACACACATCTATACCTTTGGCCATTCTGAGCCAGTAATTTCCAGAAGTTATCTAATCCCTTGACAAGCCTCCATTTTATTAATGATTTCCAATGTTGCAAAAATGTGTAGAATAAAAATTAAAATACAACAATTCTGTCAACAAAGATTTGCGTCAGCCTTTGATAGTAGGCTAATATAGCTAATATAGACACTTATATCATGTGTTGGCTTCATTATAACACTTATATAAAGCTATTAATTTATTTTATTTTAATTTTTGGTCCAATATGGCTCTTTCAACATTTTGGGTTGCCGACCCCTGTCTTAGTGTATCAAACAGTATCATATCATTCTTAATATAATGTATGGTATCATTGTGTACTATATAGTATAATTTCATATGATTGAATAGTAAAGTATAGTTTCATCATGTATTGTATGTTTCTTGTGTTGAATCATATCACGTGGCATGTTATTCAATGTCACGCAGTATTGTTTGGTATCACGTATTACATCATTTTCTATAATATGACATAATAACAATGTCATATGGTATCATGTCACACTGTATGGTCATAACATATATAGGGATGTGAATAACTCACAATTTAATTTGATTACGATTCTTGGATTGATGATTCGTTTCAGAATCGATTCTCGATTCAAAGATATGAATTAAACAATGTATTTATTATTTATTTATGTATTTACTCTTTATTATTATGTATTATTTATTATAGTATTTATTATACTGTGTAATTTGCTACACAGCAACATACTGAGTGGTAATATTGTGTGTCACAAAAAGATTTCACATAAAAAATGATGAATGTCGCATGACGCTTGATGAAAAAGACTTAGTTTTTGACATTTGGATTTAGTTTAGTAATTCATGCGAAAGAAAGATTACAAATAGAATTTGGACAATGCTGCTGTGGGGCGGAAACAAATCTGTTTTTAGAAGGAATACGCTGACTTCCAATGCATCTGTTATGTATTCTTGTCAAATGTCAAGCTTCATCATGCCTTCCAAAGTGGGGTGTGTGTGTGTGTGTGTGTGTGTGTGTGTGTGTGTGTGTGTGTGTCATCATCATTGCCCTCATTTCAGTGACAGGCCTAAAGCCCAAGTATGCGCGGCGTGCAAACGTTAAAAGCTGCACAAAGTTGACCTATTACGTAACAGGCTGAATTCAAAAGGCTGATGACAATGACGCTCAGACAGTCCATTCAAATCCTGATTTAATTGGACAGCTCAAGGATACACTAAACAAACAAAGTAGCCTTCTTTAGGATTACGCTGTGGAGGAAGAGACGATAAAACATGCTGGGGAGGAGGACAATAATCAGCGGATGGATTTTCCATGAGAGCTTTTGTTCCCCTCACCCGACCGGGCTAATTCACAGCAGATCATTTTTGTTAGAAAGCAATGTGATGATGCTTTACCATACCTTCAATAATGTGTTTTCTGGACAGTCCTCGCTCTGTCTCTGCTCTGTGAACGAGTCATAAAACAACACCATTAATAATACATTTTCATTAAAAATAAAACAGACGTATTAGTCCACACTTACTGGCCTCCCCAGTAGATCTTTGTTGTGATGACGAAACTCGAGCGTCTAGCCAGGGTTGAAAAAAAAATTTGATTTTTTTTGTTTCAATAAAACAATAACATTCACCAAACACAACATTAGTTACAATAATTTGCTGATTAACACTGACAATATATACAATAAACAAAATACAACATTTAGTATTTATATAGGTACTATACAGTCTCAAACAATGGATTATTAGATATGCATATCATAAAATATGATATATTGTTCATATTTTATTAAATATATTGTTTTTAATAATTCTTTTTGGAAATAATAATTTAAAAAATAAAATACCACTGATTTGTTAGGTTATGTTTTCCAATATAACTTTGTACTAACAAGTTATTTTTAATGGACATTTATTGTATCATGTAAAGGGTTAAATTCATATTTGTAGATGAATACACGTAAAAAAAATAGATAAAAACTTAGGCATGAAAAAACTAGTGTATTACTTTAGCACTATTATATAAAGAGCCACCATTTTTAAGAACAAAACATATTTTTATAATTATTATTTTAAAACACTACTATCAAGGAAATGACATATTGTGATGTACCTTACCTTACAGTATTACTAAATGTAAAATGATTTCAAGAAATATATCTATAGTCTATATCTTATAAAAGGTAAATATGTCAAAGTCAGAAGTCAAACCTTGATTGTTTTAATGTGCAATATAAATAAAGAGTTAATATACAGACATATACATTTGCTCAAAAATAAAATAGGACAGTAGTATCAACAACATCCAAACCAGTCCATCCAAAATAGGAAGTTCCCTTGAGACAAATAATAAAATGTTTACATTTTATATAAAAAAAAAATAAAGAAATAAACAAAAAATATTTAAAATTAGAACAACAATAATGTAGCATTTTAGGACATCTTCACATGTATGAGAATAATAAATGAATAAGTGAAGTCACCTCCATCCTTTCTTCTTAATGATGTTCCCCAGAGTGATCTCTGCTCTGTACAGGTACACACAATATTTATGTTTATGCATGTCTACAAATACGTGTACGTCAAAACCAAAAGACACTAAGACAATAAGTCTGACCTTCCAGATGCATAAACCTCTGCCGTGTCAAACAGGTTGACCCCGTTCTCGTAGGCCACAGTCATCAGGTTCTCCGCCATCTGTGGAAGGAATGGAATTAGTACAGAAAAACAGAACTATGTAAGTTTGATGAAAGTCTCACCTCGTCAGATATTTGTGATCCAAACGTCACCCAGGTGCCTAAACAAAAGGTGCAGGCGGTTATGAATATCTCTTCCATTTGAATTCAATAGACAGACGAGGAACCAAATGAACTCACCTAACCCGAGGCAGGAAACACGTAGACCTGACTTCCCGAGGTTCCTGTGTGGTGACAGAGAGGAATCATATATCAGTATCAATAATAATATCTGAAACAAAAGATGGATGATGAGAAAACATGTTTGCAATTAGTCTTAATTGCAGCCTCTTAATACCATAGTTAATGTTGCACTGCCAATAAATGTGGTGACATATTGATTCAAAAATCAATAGCAATAAATAATCATGAGGAACAAAATGAACCTTATCATCATGTATGCCTTTATTGCCATATATCAACGCACATCCATGTCACGTTAATCATCCATGAATTGATTAACGTGGACCCCGACTTAAACAAGTTGGAAAACTTATTCGGGTGTTACCATTTAGTGGTCAATTGTACGGAATATGTACTGTACTGTGCAATCTACTAATAAAAGTTTCAATCAATCAATCAAAGCATTTCTACCCAATGAAAAAAAGGCTTGTAATAGTGATAAAATATTTACACCCCTAATACTGATCTAATAATAATAATAATAATAATAACTGGGATTTATATAGCGCTTTTCTAAGTACCCAAAGTCGCTTTACATGTAGAACCCATCAATCATTCACACCTGGTGGTGGTAAGCTACTTTCATAGCCACAGCTGCCCTGGGGTAGACTGACGGAAGCGTGGCTGCAATTTGCGCCAACGGCCCCTCCGACCACCACCTGTCATTCATCATTCAATTCATCGGTGTGAGTGGCACCGGGGGCAAAGGGTGAAGTGTCCCGCCCAAGGACACAACGGCAGCGATTCTTGGATGGTAAGAGGCGGGGAGCGAACCTGCAACCCTCAGGTTTCTGGCACGGTTGCTCTACCCACTACGCCATGCCGCCCCATCTAATAACTCACTTTTCAGGTTTTTCATCTTTACCTGAAATTACATGATGACCACTTCAAACAACTTTGTATCGTAATATTTTGTAGTGATACACTGTAAGAAAAATCCTATTTTTATGGTTAATTTATTATCTGGGTTATGACCGAAAGGACAAGATCACGGGTACAAGCGGCCGAAATGAGTTTCCTCCGCCGGGTGGCGGGGCTCTCCCTTAGAGATAGGGTGAGAAGCTCTGCCATCCGGGGGGAGCTCAAAGTAAAGCCGCTGCTCCTCCACATCGAGAGGAGCCAGATGAGGTGGTTCGGGCATCTGGTCAGGATGCCACCCGAACGCCTCCCTAGGGAGGTGTTTAGGGCACGTCCGACCGGTAGGAGGCCGCGGGGAAGACCCAGGACACGTTGGGAAGACTATGTCTCCCGGCTGGCCTGGGAACGCCTCGGGGTTCCACAGGAAGAGCTGGACGAAGTGGCTGGGGAGAGGGAAGTCTGGGCTTCCCTGCTTAGGTTGCTGCCCCCGCGACCCGACCTCGGATAAGCGGAAGAAGATGGATGGATGGATGGATAATCACATTGTCATTATGGAGTATTGTCTGTAGAATTTTTGAGGACAAAATTAATTTATTCCATTTTTAAATAAGGCTGTAACATAACAGAATGTTTAAAAACCGAAGCGCTGAAAACACTTTCCAGATGCACTGTAAGATATAAATGAATATGATGTTATGATAACATGCGATTCAACAGGATAATATACAAAACAATACCATAGCATACTGTACTATACAGTGTGATACAACACCAAATGAAATACAGTCAAACCTGTGTTAGCGGCCACCTGTCTATGATGGTCACTTCCCGATAGCGGTCACAAAAATCCCCCCCCCCCCCCAGAAAAAAGTATTGTTATATACTTTGTGTATCTGTTTAACGTGGCCACTCATTTTGTATCCCAAAACAGTAATCCCTAAAAGTCTGGCATGAATGGAAAACAACATCCTGTCCACGCGAGCAACAATGAGCAGGCTTAAATTCAGTAGCACTGATTAAGCTAAGAAAGCTTGCAAAACTGTATTTTAGAAACGGTCTTTACTACAATTCCGGATACATGCACACCTACGTGTACCGGTATACGTAATCGTATAAGGGTCAACATGTACGGAAATTCAACCTGTGTTTAGTGGCCACCTGTGGTCACTTTCTTTGTTTCCCTTGAGTGGTCACGATAAACAGGTTTGACTGTAATACAAACTAATACAATAGAATACAATACAATGGGGTATGGATTCTGATGTTATGATAACATAAGATGGAATCAGATAAGATGTGAAATGATACTGTAATATGATACAATGCAGAATAATTATGATACAATAGAAATACAAAACTATATGTCATGATAATATTCAATGCAACAGGACATGATAACATACTAAACGATACCATACAATGTTATGCTGTACAACATGAAGCCATGTAATGATACAGAATGATACGATGCTACTATATGATAAGATACAAAAAGATACCATACGATATTGTATACACAAACACACACAAAAAAAACTGATACAAACTAATACGATGTTATAAAAAAATTCGATTAGATACGGAACGATATACTATGATACTATACAACACATCACATTTTGATACAAATTGATACGATGCTACAATAAGATACCATACAAATGGGTAAACCACAAAATCAGACCATAGGATATAGCATACAACATACAACACAATATTATACAAACTAAAACAATGTTATGAAGACATACAATAGGATAATATAGTATACTAACTTATATGACTTTAAAATATGCGATACTATAGATAGAACAGGATATGAAATAATTCCATACATATTACCATACATTTGTGATATGATACTAAACAACCCGACGCAATGCATAAGGAAAATTATACAATATAATACAATTTGATGTGATGTTATGAAAAAATATGATACAATAAGATAGGATGACACATAACATGCGTGCCATATTTTTTCATTTATTTATTTATTTCAGGCAATGACATAAAAAAGTACAAAGTTCACAACACCTAATAATATAAATTAATATAGTGCAAAAGGTAATGTATAGTATGTAATGCATGATTGTCCAGTTTTGCCTGAAAGGGAGTGGGAAGAAGATAATTTATTTAATCCCACCCCCAGTTCTCCATTCAGTGATTACTCACATGAGTTTCACTCTTACTTTGTTCAAGGATTATAATACAGATGTTGTATCATAGTGGCATTACTACAGGTAACAATAATTATTGTTACACTGTAACAATAATTTGTATCAACAATGCAGGAATAATGAATATACCAACAATGGTAATAGACAACATAACAATAATGGTAATAGACAACATAGCAATAATGGTAATAGACAACATAACAATAATGGTAATAGACAACATAGCAATAATGGTAAGGAAACATTGAGCACATGTTAACACTTTGAGACAGAGTACAGCAGCAGGTCAAATTAAAGACCCTCATCTCTATATTTGAACCAGACCCCATGTTTGTATAATAGTTTAAATTGATTAATACTTTGGCATTGCTTGTGTTGTAAGTCCAGTTTGTGCATACAGACACACAAAAACGTTTGAGTGGTTTGAGTTCTCGGCAATAAGAAATATCCAAAGCCTCTCAAGTAATGAGCCTGCACTCGTCTTATAAAAAAACGTTGTAGATTAGGCGGCAATAATTTGTTAAATGCTTTATATAAGATTATTAATGTATTATTTTTAACAAGGTCATCAAATTTGAGCAACTTTGATTGCATAAACAGATTATGAGTATGTTCTAAATAACCAACGTTGTGAATGATCCGCACTGCTCTTTTCGTAGTATGATCAGAGGATGAATTGCATTGTGGTAAGTATTCCCCCATACTTCAACACAGTATGTAAGGTATGGCAGAACCAAGGTGCAGTATAGAGTACGGAGTGCATTTTCATTGAGGTATAGTTTTGATTTGTTTATAATTGAGAGGCTTTTGGAGATTTTTGTTTTAATGTGTCTGACATGAGGTTTCCGTGATAGTTTACTATCAATTATTACTCCCGAAAATCTATTCTCATTTACGATTTCAATTTGGGTACCATCAATACTTATTTTCTGTTCAGACTATAAACTGACAAATGATACAATACAGAATGTTTATGATACGATGTAATACAAACTGATGCATTGTTATAAAGTTATACCATGCAATTGGACAAGCTACGAAACGATTACATACAAAAACTATATAACACAAAATGATACGATACAAACTGATACAACGTTATAAACATATATAATAAAAATGAATAAAAAACAAACTTTAATAAAATAAAAAAAATAAACATGTATGATAAAATTGGATAAGATAGAAAATGATACCATAATATACAGCATGATGCTAAACCTACTCAGTGGCCTGGTGGTTAGGGTGTCCGTCCAGAGATCGGTAGGTTGTGAGCTCAAACCCCAGCCGAGTCATACCAAAGACTATAAAAATGGGACCCATTACCTCCCTGCTTGGCACTCAGCATCAAGGGTTGGAACTGGGGTTTAAATCACCAAAAATGATTCCCGGGCACGGTACCGCTGCTGCTCACTGCTCCCCTCACCTCCCAGGGGGTGAACAAGGGGATGGGTCAAATGCAGAGGACAATTTTCACCACACCTAGTGTGTGTGTGACAATCATTGGTACTTTAACTTTAACTTATCTTTAACAAATGATACGTTACAAATGAATACAATGGTATAAACACATTCGATACAGTAGGTTAGAAACAAAACAATACAACACGATCCAACACAAAGTGATACAATGAACAACAAACACAACGTCCTAAACATTTAATGATACAATACGAAACAATATGAACCATAACAATATGATACATGATGCAGTATGACATTTTGCAGTACAGTACATTAGTATACTGTACTCGATGGGCGTACAAGGACAAAGTGAAGATGAAACAGCGAGCTGCTCCACGTGCCAGCGCGCCGTGGTTAAAAAGTGCGTAATTCTTGTGAGGACAATTGACCTTCCGTCGCTCGTATGTTAACCGCTCACAGTAGTGGGCCGCTTCAGTAAAATCGCTGCAGGGAAGCGAGGCTCAGATGGAGTACGAGCCAAAAGCCCAGAGCCTGCAGGTCTGAGCGCTAAATGGTCCAAAATGTACCAGCAGGAGCCGAGGAGAGCTTTATTACCCAACATGCCACTTTGGATTACCCAGACGGCTGGATTTTGAAGGGCGAAAAAGAGCTGCGTTTGTGAGCAAAGGAGCGTGGACAGATGAAATGATGGAGGCCCTGCTCCTGCATGTGTGTTCTCCCCAATCCTAATTAGAGGCAAGGAAGAGGAGCAGCAACTATGCTTGCCGTCTTTTCATCACCCAACACACACACACACACACACACGCACACACACACACACACACACACACACACACACACACACACACACACACACACACACACACACACACACACACACACACACACACACACACACACACACACACACACACACACACTGCCTGTCTGCCTGCATGCCACAAATAACCAAATGCGGGAAGACAGTCTGTCAGAGCATTTAGACTCAGCCCAGCGAGCCCTGCTTTTATTTTCTCTGTTCTATTTTTAATGCCTGACCCTTGAGCTATTTTTAGATTTCTGTACATGTAAGCGTTTGTGTCCCGCTGTGTGCGTGTTAGCCGTGTGGGAGTGGGAGTGTGTGTGTGTGTGTGTGTGAGTGTGCGTGCACTGGTGTGTATGTGGCGTGTGGGTGTGAAACGCTCATTGTTTAGACTCTGTCAAAATAGCACACTCCTGCAGGGTCAGGATTGTTTAGCTGCAGGGAGGAGGACGCAAGGCGAGGCAAGTGCGCTCGGATGAAGCCCGTTCCTGGGATGCAAGGCTGACTCTCCATCACAGCTTCCTTCCTTGCCTCCTGTGAGCGCAGCAAAACAAAAAGCTGCTCTCTGATCACAAGGCTAAATACTCCTTTTTGCTTGGTCCGTCCCCGACTGAAGGATGGATAGGCTACGATGTCTCAGATTTGTGCACTTGCCGCAAAACTGTATAACTATGATTTGTTTTTCATACGTTTTATTGATTGAAGTGATTTGTGTCTTTTTCAAGCCATCGATTGCTTTTTCCGCAGAAGAGTAAAGACCCGTTTTTCAATGTCGACATGTGTTGTTGTGTGCTACTTCATTGGCGGCACTACAGACTGGACCTTTGGTGTCATGATCTGGGTGGTAGTTTTGGGGGTTTTGTGTTGTTTTCCTGTGTCTAGTGTTTCTTTCTGGCTACCACCGCTTCCGGTGTTGGTTATGTCTTGCAGTGACTTCCACACTGGAGGGTTTATCTCTCAATGTCAACTTCCTTTCGATTCTGGTTTTCTTTTGTCTATTGTGTCTATTATTCACAGTGTGCCTTTTGATTCTATTTAAAATATCTTTCTGTCTGCATTTTGCCTACCGTCTCTGCATCCTGGGGTCACACCAATAGCAACCATGCGCTACCGTGACATTTGGCCCATTATATGTTGCACATTACAGCACTACCTCTGTTTGTGTTAATAATACAGTATGAAGGGGATTCATCACAGTTTACCTGACACATGAAACATGACAAATTGGGGGTTGCGCTATCCACTAATAACTTGAAAAATGGCAGTAGGTTTTCGAATATCTTAAAACGTGTTTGTGGAGGGGGGCGTGGCCTGCGGGCCTGCAGCGAAGAGGGGTGTGCCAGGACCGGCCTCGAAGTCAGCGACTTGGGTAGGCGTCAAAACAAACAAACCCAGAACCGCACAGAACCATCCTTCTTCCCTACCAGAACGATGGGTCTGTGCGGTTCTGTGTGGATTACCGCAAGGTAAATGAGGTGTCACGTTATGACGCCTACCCAAGACCCAGGTGAGCCATCTACGCACCTGTCGCTGACTTCGAGGCCGGTCCTGGCACACCCCGCTTCACTGCAGGCCACGCCCCCTCCACAGTGTTTTGTGGCAATTCCAACTTTGACCACATTGTCAGTTGCTACGTAGAGTAGCGCTTTCCATCATTTTCAGCAGACTGCATTGCAAAATGATTGACACCCCCTTTTTTCTGTCATGGAAGATCCAGGAATGGGGCCATATGAATCCCTTCCCTACTGTACGTTCCAAAAGATAAGACACTAGGTTTCTTATGATACCAAATTTCCGTAGTCGATACCAATATCTGTGAATTTCCATTCTCAATACTTATTTGATACTACAATGAAAAGGAAATGTACTTTTAAATTCACTACTTTATTGAAAAAGGTTTCAAACTGCTACGTAATTAAGATGACTGTGTTTTACCTTCTTTTTTTTTTTGCACAGAATTTAAATTGCAGTGGCAGCTGCCAAGAGGTATCTATACATTTAGAATAATAACATTGGCCTCCAGTATATCAAAACAAACAACAATAGTGTGCTTATGAAAATGCTCATGAATAACAACAATAGTAATCTATTTTACATTCTAAAAATAACAGCAGTGGTGTCACACCACTGCTGTTATTTTGGTGTGAAGCTTTCAATAATATAAAACAAATTGCTCTTATTCTTTTAAATGGTGGTAGTGTGACGTCATCATGTAATTTGTAATAAAATAGGCTAATGAAAATGCTAAAAAAAAAAAATGTGCCTTTTAGTTCATTATTAGTATCATCATTTCAGCCTTTTCTTATTGTGTTAGGCCTTTTTGCTCTATTCTTCCATTTCTGCTGTTTTTTATTGTTTATTTTATTTCTCCAATGTGCAATAAAAAAAAGAGCTGCGTTCATCAAATGGTCCACAGGCCTGCTGGAATAAGTAAAGAAATGGCGCTCAAACACAGCTTAGAGTGTCTCTAAGCTGTGTTTTCTTAGCCCTTGATGACACCCGTGTTGCAACAAGATTGTGGTGGTTTTCTGCACATTCCCTGGGCTTGTGGTGGAGGATCGCCACTCTCACTCGCGTGGCAAATGCTTTCGTGACTGCTGGAGAATTGACAGTGCTTGCCGAGGAAAAAGTGTTTTAGAGTATTTGGTACTGACGATACTGAAAAAAGCAGGTATTGATGTATTGTTTGCGTGTTGGTATCGACTTTGTATTAAAGCATCAAAACTTTTGACAACACTCTGAGACATACAAATAAATCGTACAAAAGCTGAAAACTGCCAATTAGTCTGTTCAAGACATCTAGAAATATTATTAAATGATTAAATATATACCCAATGCGTGTTAAGGATGTTACGGCTCAGGCTCCTGCCGCCTCTCATTGATCTGTGCGCTCCTCTGAGCGCGCCTCTGGACACGGTCACAGGCGTTCCTCTCCTGTAGGCAATCTGGAATCAACACACCTGTCGCTGATGAGGACTCCACCCCCTTCATAAGACAGCACGTCCTGCGTTCCAGTGCCAGAACGTAGCTTCCTGTCTCAGTACTGTAAGCCTACACGTCTATAGCTCTCTCCCTATGTGCATTTGCTCTCTCTACGTTTCCCCTCCTCTGTGCTCATCGTCTTGTGTCCTGTGTCGTCATCCCGCAGCGTTTCCCCATTTCCTGGTTTGGAGTTGTGTGTCTCGTCTCCCCGAATTCCCTCTGGCTCCATGGCTGCGTTCCCGGATCTCCACCTCTCGCCTGGACACGGACTTTGACGTCTCGCTCCTGTCTATGACCTCTCGCCTGCCCACATAACTCAGAGCTCGCCTTGCCCTCCCTGGACTTCCACATCTCGCTCAACACGCCCCTTCAACAACTCCCGGTAGCACTCAGTTAAACACAACAGATAGTCACACCATAGTTATTTGGATAAACTACACACTCCACTTCCTTGTGTTTAATAAACACGTCTCATACTATCGACACCCCTGTTTCAGTGCTGTATCCTTCTTCATAGTACTGTCACAAAGGATGTCCCGATCAATATACTTTGACAATAGATTGTAGTAGTGGTTCGTTTTCAGAACTAACAATCTACAGCAGTTTAAAAGTAAATGAAACACTTTTTTATCAAATTCCTATTGGCGGTCTAATACACACAATTGTTTGAGAAAAAAGTCACTATTGCAAAATAGGGCTGCAATGATTAGTCGACAATAAAATTTGTCGCCGATGAATTATATTTGTCAACAACAGTCGTGATGTCATCACTCGTGTTTTTCCGGCCGGAAGTAGGTCTCTCGCAAAAACATCGCCAATTATAACATGTAAAGTGTGAGGATCGTTCCTCTTATTCTTGTTAAAAACATAAATACCTTGCTCATTTTGCAAAGCGGACCTTGTTTTTATAGCAGCACATCTGTGATACCCCAGCATTCAAAGCGGACACATGATGATGCAGACCAGTGACGTGCGGTGAGGTTCATGGCTGGTGAGGCACTGACTTCATCACAGTCAGATTTACAAACATATGAACCCTAAAGAGTATCTTATTCACCATTTGATTGGCAGCAGTTAACGGGTTATGTTTAAAAGCTCATACCAGCATTCTTCCCTGCTTGGCACTCAACATCAAGGGTTGGAATTGGGGGTTAAATCACAAAAATTATTCCTGGGCGCGGCGCCGCTGCTGCCCACTGCTCCCCTCACCTCCCAGGGGGTGAACAAGGGGATGGGTCAAATGCAGAAGACAAATTTCATTACACCTAGTGTGTGTGACAATCATTGGTACTTTAACTTAACTTTAACTTTACACATACAAACTGTAGCACACAAATTAATAAAAAAAACTTTATTATGGTCTTACCTTTACTTATAAATTAAGTCCATGCGCCGCTCCTTTTGAACAAAAGCATCGATAACTTGTTTATAGAAGTCTTCCTTATCTTTCTTCAGTTTTAAAAGTCTCGATGGAGATCTTCCTTTAATTATTACCTCCTGCTTCGATTGAAAGTCCAGTTTAGAAAACTGTTTTATTTTAGATATGTAATCCTCCATGTTAGAAGTCCAGGCGAGAGGAAAAACTAAACGATCGCTAACTGTTGCTGCTTGTTGTCACTTATTCTGCAGCCGAGTAGTCGCAAAAATGATCGCTGGGATCCCTAGCGCCCTCTACCACCATGAGGCGGGATTACTGCGAGCCTCAGCCAGCCGTTTTATGATTGCTCAGCACAAGAAATACGTTACACACATACAGTTGTTGACAAAATACACTGTACATTATATACCTCAGCTAACTAAACTATGGAAATGTATAATATAATTCATATAGCAATACGGTCTCACTGCACAGCAGGCCAGCAGTTAGCCGACTCATTGCGCAATCCATGGTGAGGCTCAACTGGCTGCTGACTCACCGCAAGTCTCTTCTCAGTATTTGAACGGCAAATGTGAAAATTCAGCGATTTTGAATAAAAATAATCTAAAACTGGTGAAGTTAAATAGAAAACAACTTTAATCACTGGATACATATAACAATTTAATTAATTTTTTTTCTTTTTACATTTTTTTTCTTTCCATGATGGCACGTGAGGCCCCGCCTCACCTGCCTCCCCTGACTGCACGTCACTGATGCATACACAGCCTCGGTAAGAGTACTGTTAGCTGCTAGCTAACAAGAGTGAGACAAAGTTGTGGGGAAAATAACTTTAACTTTCATTTTAGCCAAAGTCAGCCAACTAAACTTTGTCTACATCAATTCAAGTACGTTTTAAAGCAGCGTCAATTTGCAAGGCCGTAAAAAAAAAAGACACTTTAACAAACGCGAACCTCGCACACACACACACACACACACACACACACACACACACACACACACACACACACACGCACACACACACACACACACACACACACACACACACACACACACACACACACACACACACACACACACACACACACACGCACACGCACACACACACACAGAGAGAGAGAGAGAGACAAGCACCAATGCAGAGGTATCATAACATTAAACATACAAACAATCCATCAAATAGCCAACATTTTAAGAATTAATCAAATATATAATTCTGTACATTAAGTCTATTAGAGTGCTATAACTGCTAAGAGTTAATCAATATATATATAATCAATATACCAGTGCGCATCTTTTTAAACATTACAAAATGCTTTTCTTTTTGTGGAATTGAAATTATGTGTTATTGTTGTTTGTTTTCATTGCTGCTATTGTAACTGTTTTTTAATGCATAAAGAAGGTTAAATGTTTTTTTTTTGGCATTTTGCCTTTCCTTTCTTTTAAATGGACAGCATTTTAATAGTCATTTTATTTTTTGTAACAGATGAATGAGCAGCACAGTTCGTAAGCACATTCCTAAAATAACTTGAACTGCATTTAGAAGTCGATGGGAAAATTAGAGCCATTACATATGTGTACATTTTATTGTCTGACCAAGCAACTAATCATTAAGATAATCGTTGACTAATCAACTATCAAAATAATCGTTAGTTGCCAAAATAAGAAAAAAATAAGCAACAATGTAACGACAATATAAATCTTAAAATGTAAACAAAACCATGAAAATAACTGCCATTATACACACAGATTTGTGTAAAAGTAACAGCATTAGTCAGTAGAGCAGGGAGGGGCAGTAAGTGCCTGAGTGAGCAGTAGAGAGCTAATTATCTGGACATATAAAAGAAAAACTGCAACACAAGTATCAATCCCATCAGGCTCGTATCAGTCTGATACCAATACCCACCCTAGCATCAATACTATCAATATTTATATCGATACACCCACTACTCTCTGAATAGCTAAACTTGAACTGTGAGTGTGTCGTCACTGCCTATTGTCCTGCAACTTGCGACTTACACACAACAAATACGACAAGTGTGACACATCAGAATCAGAATCAGAATAGGCGTAGTTGAACGTACGTCGCAAATACTGTCCAAAAAACAAAACAATGGAGGATGTCAGCTGCCCCCTCCCGCACTGAGCTCCAGCCCTCAGCTCTCTGCAGTGCTGCAGTCTGCTTATTTACTATCAGAGAGTGTGGAGGGGCACATGCTCCTTCTTGGCTTTCACTGACAAGCTGCTTCTCTCTCCGACACACACACACACACACACACACACACACACACACACACACACACACACACACACACACACACACCAAGATGAACGCCAGCAGACACCACGTTTCAAGTGACGGGGGCTCTTGTGCAAAAAAAAGAAAAGAAAGAAAAAACATCTAGAATGTGCCGCGCAAGCACAAGGACGGTGCTCTCGGTGCTTGGACGCCAGCGCTCACGCCTGACGGCAATGAATAGGAACTCAGGTCCACATCTGCATACGGCTCTGCATGAGTGCACCCGTTAGCAGGGGTGCACAGATGCTCCTCTACCCCCTGCTCATAAGGAGCTCCACATGGCTTCTTCTTCTATTATTACATCTCTCACAACAAATCACAAAAGTCCAGACAAGGTGATTGCGAGGGACTTGGCTGTTGTGATGCATTATTAATGGAGGAGGGCGAGCCGGCACCACAGGTGCTCCGTCATGGTGTAGTCAGCATTTTAACCTGTGCTGACACTTCCAGTTAGCTTGCACCTGCGGCGGCAGCAAGACAATACATGCAAATGGTCGCCAGGACATGATTGATTTTATTGCCCCCCTTTGCAGTTGTCTTTAGAAGGCACACACATGCTGAGCAGGCTCTTCTCCAGAGGGAAGCACACCTTAGATATTCATAACACTCACGTCAATGCTTAGATGCGCACTCTTTTCTCACTAAATTGGCAGCAAGATGGCAGACTGTCTGCTCTTTTTTTTAATGATGCCTTATGGCTTGTGGGCTAACTAAAATAAAAACAATGTTTTTGACTGCAAAATATAGTCCATTTAGTTACTCAACTTCGTCAAGTTGAGAAGAGGTGTTTATTTGTACCAATGACTTTTGTTGCTCTGGTATGAGAGATCTTCTGGGGAAGATCTAAAGGGGGAATGTGGAGAATGCATACATTTTTAAAAGCCTACTGAAATGCGATTTTCTTATTTAAACGGGGATAGCAGGTCCATTCTATGTGTCATACTTGATCATTTCGCGATATTGCCATATTTTTGCTGAAAGGATTTAGTAGAGAACATTGACGATAAAGTTCGCAACTTTTGGTCGCTAATAAAAAAGCCTTGCCTGTACCGGAAGTAGCAGACGAGTAGCGTGACGTCACAGGTTGTGGAGCTCCTCACATCCGCACATTGTTTACAATCATGGCCACCAGCAGCGAGAGCAATTCGGACCGAGAAAGCGACGATTTCCCCATTAATTTGAGCGAGGATGAAAGATTAGTTGATGAGGAAAGTGAGAGTGAAGGACTAGAGGGCAGTGGGAGCGATTCAGATAGGGAAGATGCTGTGAGAGGCGGGTGGGACCTGATATTCAGCTGGGAATGACTAAAACAGTAAATAAACACAAGACATATATATACTCTATTAGCCACAACACAACCAGGCTTATATTTAATATGCCAAAAATTAATTCCACATAACAAACACCTCCCCCTCCCGTCCATATAACCTGCCAATACAACTCAAACACCTGCACAACACACTCAATCCCACAGCCCAAAGTACCGTTCACCTCCCCAAAGTTCATACAGCACATACACTACCACCAAACCCCGCCCTCCCACACATCAACCCCCCTCCGTGCATCGGTTGAGGTGAGTGGGGTTGGGGGGGCGGGGTTTGGTGGTAGCGGGGGTGTATATTGTAGCCCGGAAGAGTTAGGGCTGCAAGGTGTCCTGGGTATTTGTTCTGTTGTGTAACGGTGCGGATGTTCTCCCGAAATGTGTTTGTCATTCTTGTTTGGTGTGGGTTCACAGTGTGGCGCAAATTTGTAACAGTGATAAAGTTGTGTATACAGCCACCCTCAGTGTGACATGTATGGCTGTTGATCGAGTATGTCTTGCAGTCACTTACGTGTGTATGCAGAAGCCTCATACAACATGTGACTGGGCCGGAACGTTGTTTGTATGGTGAAAAAGCGGACGCGACGACAGGTTGTAGAGGACGTTAAAGGCAGTGCTATCACGGCACGCCCTTAATATTGTTGTCCGGGTGAAAATCGGGACAAATTCGGGAGAATGGTTACCCCGGGAGATTGTCGGGAGGGGCACTGAAATTCGGGAGTCTACCGGAAAAATCGGTAGGGTTGGCAAGTATGTTGCTAAGGCGGGATAGCCATTCAAAGAAGGTGAATTCATTAAAAAGTGCATGTTAGATTTTTTGAAGAAATCTTTTCTTGTGGCCCAGCCTCACCCAGTTTCTGCATCCAGTGGCCCCCAGGTAAATTGAGTTTGAGACCCCTGTTCTATATTCTCAATGGAACATTTAAAGTTTTGGTGTTGTTTACTGCCGTCATCTTGCAGTCCACACGTATCTCTTATGTGTGACTGCCATCTACTGGTCACACTTATCATTACAACATGTACCAAGTAAAATAGCTTCGAGGTTGGTAAGCACAAACAGAAATTTTATAAGGCGCACTGTCGATTTTTGAGAAAACGAAAGGATTTTAACTGCGCCTTATAGTCCGAAATATACGGTACTCGCCGAGTTGGTGCTTTACGAAACACTCGTAGCAAAAATTTATTTAAAGAAACACAAATAATATCAAGATAATACCTAAATGGGAAACACTAAATGTTAAAAGAATATCAAACAAACCTTTAACAAAGTGATCACTGCAAACTCGAGCATTCTTCGACTCTGCTTTCTTGGACTGGAGTGCCTGCTACCTTTTTCGTTGTCGTTTTGTAAAATCTTGCACTCTTCCGCCCTTCTTGATTACCTCTCAAAGAACTCTGAAGAAACTTGTATCCTTTTTTCGCACAGCAGAAAACAACACAAGCATTGGGCATTTTTTTCTATTGAGAACAGATTTAATGAGCCCGATGTGACGTCATTTAAAACCAAGCAGTTGTTATGTATTTTTATGTCACAATTAGTGCTGTCAAACAAAACATTTTTCAAATCAGATGAATCGCACTTTTGAATTTATTTGGAATAATCATGATTAATCACAGGTTATAACTCGCTTGCATAAATTAAATTAACTTAAAAAAGATTCTATTTGGACACAAATGCAAATTCCAAGAACATTTTTAAATGTTTTCCTTGAATGCGTGTCATTTATTTGTACTGTTTTATTTAAAGTCCCGTATGGTTGTATTTTTAAGTCAAATAACTATCCGAGGTTAAGACAAAGGAGCATGTACAGGAGCATGTGCATGCTTAATCTGTGTATACGTGACTAAAGCTATAGTTTTTGTGATTATTCACATGAGTTAACTTGTTATTTTTAACAGCCCTTAACAGCGCTAGTAGTTGTTTTCAAACATGCATACAAGGTATGTAATTCACACATATTTTATATAAAACTGTTTCGGTCATAGTGTTGACCCTTGGGGTACGCCGCAAGATATATTGAGAACAAGTTCAATCGTTTACAAATTAAACACCTACATTTATAAAATGTTTCAATCAAACCTGTGGCCAAATAATTACATTAAAGTAAAATGTAAAGCAGCAAATTCAGAATCAGAATCAGAATCTTTCTTTGTAATAAAATCAATTAATACATGCATTTTAAAATAATTACAAAGAAACATTCACTAATGATTTATTTCATAACCAATATATGTATTTAAGTTTGCAAATTTAGTGGCATTTTTGATTATTCAATGATGTCTATGTTTATTTATGGTATTTTATATATATTTTATTTAATTGTTGTTGTTTTTATATAACTTAATGTTTTATCAATTTATTTAACGTCCTTTGATTTCATAACGCTGATTTTGAAAAGAAACAGTGTCAAATAATTTGTTTAAAATTAAAATGCAGAAATTCAACTATTACATATATTACAAAATACTTGCAAAGAAACAATTTAATAATTGTTTAATTCATAACCAATACATTTATTTCAATTCATAAATGTTTGGGTATTTTTTATTATTTAAAACACATTTTATATTAATGAAAGGTATATTTTTTTTCAATCGATTTTCTGATATAATTTAATGATATATTCATCTATGTCATGGCTTTTAATTGTATGATGCTGTATAGCATACTGAAAAGCAACATCAAAAAGGACTTTACAATATATTTATATATAATATAATAATAAATATAATATAATATATATTTATATATAATATTTAATATTGACCAAAAAATTACTACTCCTGCCAAGAAATGATATATTGATAATGATGTATAATATTGTATAATAATGGTTGTGTGTAATATCCATCCATCCATCCATTCATTTTCTACCGCTTGTCCTGTTCGAAGTCGCGGGGGGTGCTGGAATATGTAATTTTTTATTTAAAAAAAAATACTTTTTAATATCTTTTGTTTCTTATTAATCAAATGTTTTTAATCCTTGTGCATCAGTCATTAAATTCACTGAAAGAGTTATATATATATATATATATATATATATATATATATATATATATATATATATATATATATATATATATATATACATATTTATTTATTTAATTATTTTTTATTAATTAAAAAAAAAAAATAATTACAATCTAGTGCTCTACTTCTTGCCAGAACTGGGCTAAACAACAGAACGCATGGTGTTTCATACGTCTTTAATTCAAACAAATTCAATTAGATTTGAAAGTGGGTCTGTCCTATTTTCAAACAACACACATGCAATGAGAGAAGCGAAAAAAAAATATATCTTCTAATTCTATCCATCTTCCACTTAGCTTTATGAGTGGTCATGACCTGCTTATTAAAATACACGTTATGAAGTGGAGCGCTTCCAGTTGATATTAAAGTTGTGAACCACTTTATGATGGTTGGAAAGGTCCCAGGAGACACGGCACTGGACAAAGACACACACATTTCTATATGGTAGAAACACACTGATGGTTTTCAGAGGGTGTTCTTGCCTAAAATAAGAGTAGTTTCTAGTGTGAGTTATTTTAAGAATATGTGTGAGAAGGTCAGGGCCACTTGCACACCTTTATGTCTGGAAGCTGTATATTTAAACGGCAGCTCTCTTTTCCTGCGCTGCCTCATAAATATGAAACCTCATGGCCTTTGACGGCTCAAGGAATTTAGCATGATGGAATAGAGTTGTCCACGTGTTTAGGCCTACTAGGATGTCAGCCGATATACTTTAGTCGGATGGAAAACATCTGAGCTAAGGTACTCTCTGACACTGTTTAAACCTCAACAAAAAATACAAATATCTGCATTTATTCGAGAAACATTCTAGAATGTTAAGGTGAATATTTAACAACAAATTTGAATGGTGTGGGATATACTGTTTATTTTTAGATCGATTTCTAAATTTTGTTTTTCATTATATATCATTTTCAAATTACAAAAGTAAAATATAATTATTTATTGGACATTTTACATGATTTCCACTGAATAGGAATGGTATAAAAAAAAGTACATGTTATTTAGGGTTGTGTTGGACGCAGAAACGGCAGGCAAAGTGCAGGTAAAAAGTAGATATTAACCAAAACTCAGTGGCGGGTCGTGCATTTCCCACCAAGGCCTTCAGTGATGTCCGACTTCAACGATTACGTCTCAAAATACCATAATTTATGTCACCACATGACCATTGCTGGAGAAATACTATACAGGAACACATTTACGCCCTACTGGGCATTGAAACACCTCAATGATGTACAAAACGGGTCATTTTCTGGCGCATTTAAAAATCAATTAAAACGCATCAGCAATTAAAACATATCTTATGTGGTACTGTCAAAATTAAAATTGCAAAAAAAAAACATATTAAAAGTGAAAAAATTAAATACTTGAACTCACAATTTGTAGCACCTATTCGACAGAGTATAAGCCAGTGGTACCCCTGGTAGTTGGCATTTCCCCATTTCATCGCCAGAACAGCTGAGGTAGCTTCCCGGGTTGGCCGACATCGTCTCACAAGATGTAGTTTCTCTTTAAATATCCTTCATGAAAATTGCATTGCAAATACTGTATATATCTGCCACCTAATCAACGTTTTGTTGTCCTTCTCTGCAATCCCGGTCTGGCTATGGTGCAACACTTCCTGCTTCTTGCTAAACTGAAACTTGTGAATGGATACTCACTTTGGAATGACAACTGAGAATCCAATCACAGTCTCGTTAACATCAGGCTACTTAGATAGGCTACTGTCAACAACATGTGATCTGATTGGCTATCAAAATTGTCTATCCACTCTATGCCCCCATTCACTTTCAGTGCATGGACACCCACATTGTTGATTCTGAAGGCCTCGGGCAGATTTCGTTCAGCATGGCAACATAAGCTAGCTGAATTCTGATTGGATACAAACTAAAACTAAAAACAACAGCACTGGAACGAGCATAATATGACATGAAGAGAATATGAATACTTTTAGATATTTAGGGAAAGTAAATCAAAAATAATTGTATCTTTAATTATGATCATGATTTCTGGTTATGTTAGGCCAGCAGAGAAGGCCTTGCTGGCCCTGATGGCTCACCACTGCCAAAACTATATACTACTATACTGTGCTGCATGGAGGTTCAAAGCACAGTGATCCAGCTCTGTCCAGAAGACAGGGCTGGCATAAAAAATATCCTAATCGGAAACCAGGAACAGGTTTGTCCTAATTGCCAACCAGGGACAGGTGAGGATACCAGGGCAGGCAATAGAAACAAAAATAAGAGCACTGGGCTGGACAAGAAATAAAACAAAATACCAGAATCTAAGAATAATTGTATAAGTATATGGTCATTTAAAACCATAATACATTTAAACAAAACAATCCCAAAATGTTTTTTTAACTGCATTAGAATTATCTGTTAGTTTTGTGCACATATTTCAATGACTTGTGAGCAAATTTATTTACACGACCATCAATTCACAGAGAAAAACATCCCAAACATGGTGGATTTAATTCAATGTATTAATTAGAGGACATCATTTAAATTTGTGTAGAAAATTCAACTAAATTCTTGAGAGCATATTCTGTTTTTTTCTTTCTTTCCATTATGAATTTTAAATTGAATACAGAGCTGTGATTTACCTGTAAATTGGATGTGTCATGTGATTCGCAGGGTTTGTCAGTTAGTAAATTAGTTAGTTTCCCAACATAACCCAAACAGTTATGGACAGATTTTCATGGAGATTACAGGAAAATGTCTGAAACGGGAAAAGGAGAAAACAATGTTTTACTCATTATTTTATCTGCCTTCTTGTAATTTAATCATCTGAAAATCACTGTGAATTGCCTCGTGTGTTGCGCTGTATAAATAAACTTGATTATATTTTGGGGCTGATCCGGACCATTTCTACTGCGGTACCTTACGAGCCTCAACTTTACTCTGTCTCTTTCATCCCACTATGCGTAGCTCAAAAGGTTATGGGCACATTTTGATTAAAATTTCGGGATATTTAAGAAATGGGATAAGAAACAAGTAATTACATTTTGGAAGGATCCGCAGTACTATGTGGATTCAGGACTTTTTAACTATTGGTAAGTAAGGCCTGGTTGAGGTCTGCGCTCTGCGAGGGCTTTTTTTTTTTAGTTTCCAATATGAATTGTAGATACAGAGAGTGATTATAAATAGCCTAGTTATTGGGTGTGGTTGGCCTCTGCCTATTTGTTACATTGGCCTACTATGGGTTAGTGAGTATTGCCCTCTCTGAAATCTGCCTAGCAACAAGTGATGGAGCAAACACGTAACGTGAGCAACAGCAACCTTTTGTTGTGTCAGCTAGCAAGCTCAGAATCCGTTCGGAACTTTAGCACAATTTTCGAAATGAACAAAACTCATTACAGCAGGTGTGTCCAAACTCAGAGGGCCGCACGCTAAAAAAATTAAAGGATGTGGAAGCCACATGAATATTTTTTCTCATTGCCTAAACAAGCTAAAACCAAACAAATGTTGATATGCCAAAACATTTTATGTATTCAAAGAAAAAAAAACAGCCTGAATCTAAGCCTAGAAAATTATTGTATTTACCGTATTTTTCGGAGTATAAGTCACTCAGGAGTATAAGTCGCACCTGCCAAAAATGCATAATAAAGAAGGAAAAAAACATATATAAGTCGCACTGGAGTATAAGTCGCATTTTTGTGGGACATTTATTTGACAAAACCCAACACCAAGAATAGACATTTGAAAGGCAATTTAAAATAAATAAAGAATAGTGAACAACAGGCTGAATAAGTGTACGTTATATGACGCATAAATAACCAACTGAGAACGTGCCTGGTATGTTAACGTAACATATTATGGTAAGAGTCATTCAAATAACTATAACATATAGAACATGCTATACGTTTACCAAACAATCTGTCACTCCTAATCGCTAAATCCCATGAAATCTTATACGTCTAGTCTCTTACGTGAATGAGCTAAATAATATTATTTGATATTTTACGGTAATGTGTTAATAATTTCACACATAAGTCGCTCCTGAGTATAAGTCGCACCCCCGGCCAAACTATGAAAAAAACTGCGACTTATAGTCCGAAAAATACGGTAATAGTGATTAATCGAAATCAATCCTAAGCAACCCTTCGATGAATCTGAAAAAGAATCATAACAAGGCAAAAGCTTACAGTCACCAGAGGTTACTGGTTCGATCCTGGCCTGGCGAGCTCATGTCGAGGTGTCCTTGAGCAAGACACCGAACCCCTGACTGCTCCTGATGGGTTGTGGTTAGCACCTTGCATGGCAGCTTCCGCCATCTTTATTCCACAATTTTGTTTTCTTAATGTGCAACGACAATAAAAGCCTAATGAATATGACTATGAAAGCCCGTTATATTCTAAATGAATTATTGTTATTAGTTATCAAAATTGTTACTTCTATTGGTATTTGTATTGTTTGACTTGTAGTGCAATAATGTTCATTGTCATTACTGTGTTATTCCTATCTACTTCACTAATCTGTTCTTCTTTATCATTTTTGGTATCATATATCATATTTGCTGACGTAGTCCCCCTCTGGCCCTTACAATTTCCCCCTCTGTCTTCTTATTTCTTTCCCCTCCTGCTCCGGTCCGGCTCTGCCACACACTAAATATCTCCATTTAATAAAGCAAACTTGCCAACCCTCCCGGATTTTCCGGGAGACTCCCGAAATTCAGCGCCTCTCCCGAAAACCTCCCGGGACAAATGTTCTCCCGAAAATCTCCCGAAATTCAGGCGGACTCTGGTCCATGCGCACCTGAGTCCGCTAACCCACAATATAAACAGCGTACCTGCCCAATCATGTTATAACTGTAGAATGATGGAGGGCGAGTTCTTGGTTTCTTATGTGGGTTTATTGTTAGGCAGTTTCATTAACGTCCTCCCAGTGCGGCAACAACACACAACAACAGCAGTCACGTTTTTGTCTACCGTAAAGCAGTTCGTCTGCCGTAAACAGCAATGTTGTGACACTCTTAAACAGGACAATACTGCCATCTAGTGCATTTGATGAAAGCACTTTTGTGCGTGCCACACAGCAATGCATCATCAGAGAGGGTGTTCAGCATGGTTC
This sequence comes from Nerophis lumbriciformis, assembly GCF_033978685.3. NCBI lineage: Eukaryota > Metazoa > Chordata > Actinopteri > Syngnathiformes > Syngnathidae > Nerophis > Nerophis lumbriciformis. Next base: position 19,737,941 of record NC_084556.2, on the reverse strand, counting down.
GAAAAATAGTGACAGAGAATAGAACAAGGATGGACAATTCAACCCTTAACTGAACAATGAGTAGATGAGTGTTATGTGTGTGTATATGTGTAAATAAATGAACACTGAAATTCAAGTATTTATTTTATATATTTATATATATATATATATATATATATATATATATATATAATAAGATAAATATACATTTATAGCTAGAATTCACTGAAAGTCAAGTATTTCTTATATATATATATATATGTATATATATGAAATACTTGACTTAGTATTTCGTCAAGTATTTCTTATATATATATATATATATATATATATATATATATATATATATATATGTATATATATATATATATATATATATATATATATATATATATATATATGAAATACTTGACTTGGTGAATTTTAGCTGTAAATATACTCCTCCCCTCTTTTTTTTTTTTTTTTTTTTTTTTTTTGTGTCTGTCCTGTCCAGCTTCTCAGGCAAATCATATAGTTGATGTAGATGCCCATGTCGGCTGTTCAGATTTACTTTACAAAAGAGAAGTGTAGGATACTTCTCTTGTTGCCTTATTTGTATTTGACTTTATTAAATGTATTTATATTATCATTTAGTGCAGCCGGGCCGGAGCAGGAGGGGATAGAAAGAGAGAAAAAAAGAAGACAGAGGGGGAAATTGTGGGGACAAGAGGGGGATTAGACAGAGAGACAAAAACAACAACAGCAAACAACAACAACAACAACAACAACAATAGAGCAACATCAGCAAATATGACATGTACAAATATGATGGTAAAAGTAATAGCAAATAAGCAGTTAGCGAAAAATAAAAAATAATACAGAAATGACAATGAGCATTATTACACTACAAATGGATCAATACAAATACCAATAGAAATAGCGCTATTGATAATGAACAATACCAATAATTTACCTTTATTATCAACAATACAGTTGTTTAAATGCAACAATACATATACGTAATGATAACTTGAGATACGAAAGAATGCAGAAAAATGGAGGGGGAGAAAGAGAAGCAACCTACATTAACCTTGTAGATTGTTATAGTCACCTTAGGTTAAGCTTTGTCAGTGTGCCATGTGTTACACCCAGTTTACCCTAGGGCAACAACGTTAATATATGTTTGATGAAACGTGATTATGTGCATGAGTGTAAGTATGCATATGTACTTGTATATGTACAGAATGTGTATATGTGTTTGTACAATGAATGTATATGTACAGAATGTGTATATGTGTTTGTACAGTGAATGTATATGTACAGTATGTGTATGTGTATGTTTGTATATTGAATGTGCGTGTGGATGTACGAACATTAGGTAGGTAAATATGTACTGTATTTGTGTATGTATGTGGGAGCGTAGGTACCTATGTACGTATGTGAGCATATGTGAATTTGCATGTACAATACATTCGACTCCCAGAGTGCGTGGGAGCCAGAGCACGGCCCCATCACCCCCGAGAGCCCAACCCACAAACAGGAGGCGTGGTGCCCAGGGAACCAGGGACCACCTCCCCCACGCAGCCAAGCCGGCCAGCGACAGGAACCCCAGAGCCCGACCCAACGTACCGCCCACAAGGGCCAGCAGCAGGCCGCAGACAGACGCACCCGGCAGAGGACAGGGCACGAGAAAAGCAGGGGACAGCCAGACCCCAAGCCAGCGAGAGACCACACCCCACACGGGCAGAAAGGCGAGACGCCCCGCCCGAGGGACCCAGAGACTCCCCGCAACCGGACGGGAAGACCGCCCCCACACCACCGGCAACCGGGCCCCCACGAGCCCACCCCCCCACCCCCGGAGAGCGCGGCGAGGCCAGCCCCCGGCCACCCCACCCAAACCGGCCGCCGCAGGACCACCCAGGCACAGGGCCACGGGAACCACCCACCCCACCCGCAGGGACCCCAACGATGGAGATGGAACAACCAGCAACCGCCCCGCCGAGCCCCCCCCCCCCCCCTGAGGGAGGGGAAAAATAAAAAAATAATATTAATAAAATATATTAAAAAATAAATAAATTAATTAATTAATTAATTTTAAAAAAAAGAATTAAAAGAAGATCACAGACATGCTGACAAACAAGGTCACTACCGCAGCAACTGGCCGACTCGCAGCACCTCGGAATACCTTGCAGCACCAAGCTACCACAATAGACGCAGGGACTAGGCCCAACAGGCCCCAACCAAGACGGGCACCCGGAAGGGATGGACAGCGGGACCCAGGAGCTCCAGACACGCAGTTCGGATGCAGTAGCCTGAGGCGTCGACCCCCGTCTGACAGGCAGGCCCAGCGCGTACCCCCAGAAATATACATACATACATACATATATACATACACATACACACATACATGTATACATACCCACACATACACATATATACATATACATACACATATGTACACATACACATATATAAACATACATACATACACACACATATACATACATATACACACTTCGCCACCAGTCACAACATCAGCCACACCCCTGCACCAGACCCAGCAGCCACGGGCGCCCACCCCACAAACAAACGGCAGCAGAAACAGCAGCCGCAATAACCCCAGACAGCCAGCACCAGCCAATCAAATCAAAGCGATCAAAAAAAAACTGCGACCAGCAACCACACGCCACCAGGACCACGGAGACCAGCCGGCGCCAGCCCGCCAGTCAGCCCGAACGCCAACACGCAAACAAGAGACACCAACAACCCCCCCCAACCAAAAGGCCCCCCACCCCAACCCAAACCCGCACAAACACACCACCGCCCAAACAACCGAGACACAGCATCCAGACCAGACACGGGGGCTGCGCCGCCACCACACCAAGTCACCAACAGAGACCCCACAGCGCAAGGTCGGGCCACACGGGCACGGACCCCACCCAACAGGAAGTGAGACCCGCGCGACGTCACACACAAATAAATAATAAGATTAAAAAAATAAAAAAAAATAAAATAAATAAAATAAAAAAATTAAAAAAATAAAATAAAATTTAAAATATAAAATAAAATAAAAAATAAGTAAATAATAAAAATAAAAATAATAAATACATTAAAAATAAAAAAATATATATAACAATAATAAATGAATAGAAGCCTGGCAGGCCACCAGACCGCAGTCCCCGCCGGCCAACGAGGCAATGAGGGGTGCGCCGAACCCCAAACCCCCCATGCATGTGTACAAGGCCCCCAGAGTGTCTACTGTGTAGTTAAAATTAGGAGGTCAGCCGTTACAGCCGACCTCCAGTCCCTATTGATGTGTGTACTGTAGCGTGAGTGAGATATGTATGCTTGTGGGAACTAATAATGCGATTAAAATTGGGGGACATCAAGGTCATGGTGGGTCCCAACCAAACCAAGCCCCCCAAATCCTAAGTGTCTAATATGCAGCTAAGATTGAGGGATGGACGAGCAGGGGACAAGACAGGAGGACTGAAGCCCTCTTGGAGGCATCCTCAACCCCCCGCCATGCCTCCCCGCAGGACAATCCCCAAAGTCCTATATATGTGTGACTGTGTGCGCTATAAGTAGGAGGAGTAGAGGGCCCGGACATCCCCCCAGTCCACGTGGCCGACAACCAGGAACTACGGCCAGGAGGCCGCCACCCCCCGCCACAGCCCGTGACCCACACCAGACCACTTTAACGTGACGCCACGCGAGCCCTCCCCCCGCCAAACAAAGCCAGCCCCCGCCTGCCCCAACCCAACCCTGCAGAGCCCATACCGGCAACCAAACGCAGAAAAACCGCACAGCCCCCACGCCCAATGCAAACACCGCATCCCGGCCATCCACACAGCAACGTGCCCATACGAGTCCCGGCCAGGGGAAGGAGCCCCCCAACGGGGGAAGAAGCCAATGCATCCCGTCCGCACGCCAGCCCCCAAACCAGCCGGCAAGCCAACGCCAGCCAGCCCCACAACCCCACAAGCGCACAGACACCAGCCACAGTCCCCCAACCACTCCAACCCAACACAGCGATGCCAACCGCTGGTATCACCGCAGCAACAATAACCACCACCGCCCGTCCGCAGTGCAAACACCCGCGGCCGCCGAAACCAAAATAAAAAAGCGACCGACCCCGTAAACCACAACAACGCACACCCCCGGCTACCACCGAGGCCACCAACCCACCTACCCCAACTCATCCACTCCTCCCCTCTTAACCACGCCCCAACCACGCCCCCCGCTCCCCACCTCCCGAAATCGGAGGTCTTTGGCAAGTATGATAAAGTCAAATACTAAAGGGCACCAAGAGAAATAACCCACACTTCTCTATTGTAAAGTAAATCTGTACAGCTGATATTGGCATCTACATCAACAAAATAATTTGCCTGTTGGATTTCTGTTGATTCTTTGTTAAATTGTATTTTTAGAACGTTCCTTGGACACTCCTCTATTAGACAGTAACCAAGACTACTGCGTTGAAATGGTGTAACATATAAAAACAGTTTATTTTTACTTCATATTAACAAACTCAAGCCGTCGTAAAGGTCAGAGTAGTTCTATCGATGTCATGGCACTAAATGAGTGGAATATACGCGACAATGGAGGCTTTTAAAAATGCACGGTTGAAGTGCACTCCGCGCGAGAACAGCAGCTCTCTGCACGACTCAATGTCAGCACGCTCACGTCACAATGCTAATTGATGCTAATGCACTACAGTCTGTCGAACCACAGCAAGTGTGTACTAGACGTCACGTAGGACCTTGAAAAACACGTTCGCTCCGACACAATGTTGACTTTGACAAAGGTTGCTGAAAAGCAAGGATGAAAGTGTGCAAGATTTTCGGTTTTTAATTTATTCCAGGCCTGAAAACAAAGCTATAAAACACAATGGGCTGCAAAAAAGGCAGCTTTAAATGTCCAACGGTGGTTTGTGAAGCCATGCAGAGAATATATCTGACCCTGTTTGTTTGTTGCTAAAAAAAAAAAAAAAAAAAAAAAATATGAAGGTCTGGTTGCCATGGCAACCCCCAGTTTGATCATCACCGGGGGTCAGCTGGTATTGTGTCAGCCTGCTAGGTGGCGCTGTGCCACGTGCCCACCGACAATGCCGCTGGTGCTCTTTCGCTGGAGTGGTCGCCTGCTCCCAGCCTTTCCTGCACATTTCATGCTCGAGTGGGCTGACCCAGTCGCGTCACAACCATTCATTTCTCCATCACAACCGTTCATTCATATCACATGTATGTGCCTTACATCACCTGTGCAATCACTTCTGTATTCTATATGCAGCTAAACTACAAACTGTAGGGAGGATACGATAGTTAAACGCTAACAGCAAGCTAGCACCCTGAATATAAACAAATGCCATGGGTTCCTTTTAAAAAAAATCATTGTCTGTCTATCTGTGTTGGCCCTGCGATGAGGTGGTGACTTGTTCAGGGTGTACCCCGCCTTCCGCCCGATTGTAGCTGAGATAGACTCCAGCGCCCCCCGCGACCCCGAAGGGAATAAGCGGTAGAAAATGGATGGATAGCATATTATGTTTATAAACTCAGGAAATATGTCCCTGGACAGATGAGGACTTTGAATATGACCAATGTACATACTTGCCAACCTTGAGACCTCCGATTTCGGTAGGTGGGTGGGGGGATGGGGGGTAAGGGGTGTGGTCCGGGGGGGGACATGGTTAAGAGGGGAGGAGTATATTTACAGTTAGAATTCACCAAGTCAAGTATTTCATATATATATAGAAGAAATATTTGACTTTCAGTGAATTCTAGCTATATATATATATATATATATATATATATATATATATATATATATATATATATATATATATATATATATATATATATATACATATATATATATATATATATATATATATATGTAAATAAGAGAAATACTTGAATTTCAGTGTTCATTTATTTACACATATACACACACATAACACTCATCTACTCATTGTTGAGTTAAGGGTTGAATTGTCCATCCTTGTTCTATTCTCTGTCACTATTTTTCTAACCATGCTGAACACCCTCTCTGATGATGCATTCTGCTTCGTCTCCTTGTTGTGTGCGCAGTTGTGCACTGCACTCTCTAAAAGCCCTAGATGCTATTGTCACATATGCATGTACAGTAGATGGCAGTATTGCCCTGTTTAAGAGTGTCACAACATTGCTGTTTACGGCAGACGAACTGCTTTACGGAAGACGAATACGTGACTGCTGTTGTTGTGTGTTCTTACCCCGCTGGGAGGACGTTAATGAAACTGCCTAACAATAAACCCACATAAGAAACCAAGAACTCGCCCTCGATCATTCTACAGTTATAACGTGATTGGGCAGGCACGCTGTTTATATTGTGGAAAAGCAGATGTGAAAACAGGCTGTCTCACTCAGGTCCGCATGGAGCTGGAGGAGGCGTGGCCTCCAGCTCCGCCTGAATTTCGGGAGAAAATTTGTCCCGGGAGGTTTTCGGGAGAGGCGCTGAATTTCGGGAGTCTCCCGGAAAATCCGGGAGGGTTGGCAAGTATGCCAATGTATGATCCTGTAACTACTTGGTATCGGATCGATACTTAAATTTGTGGTATCATCCAAAACTAATGTAAAGCATCCAAAAAACAGAAGAATAAGTGATTATTACATTATAACAGAAGTGTAGATAGAACATGTTAAAACAGAAAGTATGGATGGAATGAAAGAACAGATTAATAATCCATTTTTACAGCTTGTCCCTCATAATTTTGACAAAATAGAATGAGAAATGACACAATATGTTACTGTCCATTGCAGCAGACAAATAAGGAGCCTTTGTTTGTTTACTTACTACTAAAAGACAAGTTGTCTAGTATGTTCACTATTTTATTTAAGGACAAAAGTGTTCTTTGATTGCAATAAGAAACATATGTTTAATGTACCGTAAGATTTCTAGTTAAAATAAAGCCAATAATGCAATTTTTTTGTGGTCCCCCTTATTTAGAAAAGTACCGAAAAGTACTGAAAAGTACCGAAATACATTTTGGTACCGGTACTAACATATTGGTATTGGGCAGAGCAAAACACCACAGGGAGGAGCATGATAGCATGGATGGGCAGTAAATGAGTGTCTCCATGGTGAAAGCAACGTAGTACACGCAATATACTCATTTAAATGAGGCGGTCGGCACCAGTTAATAACTGTACACGCAGTCTTAGTAGATCAAACGCAACATGCCCACAAATAGTACACGCTGTTTAGTACGTGCAATTTGGATTTCAGTAAATAAAGCCCAGCATATTTTGTATATTTTAACAGCAGTCTTACAGGAGCCGAGGTACAGCAGAGAGTAAGTAACCAGCTAAGAAGAGGAAATTAGCAAGGAGATGAATAATTCAGGAGACAGAATAATATCCACACATTGCAGCAACACTGTAAGCCATAGATTTGAATGGGTAGATAGTAGATATACAGTACAACACACTGGTGGGTGACCTGGGCGGGACAAGGGCCAACAAGTTTGTGCATTTCGCACAAAAACTAAAACAACAAGGATGCATGTTGCCCATGTAGGCATGCCACTTAGCAGCCTTCCACGGTTACCGCATATGTCAGCAGCCAAAGTATGAATGTAATTAAATATTATAATAATCCATCCATCCATCCATTTTCTACCGCTTGTTCCTCTCGGGGTCGTGGAGGTGCTGGAGCTGCACATGGGCGGTAGGCGGGGTATACCCTGGACAGGTTGCCACCTCATCGCAGGGCCAACACAGATAATAATAATAAATATAATAATTAAAGATGCATAAATAATGGATTTATAATTGAATCGTAGCCCTTAAAACGTAATCTAGTTGTGAGGTGTCCAAAAGATTCCCACCTCGAGTACTTTATATTTATCACAGTGCACAGCTTTAATTTCAAATATATATTGTAGTAATGCATACTCCTGACAAAAACTTTTTTTTTCCAGTAATGGTTATGTATGTAATCAATATTGTGTTTCTTTATTTGTATTTGTAAAATTCTTGGTGTAAAGTTAATTCTTAAAAAAAAAAAAAAGCAATGTCAGTAAAACTATACATCGTAAAAATGGGAATGTGATTATAGAGAAAATGAATCATCAATGAGTTGAATAGAATAGTTTAAATGGAATCTTTAATTGTGAATGTTCTTGACTCCTCTTTCGATGCTGACCCGATGTTTGGGTGAATGTAGGCCTTATCTGGTATCATGTTGTTATTCTTTAGACAACAAAGGAGTTGAATGAACACACTTGACTAGTTCTAAAACAGTGTTTTTTTAACCATAGGGCCAGAGCCCATTGTTGTGCATCAAATGTACCCTAGAGGGCCGCCAAAGAATATTTGTTTCTTAGCCATGGCCTATATGGTACTCAGTTGTAATACACTTTTTTTTAACCACTTGTAGCAGTAATGACAATATTAAACCAGAGCTGTGTGTATTAACCAAAGAGAAAAAAGTCTGGAGGTAAAGTCATAGAGACGTTTGTTAAGCGCAAAAATTATGACTAAAGTGGTGAATTTTATTTTTAATTTCACTTTAATTTTATTGACATCCATCCATCCATTGTCTATCGTTTGTCACTTTCGGGGTAGCGGGGGTGCAGGAGTCTATCTCAGCTGCATTCGGGCGGAAGGCAGTGTACACCCTGGACAAGTCGCCACCTCATCGCAGAATTTTATTGACATATATATTATTATTAAAATTTGTTAATTTAATCAGAATGTATTTATATGCAAACACTGCATAATTGTATGTACATTTATTCTTCATCCGTTTTTATGAGTCCCTCCTTTTGCAGTATATTTGATTAGTATTTACTTTTGTAATCAGCCTGACCTAAGCCAAAGGTTTATGTGTGAAATATATAATAATCTTTGTGATTAACACACGGTTTCATATTATTTGACACGGTTTATCCTGTTAAACTGTCAGTAGATTAAATATATTTATTGAAATTAAAATAAATAGTAAGATGGCTAATTTTGTGTTAATATTTGAGTGGGCCCTGGCCCCTCTCTCTAGTGAAAAAGTTGGGCTCTGAGGTCAAAAAGGTTAAGAACCCCTGTTCTAAAGGATCAATGAATTGATTTAGTGCCCATCCCCAACAGGTATGCACAAGCATTGAAAGGTGGTGGGTTCCAGCAGGGGATGATGGGAGTGATGCAGCAGGTGTCTCTCAAGTGCTACTCGGGTTAATGAGACGGCCCGCGGGCATTATCAAGCGTGAGCAAACACCTGTGCAACCCTATCACATCTGTATCGCCGAGGCGTCACCCACTAAACTCCAATAAAGTTGGCAGCACAATGGCTACAGGACCTGAGCGTTGACGATTGTCACCATGCCATCAAAAGGCAGAGCACGGACTGCGTGGCTGCTAAGGCCTGATAAGCCGGCACAATTCTAGTTTAGGGAACAACTAAAGGCAATGCCGTGGGTGTTGCCACGGGCAACTGGAGGTGGCCATATGCTGGATCGACTACTGCACTACCAATTAGTGACACATTCCCAGGAATGGCGAAGCGGCAGGAATATTTGGAGAAGTGTGCATGCTGCATGACTGCTTTTCACTGAGAGCTTTATTCCCCTTTTGCACATCCAATAAATGAAAAGCAAATGGAGTGAAGAGAAGATGGAAGCAGTTCAATCAGCCTGATTAACAGGGAAACAGATCATTAGAACCCCCCTCCGACTTATTGGATTCCACAGTGACGCAACCTCTGATGCTTTATAGATAGATTTATAGATCATGCACTGTTATGTGTGCATGGGTTATTTCCGTACAAACATTTGGTGGTCAAATCCAAAAAAGACGTTCTCGTCTTGATGTTGCTCCATTTTCTACATCATGACTCAGACCTGATGGTGTGTGCTGCCATCTTTTTTTTTTTTTTCTTCCTTTCCTTCCACACAGAAGCTTTATTAAGGCTGGGGTCATTTTAGGAAAATGTGTTTACATGATGTCTCATATGAAGCTTGTGGGTTTAAATGGTGGATTTTTAATTGCACATAAGGGCGGTGCTGCTGGATGCTCTGCAGACAATCTGCACAATATGTTTGTTGGTAACCTCATTGTCAACTTCCGGTGACGGGATTATGGTCCTGTATGATGATGAATCATAACTAAATTCCCCCATAAGAAAACATTCCAGAGCAACAGGTGGTGCCACCAATGACAAGCCTGAAAAAAGGCACAATAACAACAATGCATCCAAGATGAAGGGAATCATCTGTGTGGATCATGGGGTGGAGTCATTCCTGCACGCAATAAGGTTGCCCACTTCATAAGGTTACCGACTTAATGAAGTAAAAACAACCGCTCAAACTGACTTGACACAAAAGCCTCATTTTCACCAGGCAGCATTGTTTACTTCTGCATGGTACAGCTCAGGAAATTCTGGCCGACCTTGTGCTTCCACCACGAATAGTGTAGTCGGGATGATGATACATAAAAAAGTATTTTTGTTGCCCTAAATTAAGTGTTGAATTACATTTGTATTTATCTATATGTATTACAGTGCGGTATAGGTCTCATTTTCCATTATTATGTTGTGGCGAGGCAGCACGGTGGGAGAGGGGTTAGTGCGTCTGCCTCACAATACGAAGGTCCTGAGTAGTCGTGAGTTCAATCCCGGCCTCGGGATCTTTCTGTGTGGAGTTTGCATGTCCTCCCCGTGACTGCGTGGGTTCCCTCCGGGTACTCCGGCTTCCTCCCACCTCCAAAGACATGCAACTGGGGATAGGTTGATTGGCAACACTAAATTGGCCCTAGTGTGTGAATGTGAGTGTGAATGTTGTCTGTCTATCTGTGTTGGCCCTGTGATGAGGTGGCGACTTGTCCAGGGTGTACCCCGCCTTCCGCCCGATTGTAGCTGAGATAGGCTCCAGCGCCCCCCGCGACCCCGAAAGGAATAAGCGGTAGAAAATGGATGGATGGATGGATGTTGTGGCGATCCATGAAGATATTCACAACATATTCATAACACCACATGCTGCTAACATTGGCGCTATCTTCACCATGACAGTCTCAAATTGACCACCTTTTTGATGGACTTTATCTTCAACTCCTCCCTTATAATTACCATATCTCCATATTGGTGATACATTTGACATGAATGACATCAAAAGACAACAGCGGGAAGTAACAACAGATGTCGGCGTAGCACTTTAGGCTAACGATCAGCTGTTTGGCCAAATTGGAGGTGAACTATTTCGATGTAATCCATCTTCGACATCAGTATGAAAGATTTGACGTGATCGATGTGGAATGACAACACAGACATGCAATGCTAACAAGGAAAGCTAACATCAAAGCTAATGATCGTAGCTGCAAGGGTGTCAAGTTGTCCAAGATTTGCAGACAATACACGCCCGTGGTTTCAGAACATGGAGGCACAATTTAAGAGGGATTATCCAGGATGTGAGGAAGTATTTCCTTGTTGTGGCTGTGCTTTAGTTGCCGGGTGACGTCCATAGGAAGGACGCCTGGAGGATCTTCCGGGCTACTAGTCAGTATTTTAATCTACGGTAAAACTCACTCGAGAATACTATAATGAGTGAAATGAGTGTAAAGGATGTTTTTAAATGTTTAGAGAGCTTTAGAAGGTCATGAACTGTTTTGTTTATGCTTTAACTATGAAAGTATTTGATTTATTAAGAATAATCTTACCTTGCAGAAATGTGTTTACCACGGTCATGTCTGGTTCCAATTATCCAAGATAAATGAGGGACGTCAGAGATCATTATTGCTCACCTTATTGACTCAACTGTAATAAACATTTATTTTGCTACCTACTAGTGAATAAAAACATTTTTTTTTTTTACCGACTCCAGTTTTTATGAGTCCCTCACTTAAGTTAATACTCGATTCACTTGTTTCATGGTCAACCAGTTCCTTCCTAACTAACATCTGCACCCATGAGTCGGTGAAACTCGAGTTGTCGTCAAGCAGCAGTGATTCAACTTGAGCAGGAAGGGATTGTTGATTTGAGGCAAGGAACTGATCTGTTGCTTTTCCACAAGGTTAATACTTTTCTACAAATGCAGTTTTCTTTGTTCATTGAGTTAGCGGTATCAGAGGTGAGTCAGTGAACAAACAAAAACCCACGAGTCCTAAATCAGTAAAACACTAGCTATTTTTGTTTATTCTTTCATGACTGGACCATCTTTACCAGGGGTAGGGAACCTATGGCTCTCGAACCAGATGTGGCTCTTTTGATAACTGCATCTAGGCTCTCAGATACATCTTAGCTGACATTGCTTAATACAATAAGTAATGGATAATTCCACTGGTAATCACAGTGTTAAAAATAACGTTCAAAATATAAAACATTCACATGCATTTTATATCATTCATCCGTTTTCTACCGCACCTGTGCAAGAAGTCGCATTAATGGTAAGAAGTATTTTATTTATTATGGGTTAGCTTCAGAATAACAATCTTATTAAAAAGAATAAGAGACTTATTATACTCTAAAAATGTTGGCATTACTTAAAAATGTACGCATTTCATTGTATTCAGTGTTAAAAAATATTATATGGCTCTCACGGAAATACATTTTAAATTATTTGGCTTTCATAGCTCTCTCTGCCAAAAAGGTCCCCGACCCCTGATCTATACTATGTACCTTCTTTCAAAGTGCTTCCTTATGTGAGATTTAGTTAAGGTAAATTCAGATGTAAATTTGTAATATTTCAATAAAACTGACTTGACTTAATTAAACACATAAAATGATATAATGTAATAAAGTATGTATAATAAAATGTGCTAACTGAATGTAAACAAGCTAGTGTTTAATTCATTCCATAATACAAAAAAATACAAAAAAACAGTGGGCATCTCTCTATGGACCAGCAAGTGCACCAAAACATATCACTGCGACACAGAATTCTGGTTATAAATGATAAATGGGTTGTACTTGTATAGCGCTTTTCTACCTTCAAGGTACTCAAAGCGCTTTGACACTACTTCCACATTTACCCATTCACACACACATTCACACACTGATGGAGGGAGCTGCCATGCAAGGCGCTAACCAGCACCCATCAGGAGCAAGGGTGAAGTGTCTTGCTCAGGACACAACGGGCATGACGAGGTTGGTACTAGGTGGGGATTGAACCAGGGACCCTCGGGTCGCGCACGGCCATTCTTCCACTGCGCCACGCCGTCCCTATACATGTAACATACATTTTGGAGTCTCCTCCTGGGGATTCCAGAATAGTTTAACTGACTAAAATTGCCAAAACGTACTTCTCTGGAGGCCAAAATGTTATACTAATCACGGGTACCTTAACTTGCAAGTACCGGTAATTTGAGATATGAGTTGTCACTCAGATTGTTGTTAGTCTTTAAATTGCGAGCATTATTTGAGTTACCGCCAGTTAAAGTAACATCTATAACAGGCTTGTATATATACTGTATATAGTGTCAATATATAGTCAATATAGTGTTGTATTAGGGGTGCACAAAAAAGTCGATTCACCTTCGAATCGCGATTCTTATTCTTCCCGATTCTAAATGTATTTATAAATTTCAAAAATCAATTCAAGAAAAAAGAAGAATCAATTTTTTAAAATACATTTTTAGACCATCTTCCTGCAACAACAAGGAGCTTTTCTTACCTGTAACTTGTTTTAAAAAAGTTTTGTTATGATTATCATATTTTTTAGATTTTTACCGTGCACTACCATGAGCTAATGCAACAAAATTTCGTTCATATCTGTACTGTAAAGTACAAATTTGAATGACAATAAAAAAGGAAGTCTAAAGTCTAAATAATTTATTGGAAGAATACATCTGAATCGAGAATCCATTCTGAATTGAATCGCCACCTCAAGAATCGGAATCAAGTCATTAGGCGCCCAAAGATTCACACCCCTATGTTAAACATTGTTGTCCCTGCTTCCTTTACACAAGAAACAAACATATGTTTTGATGAGACTTTTAACGTGTGTGTGTTTGAACGCCCTCCGACCATCAGAACTAAGGAAGGAGAGGAAGCAGACGACCAAACCATTAAAAACTTGTCCTACCTCTTAGCAGCCGACCGTGAGAGTCAAGCCCCACCGTAGCGTCAGTCCGTATCACACAAGCTGTAGCGAACCTCCGTGGCATGCAGCCACAAACATCCAAACGACTAGCATTTATCCACAAAAATATTGAAAAGCTGTGAATGCTGGGTTTGACGTGTTTAATTTTGTTCTGACTGGAAAAACTGGACGGTCGAGCATTATCTTTGGTACGCAGACATACATATCTCTTGTTGTCAACCCTGAACTCCCCGGTCCGTCACTCATATACGTCATATACGGTACCGATACAGCGGTTTCCTACTTCCTATTCTTGCCAGATGTCAAAAGAGAAACAGACAACCAGCTCTATGAACACAAGTTGCTTATAATAAGCGGATAATAAGTGGACTTGGCAACACTGGACAGAGAAGCAGCCTGGAGGAGACCACGCATTAGTCTGCTTACCAGGGTTACATGATTTCATAAAACGACTGTAGTTGTTAGTAGTATATTGTAATGTTTTAGAAACAATATTTATTGTCTTAAAGTTTTTTTTTCTTTTTGAAAGGCATGTTCCATGACAAAATTGTGGGGGTTTTGTAGTGCCAAAAGCACAGATTAAAATGTTCTCAATTAGTTTCAGTGGGCGGGGCTGATTTGAGATACGAGTGTTTAGAGTTAAGAGCTTGGTCGTGGTATGTAAGTAGAGGTGCCATCCATCCATTTTATACCGCTTGTCCCTCTCGGGGTTGCGGGCCTATCTCAGCTGCATTCAGGCGGAAGGCGGGGTACACCCTAGACAAGTCGCCACCTCATCGCAGGGTCAATACAGACAGACAACATTCACACTCACATTCACACACTTGAGCCCATTTAGTGTGTTTAGGGGCGGTATAGCTCGGTTGGTAGAGCGGCCGTGCCAGCAACTTGAGGGTTCCAGGTTCAATTCCCGCTTTCGCCACCCGAGTCACTGCCGTTGTGTCCTTGGGCAAGACACTTTACCCACCTGCTCCCAGTGCCACCCACACTGGTTTAAATGTAACTTAGATATTGGGTTTCACTATGTAAAGCGCTTTGAGTCACTACAGAAAAGCTCTATAGAAATATAATTCACTTCACTTCACTTCACTAGTGTTGCCAATCAACCTATCCCCAGGGCATGTCTTTGGAGGTGGGAAGACGCCGGAGTATCCGGAGGGAACCCACGCAGTCACGCGGAAAACATGCAAACTCCATACAGAAAGACCCCGAGCCCGAGGATTGAACCCAGGACCTTCGTATTGTGAGGCACACGCACTGACCCCTGTTTCACCGTACTGTAGTTGAGGTACTACTGTATATCTAAAATAAATAGCATTTTTCCCATGCATCTACAAGGTCTACATGGATGTTTTGCATGTATATTTTTCTTTACTGTAATCCTGAAGTACAACACATATCTCATGAATACCTAATCAACTATAGCCAGCCATTCTTATAGTCTGAATTGTCTATTTTGCCAAATTGTTGCCGTTCTTCTGGTCACGCTGATGTATGACATGTGTGCACTGATACAAGTGTCACATGTCAAATACCACAGCAGCACATGTAGTTGACCCCCAGTACAGGCGTCCAGTGTGTCCTCCAGCTCCCTGCACCACCTGTAGCACACTCACCTGTACTTCATGCTGGTGTGCCGCCCGATGGCCTCCTTCATGTGCGCGTGACCCTGCGGGGTCTGGCGTGACCCGGGGCCCTCCCTGGTCTTGACCGATCCCTGGGACGTGTAGTTGCCATTACCGCCTTGTCCGCTCCCTCCTCCGCCTCCTCCTCCGCCACCTGATCCACCGCCGCCGCCACCTCCGCCACCACCGCCGCCACCTCCGCCGCCTCCTCCTACTCCTCCGCTGCTTCCTCCGGGGGGCGGAGCGGTGCGGAGGCCACAAAGGCGGTCCTCGCTGCGACTCTTGAGGTTGTGCTCGGTGCAGGCAAAAGACACCTGCATCCTGACCCTGGTTTCCGGGATGGGGGCCAAGGGGGTTACTTATGGAGTCTGACCTTTTTTCACAACTTTGGTGCAAATGTCAAAATGACTCAGAGGTGCTTGCTTGAGTGTATATGTGCGCCGTCACTCCTCCTAAAAAAAAGGGGTCTTTCTCCAGTGGGCCCAGGTTACAGATTTTGTCTGGGAGTTCCTGCAGGGGGAGGGGGTGCAGGCAAGAGTCCAGCCTCTAACATGACACACGCAGAGCTGCCGTCTGCTGCGTCTCCTGTCTGCTGATGCAAACCTGCCAGAAGGTTCTAGTCAGAGTTTTCACACTCACAAGATGCATCAGGGCTGCAGTCCAGTTTGTAAAAAAAAAAAAAAAAAAAAAAATGCTCGCTTGCAGATTTTGGAGGGGTGTTCCTGTTGGGTGGGGGGCCCCCACATACATACATATACAAGCGGTGAGTTGTTCCCGCCTTGAGCCTGAGAGCTCGCCAGCGTACCGCAGCGACGACACTCACATCCTCACCCTTGATGTCAAAAGAAGAAAAAAGAAAATCTTCATTTGTCGCAAGGTAAAGAAAAAGCAAGGCTTGCGTGGAAAAAATCAAAATAAATCAACGCCTCATCGCCACCCATGCAGCAGCTCCATCACAAGCAGGAAAACGTGCAGCCCCCAAAAAATTATATTTCAATTTCAATTTTTTTTTTTTTTAATAATTACCTTCTTCGGGGTGAGAAGTGGCAAACATGCCGGCGGCAGCAGCTGTTCGCGCCGCTGCTGCTTCGTCTTGCACAGAATGTCACGCAGCAAAACGCAGTGAACATTGTGGACCTTCTAACGTGTTTTCAGTCAGTCAGCAACATCCTTCATCTTTCTTCTGCTCTTCATTGTCACGGTGCTGTGCCACACGCTCCCCAAAATGTTCACGACACACAGAGCAACATCTCTCTCTCTCTCTCACCCCCCCCTCTCTCTCTCTCTCTCATTCATTACACGGGTGAACACATTTCCTCACATCATCGTGCGTGCGTGCGTGTGTGTGTGTGTGAGTGTGTGTGTTTGTGTGCAGCTTATGCAATGTTGCCTCCTGGATCAATTAGAGAAAATGCATCAGTCTATCCATCTAATAATCTATGCACGCACTCTCACTTCCCCTCAGCACATAAAGCTCCCCACGCCATGCCTCTGCTGCGTGTGCAGGCATCTCTGCAGCTCCACCACACCCATTTGTCTGAATGAGCAGCCATCGCAATTACGCTGCAACATCTGCATCATCGTCCCTGAGTGGTAGGGGGCAGATGTGTACGCATCCATCATAAGACGGCAGGTTGAAAATGATGAGTCATGCAAAACAACAACAACATCAACAACAACAATAACAACAAAAAACCTCACTGCAGCTGCAAATAAAATTCCACACATTCATCATTTTCTGCCATTTTGCTTATGTCAAATAGAAGTGTGCTTGGGGGCTTTCCGCATTCCCTGAAGCAGATTGCACAACAGCAGCCGAGTGGAACTTTTGTTGAGCTGGTAAACTACTCAGAACAAAATAAGCCGCGGCAGTAAAGAAATCTATATATACAGTAGTACCTCAACTTACGAGCTCAACCAATTTGATTTGGTGCTTGGCCACCCCAAAACGGAAAAAAAATCAACATGTAACATGAAGTAAAGTGAATTATATGTATATAGCGCTTTTCTCTAGTGACTCAAAGCGCTTTTACATAGTGAAACCCAATATCTAAGTTACATTTAAACCAGTGTGGGTGGCACCGGGAGCAGGTGGGTAAAGTGTCTTGCCCAACGACACAACGGCGGATACTCGGATGGCGTAAGCAGAATCGAACCTGGAACCCTCAAGTTGCTGGCACGGCCACTCTACCAACCGAGCTATACCGCCCCAACATGCCTTTTAAAAAGAAAATGAAACCTTTGGTGTTATGATCCTTTCCCGGATCATGTTTTGTTCTGTTAGTTTTGACTATACCTCAGTTCTGTTTTTTGCACCCCTGGGTTTGTGTTTCAGTTGCCATGACTACAGATTAGTTTCCCCTGCCTCTGATTAGTGTTCGGGAAGCTCACCTGCTCCTGGGCACTAATCAGAGAGCTATTTATTCACGTTTCTTTCCACAATCAGGTTGGCTTCCTTCTGTAACAACTGGGACGCATTTTACTGCGGGGGTCGTTCTCCCTAGATCACTGGTTCTTAACCTGGGTTCGATCGAACCCTAGGGGTTCGGTGAGTCGGCCTCAGGGGTTCAGCGGAGGTCAAAACACACCCGACTCATCGTGTGAATAAAAACTTCTCCCTATCGGCGTATTACGGATACGGCAACAGCAGAAGTCACACTGATTTGCAGGTGTGTAATTTGTTGTGAGTTTATGTGTTGGTTTTGTTGTTTGAACAGGGTGATGTTCATGCACGGTTCATTTTGTGCAACAGTAAAAAAAACATGGTAACACTTCAGTATGGGGAACATATTCACCATTAATTAGTTGCTTATTAACATGCAAATTAGTAACATATTGGCTCTTAACTAGACATTATTAAGTACTTATTAATGCCTTATTCGGCATGGCCTCTTATAACCCTAACCCTCTAACCCTGGCCCTAACACTAACCAAATAACTCTAAATTAATAATAATAATAATAATAATACATTTTAATTGGTATAGTGCTTTTCAGAGCACTCAATATGTTCCCCTAGTGTCCAAAAAACTGTAAATTAAGTCTTTGTTACTTAGAATATGTTCTCCGTACTAAAGTGTTACCAAAAACATATAACTTTGTCTTGAATTTGAAAAAAAAAACATTATTTTCATTATTTTTCACTAAAGAAGGGTTCAGTGAATGCGCATATGAAACTGGTGGGGTTCGGTACCTCCAACAAGGTTAAGAACCACTGCCCTAGATGCAGCAGGCACTCCGGACACAGCGTGCAGGTAGGAAATGATTTCTTTGCATAAATCATACAGGCAAAAAACAAAAGCGTGCCGATAGCACGGGAGGCAAAGCTAAGGAGGCTAGCGCGGGAGCTAGCGTATAAACAGGAATCAAAAAACTATAATCGTCGTTAGCTGTTGCGTGATGCAAACAAGGAAGCCAGCCTGATTGTGGAAAGAAACATGAATAAATAGCTCTCTGATTAGTACCCAGGAGCAGGTGAGCATCCCGAACACTAATCAGAGGCAGGTGAAACTAATCTGTAGTCATGGCAACTGAAACACAAACCCAGGGGTGCAAAAAAACTGAACTGAGGTAGTCAAAACTAACAGAACAAAACATGATCCTGGCAATGGATCATAACATTTAGATGATGAATATTGGATAAAATGTATTACTAACAACCACAGTAGTTTTATAAGGTAATAAGGTAACAATAATGTACAACATTTACCTTGGCAAATGGACTTCTATGGGATCTCCTTCCTGCTGCTTCTTCGTCAAACACACCATCAGCAGCTTCTCCATGTTTTCATGAATACTGTCCACCATTTAGATTCATTCTGCTTCAGTACGGTGCAGACTAGCAGTGATGCGCTCAAATGGCTTCACCAAGTTTGCTATACACATTGTCATGTTTTTAATTAGTTGTTTCTTTAAATCAATGAATATCATCCACTTCTTATTGCCAGCACTATCCTTTTAAACTCACTTTCTTCATTCACATGGTTGGAAAACAGTTACGTTGACATCTAGCTATAAGCTAATGCAGACATGTGCAATTATTTTGACTATTTTGGTTGGTAAAAATGTGTCTGGGGGCCTGTGTGTATGTGTGTGTATATATGTATATGTATATATATATATATATATATATATATATATATATATATATATATATATATATATATATATATATATATATATATATATATATATATATATATATATATATATATATATGTAGATGTGTACGTGGATGTGTGTGTGTGTGTGTGTGTGTGTGTATATATATGGATATATATGTATGTATCACAAAGAGGAAAGCCCATAAAAATAGGTTACAAAAGTTATTTAATAAGAAGCCAAAAAGTGCAAAAACAATAATGTTCGTATTGGAGGAGTTGTGAATTAGGTACACCTCCAGTCTGCAGGTGTACCTAATGTTGTGGCCCTGCAGTCATTCACAACTCCTCCAACACGAACATTATTGTTTTTGCACTTTTTGGCTTCTTATGAAATAACTTTTTTAAATAGATTCAATCTTGCACGTGGAAAGTTTAAGTGTGGGCTTTAGTTGATATAACACTCCCATCAGGGGGTGCAAATTCTACGGTGGGGGTGCAGGAGGCGGATTACTGGGAGCCTCAGCCAGTGCGTCTTTTGCAGCCGTTTTATGATCGCTCAGCACAAGAAATACGTTACACACATACAGTTGTTGACAAAATACATTGTACATTATATACCTCAGCTAACTAAACTATGGAAATGTATAATATAGTTCATATAGCAATACGGTCTCACTGCACAGCAGGCCAGCAGTTAGCCGAGTCCGCAATCCATGGTGAGGCACAAATGAGTGACGTGCCTCAACTGGCTGCTGATCACCGCACCGTCTCTTCTCAGTATTTGAACGGCAAATGTGAAAATTCAGCGATTTTGAATAAAAATAATCTAAAACTGGTGAAGTTAAATGGAAAATAACTTTATAGTATAATCACTAGATACATTTAACAATTTAATATGTTTTTTTTTCTTTTTACATTTTTTTTCTTTCCATGATGGCAGGTGAGGCCCCGCCTCACCTGCTTCTAGTGACTGCACGTCACTGGTCTGCATGTGTATGAATCCAAGGAATGCGGACATGTACTTAAAATAACCCTTGATGTGAGTACAATCGTAACACTAAATAACGCTCTATTTTCGCATTTTTATTTTAATATACATGTTTCCCAATAAAAACTATTAAATGTGTGATTTATTAGGTTATGTTTTTTATGCTGGTAAACCAAAAGCACTCCGAGCATGACTTGCGTCGCTTGATTTTCTTCACATGAAACCACAACCTGATACATTGTACATTATATCGCTTAATAATTTGTCATGTGAAACATGTACATTAAATGACAAAATAAAAAAATACAAAATTACATTTCCACATTCCTTGGATTCATATATACGCACATGTAAATGCAGGGGGTGCATGAATTGTAATTGGGAGCACGTTTTACCAGAACACCGGCACTGGGAAGCGGCGGTTTATTGAGGTGAACATGAATTCTAACAGGCATTGTGTAGTGACGGGTAAATGACACCTCAGTGAGCGTATGGCACACACACTACCTATATAGACACTGCACTGCACCAAAGGAAGTGTTTTCTGATAGAAGTTTGGCACGTCACGGTCGAATGACACAGGAGTTGTATTGGTAATGTGTTTTTTTCTTAAAGTGACACACACATAGGGGGACTCGGTATCTCTCCCTTGTGTTTCATAATGTTTCAGTATCGTTTGACCCATCACTAGTACTTTTACATGGTGAAGGGGCCACAAGACTGTTTTCTAACATGATAAGGAGCCCAAACACATCTCAAAGATGATCTAATGCTTTGCTGAGGAAGATGAATTAGGTGATGGAGTAGCCAATGTGTCTGCAGACCTGAACCCGAATGTGAGCAGAAGGAAGGTAGAGGAGCACGAGCAGATGAACATTCCAGGAGCCTAACAATAAACCCTGGTGAGTAAGACAGTAATAGATACAAATGGTGCTCACTCCAAATATTCACACTTTGAACAGGTTTATTGTAAAGTGTGCTCACTTCTGTTCCCATCAACTCATTTTCAGTGCTGAACAATACAAGCTGCACACTGACTACTCTGTTATATCTAAGTTACATTCATATGCTATTTTCCACCCAAAGTATGCAATACAATTGATTTAGAAATGTCAGGGCTGTACTGTACTAACTTTTGTGAAATGCTGAACACAAAGTATGTTTCTGCAAATAGGAGCAAAACAAATATTGATCAATATGTCAGCACAATCTAAGTCTCTGACTCAATGCAGCAGTTAAAGTTAAAGTTAAAATAGCAATGATTGTCACACACACACTAGGTGTGGTGAAATTTGTTCTCTGCATTTGACCCATCCCCTTGTACACCCCCTGGGAGGTGAGGGGAGCAGTGAGCAGCAGCGGTGCCGCGCCCGGGAATCTTTTTTGGTGATTTAACCCCCAATTCCAACCCTTGATGCTGAGTGCCAAGCAGGGAGGTAATGGGTCCCATTTTTATAGTCTTTGGTATGACTCGGCCGGGGTTTGAACTCACAACCTACAGATCTCAGGGCGGACACTCTAAACACTAGGCCACTGAGTAGGTAAGTTATTGTCATCAAAACATAATTTTGACCAAAAAGATATACATATTGCTGAGGTTAAACTAGTTTGAGAAACATATTTTTGGCTTAAAAATGAACAATAAATATCCATCCATCTATTTTCTACCGATTGTCATAAATCTATCTGTGTCGATAAGGTGTCATAAATATGTTAGATTAATACTCGTCTACTGTTATCTATATGGTTGGGTTTGAACACAAGATTAGTGATCATTTGGGACTAAAATACCAAGATAATACTGCCACCTAGTGGCAAATGACTAAATGTAAAAACAAAAAATGTGGTGAATGTTTTATGTCATATGATCAGGGGCGCCGCTAGGGATTTTGGGCCCCATGAAAAGAATCTTTACAGGGCCCCCAACACAGTGTCATTATTTTTTCTGTATTATAATTTCATCATCATTAGGGGCCTCTCTGGGCCCCCCTCCATCATGGGCCCCTAGAATCCGTCTCCTTTACCCCACCTTTTCGGCGCCCCTGCATATGATCATAATAATCGTGTTTGCTTTTTCTATTACATTATCTTTATTGGATCTCATTAAATTGAGCAGATGTACTTAATGCACCATAGATGGTTCAGATGGTAACATGCAGTTCTGGTGAATTACATATTAGGTGTTGTGTCCATGTATGTACAGTAAAACAGTATGATTCCATATTTTCATGAATTAATGATGTCATGAAAGTTCATGTGTACTACTAGACATTGGCATTATATGTCCTTAAATAGGAATTATGCATAATTTCTGCGTCTTGCAACAATTCCGGTGAGTTAAAACAAAAACAGATCCGCAGTAGCCTTTCATCCCAGAATAGCTTCACTGAGCACTTTTAAGTGAAAGATGCAAGCGTGCCAGTGCGACAAACAACTGCCTGTCAGAACATGCGTCACTGACCCCCAGCAGCGACAACACCCCCTACCCTCTTTCTCCCTTCCCAAACACCCGCCATCACCCCTGGTGATGCTGACCCTGTCAAGCTTGTCACCAGGAGGGTGACGTGAGATCGACCATCTCTGTGGGGAGGAGGTTGGGGGCGAGCTTTGACACAAGTGATTCTCAAAAAGGCACTTTTCTATTCAGGCCTGCTTTGAAATACTAGATTTTTTTCTGGGTCATTACTGGTGTCTGATATCATCATTGCTGCACCCCCACTCCTAAACACACAATTTCTGCATCGGTCCTACTAACATTATGATACAACAAATTATGTTTCATCATCCACAGATGAGATTTTAAGGGCAAACATATCATTTCTAATATATTTCTATTACCCAGTAATTGCATCAGCCACTGTATTAGATAATGCTCTGCATCACACCGGCGTGTTTCTAATATTTTTCCTCCCGACCAAAAAATAAAACTCAATAAAATGCAATACACCACTAGAAAATACAACCACAATAACATTAAAAACTAACATCTGCCAGTGGGAACGTTCTATTCATAGATGTCAAGCATGTGTGTGTTCTTCTTACCTGTAGGTCATGGCCGAGCGATCCACCTCACAGTCAGCCAACGAGAGGCCACATTCTCTGAGGTAGAGCTCCAGTCGACGCCGTTCCACCAGCCGGTGCGCCGCTTCCAGGATCTGAGAAGCCAAGGCCACGGACTCCGTTTTCTGGTCCGGGCTGGTCTTGCTACTTCGGGCACCGCCAGCCTTAGCCACAATACTCCCCGAGGAGGACGACGCTTTGGGCTTCTTACTGATGCCATAGAGGTCCTCCACTGAGTACTTGCCTCCCTTGCCTCCTCCGGTGCCACCTCGGCTCGCAAACATCGTTATCCTGAATCAAAATGCTGGAACAAATCAAATGTATCAGCTACTTTAGACAATAGCAGCTTGTAAACCAGAACAAGGCGGTGCTATTTTGATGAAGATTCATTGAGATTTGAGGATGGCAGGCATCAAATTGTCTGCAAGGAAGCACTTAAAGGTCCTGCAAAACATCAAAAAGTAATGGCTTTCTTCTCTGTGGCGTCTAAAACTAAAACAAAACAAAGCCGGCCCTAACCTGTCAGCGCCAAACAATGACTCCTCATGATGTGAGGTGCCTCTTTGAGTAAAAAATGGATCGGAATAAAAGCAATCTGCATCTTTCGCTCTTGATCTCCCAAAGGAGGGACACAGGGGGATTTGTGCTGAAGCCACAGCAGCTTACATTTGTTCAGATTAGCAGAGAGATGAAGTAGCTCTACCCCTGCGTTAGTCATGCAATCTGGAAGAGGCGAGGCTGATGCGGCTCAGGACTTTGACTTTCACTTTAGAAGACAATGGCGTAAGAAGGTGATGGTTAACGAGCTGAGATGTGAGAGCAATGAAATCCTAAATAAAAATGTTTCCAAAAATAAAAAAGGATCGTATAAAACGTCTGGTATACGCTTGAATGACACAGGAACCTTTGGCAGAGGCTCATGTAAAATACCCGTATACCCTTTTGGCAATCTGACTGTCTACTTTTGGCCTGTCTGGCAAATAAGGCTCATCTAAACACAGGAACTTCTGACTTTTTAGACATAGGTTCTTTCTGGCTTGTTTGGTAAATAAAGTTGACTGACACAGGAATCTCTGGCCTAGGTTTATAATGCATTAACTGTTTGACATGGACTCCTCTGACACAGGCAGGTCTGGTATAGAAGAGTATGGTAATGGCTTTCTTTCATAGTTTTGTCTAGCATACGTTCTTCTGACATAGGAACATCTGGCATAGGCTCATCTGGCTTAAGTTTATTTGACACGAGCATTTTTGGGATAGGTTCTTCCGAGCTCATCTGACACAGGAGCATCTGGCATAGTGTCATCATCAAGCATTGACAAGTCTGGCAAGGCTTTTCTAGGCTTGTCTGGCATAGTTTCTGATGACACACACCTGACATATGCTGATATAAGATCTTCTGCCAAATGACTGGGTTCATGCAAGTGTCAGATTAAAAAAAGCACATAAAAGAACATTTTGCAGGTTAAATATGACCTGAGGGTCGGGGGACAAAGGGGCTTGCATGACTTGCATATATGTAGCTATATATGTATACACACACACACATACACACACACATATATATATATATATATATATATATATATATATATATATATATATATATATATATATATATATATATATATATATATATATATATATATATATATACACACACACACACACACACACACACACACACACACACACACAGGGTGATTCAAAGATAATTCGCCAAAATCATCATGCATTTATTCAGTTCTAAAGCATTGTAATAGACTAAATCAATGGTCATTTGATACAGGAGTTATCTAAGTTTTATTGTGTTACAATTTCGCTGTTGTGGTCATGTAATCCTTTCAACGCCGTTCAATTGTAGGAAGACCACTTTTTTTTACCCTCAAAATGGCGAACAACAGCAGCAATCAACGCGGTGGATCCAGGGGCGCGTTTGGGAGGAATTCTCATATCGTGTAGGAAATACTCGAAGTTATGTACAACACGTGTTCAAACTAGCTTTTCTATTGTTTTTCATTTTTGAAATATCGAGTGATAATGTTGGCGTATTCTTTTTTAATCACCCTGTGTATGTATGTATATATATATATATATATATATATATATATATATATATATATATATATATATATATATATATAGAAAGAAAGTGTCCGTTTCTCATTACCTGTATTATTTTTTTTCCTTATCAAATGAATAAATAAACAATAATATATATATATATATATATATATATATATATATATATATATATATATATATATATAAATATATATATATATATATATATATATATATATATATATATATATATATATATATATATATATATAATTGTTTATTTATTCATTTGATAAGGAAAAAAAATAATACAGGTAATGAGAAACGGACACTTTCTTTCTATATATATATATATATATATATATATAATAACAATAATATATATATATATATATATATATATATATATATATATATATATATATATATGTATATATATATATATATATATATATATATATATATATATAATTGTTTATTTATTCATTTGATAAGGAAAAAAAATAATACAGGTAATGAGAAACGGACACTTTCTTTCCAGCTCCAGAGGGGGGCCCCGGTGACCCGAGGCGAGGGAAATCTGAGTCCTCATTGTTTCTTCATCCTCAAGGTCTTCGAGCTGCTCTTTTTCTAATCCCTCACCTAGGACCTGTTTGTCTTGGGAGACCCTACCAGGGGGCGTAGAAGCCCCTGGACAACATAGCTCCTCGGCTCATTGGGACACGCATCTCCTCTACCACGATAAGGTGCACAGCTCAGAAAGGAGAATGATACGAACAACATAATAAATAAACACACGTTTTGACTGCAAGATGCTGTGCTCATTTGTGTCGATGGTGTTTTAACATTTAGTGGACGTGCTGTAATGAATTAAGAAAAAACATTCTAACAAAAATATTTTGAATAGCGGTTACCCTTTTGTTATGCTCAGACAGCATCTGTGAAAATGTAGAATTGTATTTGTTTAATTTGAGATACGTTTTGAACATAAATTAATATATATTTTAATTATAACCAAAACCATTAATACCATACCACAATCAAAGTAGTTTAACGCTACAATTTAAGAAAAATAAGATATAGAATTTGTATTCTTAAATTGGTGACCTATTGAATTTCCCAGGATTTCCCTACGGGTCACTCAGTACATTGAAAGCCTATAAATACATAACTGCCGAATAGAAAATTGCAAGTTCACAAATGGAACTCTACTATTACACTGTAGAGAACAGACCGTGCCCAAGGTTGAAGTGGTTTATTCTCTATGAACCAAGATTATTATATTTTGGTACAAGGAGAAAAATAACTTCTCTATCTGTACTTTTATACTGTGCGCATTTGCTCCATAACAAGAGTGTCACTCTTGCACATAATTTCACAGAAATTAGTTATGTAATTTTTGTATAATCACACTAGCAAACAAACATACAATCTCTGCATCTTATCTTCACGCTTTGCTTAATTAAATTAAAACATTTTCATTTTTTATTTTGTGCCACCCCTGCTTTTGTAGTTGTCTTTCACTTTCAGGTAATAATGCCTAGGTATTAAATTAACCATATGCTTCACATATGGTTAATTGTACTACTCCAAATGAAAACTGTTCCTTGTATTTTGGCCACCTTATTTAGCGCCATCAAAGTTTGTCACAAACAACAAGCTTTACACTGTCAGATTTGGGCATCCTTGTCATTTTAAAACAAGACAGATGGAGCTGAGCACTTATTTTAAGTGGTGAAAGTACTTCCTGCGTGATTTACTCAACAGCAAGTCAAAGGTCAGACACAAAGGATTAAACAAAGTGAATATGTTGGAAAGAATGAATGAAAGTGCATCGGTACAGAGAAGTTACATTCACTGACAGTACGAGGATCCATTCATGCATCTGTCATCACGTGTTCCCTCAGCTTCACACTTATTCCTAGTCCACATCTGTGTCTACCTCTTTTTGCAGCAGTGTCTTTTGAGAGCACAGATCATCTAGGATTAAGCCGCTATAAGCACTCTTGCGATTGACCGCGGCCGTACATGCAGCTGGAGGTCATTCTTGATCTCCTCCAGTGGAAATTGCAACCCAGAGTGATCCTGCATGATGGCGGCGTCCTCCTCCTGGACAAAAGTGGTGGGATTAGTAGGATGTCTGGAAGAAGCCAACACCGCAGTGCTCAAATATATGTTTGGACTTGTGATTGTAACTGTGCAAAGGAGCTCTGGGTTGGAACAGTTCACTTTTGTGTATAGTCATCTCTTACATAACTGGAAGAAAAAAGTAACATAGACTTGATAAAACATTTTTTTTAAATACACCCATAGTGCAGTATGTTGCGTAAAATCATAAACAGATAGAAATTATGATAAATGCCCTTTTCAAACAAAACAAGTTCATGTTATCCTCATAGGTGAGGATGGGAACGTAGATCGACCGGTAAATTGTCAGCTTTGCCTTTCGGCTCAGCTCCTTCTTCACCACGACAGATCGATGCCGGATCGACGCCGCACCGATCCGCCTATCGATCTCACGATCCACTCCTCCCTCATATGTGATGCATTACATTGCATCGTATGCATGTTCAAAATAAACTGAAACTGAATCTTTTGAACAAGACTCCGAGGTACTTGAATTCCACCACTTGGGACAAGATCTCTTCCCCAACCCGGAGATGGCACTCCACCCTTTTCCAAAAGAGAACCATGGACTCGGACTTGGAGGTGCTGATTCTCATTCCAGTCGCTTCACACTGTGAATCGTTCCAGTGAGAGCTGAAGATCCTGGTCAAATGAAGCCAGCAGGACAACATCCTCTGCAAAAAGCAGAGACTTAATCCTACAGCCACCAAACCGGATCCCTTCAATGCCCTGACTGCGGCTAGAAGTTCTGTCCATAAAAGTTACAAACAGAATTGGTATTCATAATAATAATAACAGATATAAATTATAATATTAGCGACTGGGATGAGAATCAGCACCTCCAAGTCCAAGTACATGGTTCTTGCCCGGAAAAGGTTGGACTGCCATCTCCTGGTTGGGGAGGAGATCTTGCCCCAAGTGGAGGAGTTCAAGTACGTCAGAGTCTTGTTCACAATAGAAGGAAGAGTGGATTGTGAGATCGACAGGCGGATCGGTGCGGCGTCTTCAGTAATGCGGACACTGTATCGATCCGTTGTGGAGAAGAAGGAGCTGAGTCGGAAGGCAAAGCTCTCAATTTAGCGGTCGATCTACGTTCCTATCCTCACCTATGGTAATGAGCTTTGGGTTATGACCGAAAGGACAAGATCACGGGTACAAGCAGCCGAAATGAGTTTCCTCCGCCGGGCAGCGGGGCTCTCCCTTAGAGATAGGGTGAGAAGCTCTGTCATCCGGGAGGAGCTCAAAGTAAAGCCGCTGCTCCTCCACATGGAGAGGAGCCAGATGAGGTGACTCGGGCATCTAGTGAGGATGCCACCCAAACGCCTCCCTAGGGAGGTGCTTAGGGCACGTCCGATCGGTAAGAGGCCGCGGGGAAGACCCAGGACACGTTGGGAAGACTATTTCTCCCAGCTGGCCTGGGAACGCCTCGGGAAGTGGCTGGGGAGAGGGAAATCTGGGCTTCCCTGCTTAGGCTGCTGACCCCGCGACCCAACCTCGGATAAGCGGAATAAGATGGATGGATGGATAAATTATAATATTATTAATAATAGCGCCATTTCATTTAAGCGTGAGCGTAAGATCATGGTGTTTGCGTGCGTGTGTGAAAAAAATTATCTCAGAGAATAGTGATCTCAATTCTAAACAAGAAAATTATGAAAGAAAAAAAATGATACAAAAAGAAAAAGTGCATTTTAATTTTCTGCTCCTGAACTTGGAGCACTTTCAAGACATATTGATTGTAACTGTATAATAGAGTTACAATCAAAGTGAACTGCACATTTTTTTGGGGGGGGAATGTTGCCTATCCTTCACAATCCTTATGAGTGACAAGACGACAAAAGTTTTTTTGTTTTTTTTTGCAGTTTAACATGTAAAAATCTTCTCGGTCTAGGTGGCTAGCAATGCAGCGAATGGGAGCGATGCATTCTGCTTTTAAATCACTTTAAAAATGCGTCCAAAAACCGGCAACAATACTTCAATTACATTCCGGCACCTGTATAATAACGAACACGGAGGAACTCTTTTTCCAGCGGAGTAGCACATCGACATGCGTCATTTCAGCTCCTTCTTCACCACGACAGATCGATGCAGGGTCCGCATCACTGCAGACGCCGCACCGTTCCGCCTGTCGGCCTCACGATCCACTCTTCTCTCATATGTGATGTATTACATTGTATGTGAGGCGATAGATAAGCTCGATGTACATTTGTGCGTTTGGTACAGCTGGCCGGGGACGTTTTTTTCAAGTTGACTTTGGATAAGCGTGCCATTAGCTCCAAGTTCCACATTTACAGTCTCAAAGCTACACCGACCTCTCTCTTTTTCCGTCTGCTCCAACGTTTCACCCTCGCTTCTAGAAGCAGTAGTTCATCCTCTGTATATTCAGGTTCAAAAAGATAAGGTTGTGAATCTTCATGTGTCCAAAAATAGTCATCTTCGTTGTCTGGTACCAAGTGTGCCATGATTACAACACACCCGCGTTGGTTTCCGGAAGTAGGAACACACGATTGTTGCTGAAGTTAAAAGTGCACTACTACGGAAACGGAAATAAATGTGCTTAAGAAATTAGTTCCGGCAATGACCAAAATACGGTAAATATTGTACATATTACATATTGTTACTACGTATTGTTACTACACTGTTACTATATTATAAAAAAAATTAACTTTTGACCACAAAGCTGACATTCAGGATTTTTTTTTAATCAAATATATTTTATTGGCCTTAAAAATTAAAAATATTAAGATGGCCACTGCCTCTTTTCACTTTTCCGAGAACGGTCCTCAGTTAAAAAAAAGTTTGGACACACCTGTTCTGCATCCTCTTTCAAGTTAGTTTGTAAGAAATTGTGATGAACAACACCGCCAAAAAAATATATAACCCGTAACAGATTTAACACATAACACACAACATGCTTATTCAGCTTGTCAGTCATGTTTTTTGTTTACTTTTAGTGTAAGTTTTCTACTATATTCCAAACAGTCTCAAATTCAGTCTAAGACAAAGAATTTACTCTCAACAGGGATACGCGGTACAAAATGGATGGAGAGATAACCACAAATGTATGCAATGTGTTATTCATTCATTATTTCTGTAGAAAAAAAATTAAATTGAAATGTGTTGTGAGTAATGCAGACATGTACCCACCTAGTATGGCAGGCAAGGCTAAGGAACAACCAACCATGTTGGCGATTGATTCAAGATGCATAGTGTATGAAAAGATATACAACTTTAAAAAGTGTATGACAAGATAGTAATCGACATCTGAAGTGCAGTTATTAGTATTAAAACTTAGCTTTGGAGTTCAAATCCAGACACAAAGCTTCTTCCAAGCAGGTCCAAAAAGAGACAAGCTCCACGTTTTAGTGGTATCTAAACTTTACTATAATACTATACTATTTTATTTAAAATATTTGTTTGTATAGTTCAGTATATTTGTCTTATTTATAACCTTTGATTTGTATTCGTCTTTTGTTCATACTTGCCAACCCTCCCGGATTTTCCGGGAGACTCCCGAAATTCAGCGCCTCTCCCGAAAACCTCAAGGGACAAATTTTCTCCCGAAAATCTCCCGAAATTCAGGCTGAGTCCGCTTTCCCACAATATAAAGAACGTCTACAGTAAAGCAGTCCGTCTGCCGTAAACAGCAATGTTGTGACACTCTTAAACAGGACAATACTGCCATCTAGTGCATTTGATGAAAGCACTTTTGTGCGTGCCACACAGCAATGCATAATCAGAGAGGGTGTTCAGCATGGTTAGAAAGATAGTGACAGAGAATAGAACAAGGATGGACAATTCAACCCTTAACTCAACAATGAGTAGATGAGTGTTATGTGTGTGTATATGTGTAAATAAATGAACACTGAAATTCAAGTATTTCTTTTATTTATATATATATATATATATATATATATATATATATATATATATATATATATATATATATATATATATATATATATATGTATATATATATATATATATATGTATATATATATATATAGCTAGAATTCACTGAAAGTCAATTATTTCTTATATATATATATATATATATATATATATATATATATCCATCCATCCATCCATCCATTTTCTACCGCTTATTCCCTTCAGGGTCGCGGGGATATATATATATCCATCCATCCATCCATCTTCTTCCGCTTATCCGAGGTCGGGTCGCGGGGGCAGCAGCCTAAGCAGGGAAGCCCAGACTTCCCTCTCCCCAGCCACTTCGTCCAGCTCCTCCCGGGGGATCCCGAGGCGTTCCCAGGCCAGCCGGGAGACATAGTCTTCCCAACGTGTCCTGGGTCTTCCTCGTGGCCTCCTACCGGTCGGACATGCCCTAAACACCTCCTTAGGGAGGCGCTCGGGTGGCATCCTGACCAGATGCCCGAACCACCTCATCTGGCTCCTCTCGATGTGGAGGAGCAGCGGCTTTACTTTAAGCTCCCCCCGGATGACAGAGCTTCTCACCCTATCTCTAAGGGAGAGCCCCGCCACCCGGCGGAGGAAACTCATTTCGGCCGCTTGTACCCGTGATCTTGTCCTTTCGGTCATAACCCAAAGCTCATGACCATAGGTGAGGATGGGAACGTAGATCGACCGTTAAATTGAGAGCTTTGCCTTCCGGCTCAGCTCCTTCTTCACCACAAAGGATATATATATATATATATATATATATATATATATATATATATATATATATATATATATATATATATGTATGAAATACTTGACTTGGTGAATTCTAGCTGTAAATATACTCCTCCCCTCTTAACCACGCCCCCGCCCCAACCACGCCCCCCGCACCCACCCCCCACCTCCCGAAATTGGAGGTCTCAAGGTTGGCAAGTATGCTTTTGTTCCATGTCACATGTGTGCCTCTTTTAATTCCTTCCCCACTTCCTGTTCCTTTGATGGACATCCTGGTTCATGCCCAAATGAATCAAAATATGGTATTCCTACCATTTTACAAACAATAAGTGCATTTTATTACTGTGGTTTTAGTTTGCAGTGGTATAGAATTTCGAGAAGGGGTTCTATTGTTACTTGTGGTTACTTTATTCCCCTTGACAAAGTAAGACAACCTGGCGAGGTTATTTAGCGTCAATTAGCTATGACAAACTGTCAAAAATGTTGTAAACATTCCTTGATATGTGTATTAATCATTCCTTACAATTGCACGGTGCATGGGAAGACGTTCTTGAATCAACTTGGTGCGTTTTTGTTTTTTTTGCATAAATATGAACATTAATTGAACAATGGTGATGGATGAACATAATAAACATGAACGCTTGTCCTGTAGGCTGTCATATAAAACATATCCACTAGAGGGAAGCAGTGTTGCAGATATGTGCATAGCTGCAAAGACGATGCATATCAAAAGTCAACTATGAATGACGTGGGACTAAGACACCATTTTTCAACAATATTGTACATTTTCCCCTAAAACAAATAAATAAAAGTATATTTCTCAAGATGAGGACATTAATTCATACTAAAATATATTGCATGTTTCATCTGCATTGTCCGTACTAGAGATGCGCGGTTTGCGGACACAACCGCGGAGTCCGCGGATTATCCGCGGATCGGGCGGATGAAATTTAAAAAAATAAGATTTTATCCGCTCGCGGGTCGGGTCGGACGGATTAATTATATATATATATATATTTTTTTGTTTTGTTTTTTTGCGGGTGGCAGTTAAACCAATTCGGAAATATATATACATAGTTAAATGTTGTTACCCACATACGAAAAACGAGCAGGCACCTGCTGCATATGCCACAACAGAAGAAAAAAAAAAAAAGAGATGGACACTTTTACGGAGCGGAGAAGGGACGCCTCGCCGGGGTCCGGGACCGAGGCCCCTTCCCCCGAGAGGGCCCCACCGGGAGCCGTAGCTGAGGCGATCCGCGAGAAGGGCCCGACGCACGTCGAGGGTCACTACCGCGCCCACCGCACCGACACCCCGCCTCGTCCGCTTTCGCCGCGGCCGGCGTCACGCGCAGCAGGTAAGCAGCTTACCTGCCCGCCACCCCCGTGGCCGGGGGCTCGTAACATGGGTCACTCCGCGCGCTCCGCCCGCGCAGCTTACCTGCTTGCCACCCCTGTTGCCGGGGGCGCATAACAGGGGTCACTCCGCGCGCAGTGCGCTCACGAAAGGGGTGGGGCTCACCCTGGTTGATATAGACAGCAGCTAGGACGGTGGCCATGGAAGTCGGAACCCGCTAAGGAGTGTGTAACAACCCACCTGCCGAATCAACTAGCCCTGAAAATGGATGGCGCTGGAGCGTGGGCCCATACCTGGCCGTCGCCGGCAGCGAGACGCGCTTGGAGGTGCGCTCAGCGCGGCTCCCGATTGCGCACTGGTGTGCGTCTGGGTCGTGACAGCGTGGCACGCGCAAGTCTGTGCTGCGTTGGATCAGTCTCCTTTCTTTAACAGGCAAAAGCTTTATAACCTCACCATACCTGCCAACTTTTAAATCAGAAAAACCTAGTAGCCAGGGTCCAAGGGCCGCAGGCCCGTAGGTCCAGGACAAAGTCCTGGTGGAGGGTTCAGGGCTTCGCCCCCCGACGCAAAATGATTATTAGCATTCAGACAGGTTAAAATGTTGCTAAAACCATCACTTTTCTATCAGTCACAGTGACTTTTCAAAACAAAAATATTACAGCAAAAATCATATGGGTTGATTGACATGTTTATTCTGTAAGCTAACTTCAATAGTTTGAAATTATTTTGACAGTTAATGCCAGTTATCCTGTCAACCTTTCACAAGACTTCAATTTGTTAATTGAAAGTATAAATAGTATAAACACTTTTAACAGTATGTCGTTCTGCGGGAAATACAGCCGACAGGATGGCGCACCAAACACGAAGCAAGGCCATGGTGCAGGAGAATAAAGGACTTCTTTCATTTAAGGTTTGTGATAAACCATCAAACTCATTCGTTAAAAGGACTCTATAGTAATATAAAGCGAATTTTTCTGGACATTATCATGCAAGAAAAGTTTATTTTTGGGATCGCGATCACCGCGTAATGATTTTTAAAGGTTGCATTACATTATTAACTGTCCCATGTGATCAGCCAGTGCGATTGGAAGTCCATGCTCAATTATTGCCTCCGTAAATAAAACTTCGGCATTTATCACATCCAAAGAATCTGTTTGGGCGACGAAAAACGTTGAAAGTTTTCCACTTGTATCGCTAGCAACGGCATTAGACTTGTGTTTTTTTGTCCCAACGTGGTCTTTTACATCGCTAATTCCTCCGTGTCCGATCGAAAAATCTTGTCTGCACAAGGTGCAATTCGCGTAGTTTTCACCCTTTTTTTTTTTTTAATTAATATTAGATATATAACAACGGGCGGATGGCGGGCGGGTGCAGTTCTGATCAAACGTTACATCGGGTGGATGGCGGATGGTTGACGACTTTCTGCCGCGGTTGCGGATGAAATAAATTGCCTATCCGCGCATCTCTAGTCCGTACCTAAAAAAAAACTGTTTATTTGGACAAAAAGTAAACTATTTGCACATATTAGTATTTGCTTTGAACTCAAAAATTAAAAATATTAAATAATATATCGAAGTGATCCCCACTTCCCTTGATGTTGGAGTAAAGTTTGGTCAACAACCTGCAGTAGTTTGTTTTTACCGCTAGAGGATGCTCTTGTCACAATTAGTGTTTCACTCTTACTTTTTAAAATAGCCAGTAAACCAGATTATATTCGGTCTGATATTTGATTACGCAAAATGCTGCACACTTTCTCTTTAATTTAATTGTCTGTTGTATTCTCTGAATACTGTCAACAAATTAAATGCCATCAAAGTAATTGGATCTCAAATTGAGTATTCAGATTACTCTTTTATGTAGTCAAGTTATCCCATTTACAATGCCTAAATGTAATCAGATCACTGGTAAATATCATGTGTTTAATGTCAAATGAGGCCTTCCCTACTTCCTTGTTATCAAATTGCAGTAATTATTCAATAGTTGTTTTTTTTAATTATCAGATTCCTTCTAATTGCCTGTAATTTGATCACTTTTTCAGATTACAGTTTACTTTGTGCAGACAGGCAGTGCTGCCCCCTGTCCTCCTTGGTGTCGTATTGCATCCAGATGTGGCTGAAATCATAACCGTATGTCTTTAAATGGGGGTCTTGTGCACACACACACACACACACACACACACACACACACACACACACACACACACACACACACACACACACACACACACACACACACACACACACACAGCGGGTGCCTCTGTAGATTGACACAATATGAGGCAAACACACACGGTCAGTAATAAACGTGAGCGGTCATGTTTTTACGGTATAATCAAGCGTTTTGATAGGCTGTCATTCATGCTGACACTGCGTGGGGGCATTTAGGGTCCAGCAGCATTTACTATGCAGCCTAAAGGCAGAAATGTCTTTTAGTGCTTGTTTGCCAGGTCATCATCTATGAAAAGAGCCAATTTGAGGAGGTGTGCAAATACTGAATGATGATGATTGTGCAGTGCGGGGGGGGGGCAGCTTTTTTAAGAGGGTGCATGGCTTGGGGTGACTTAGCGCGTGCAGGCCGGGCCCCGTGAAAGGTTAAGGGCGTGACGCCATCAATCCACGTTTTGTTGAGCAGAGTTCAAAAAGGAAATCAATCACCGTGATGGCAAACGTGTTGAACATGCTCCTGGACATGCTGGCACAATTTCCTGCGCGCACACAAAGGCCAGTTCAGGAATCCGATAGTCCTACGACAGCCTTAATCCCTCTCAGTTTCCAACCACGTGGATCCGGTTTCAGAATATGCAATGATTCACAGTGAGAAGCTATCAGGGAGCCTCACACTTCTTTCATATGCTCGCATGAAGACATCTTGGCATGCCACAAAACACACACACACACACACACACACACACACACACACACACACACACACACACACACACACACACACACACAAAAGAGGGAGCCACAGGGGAGCCGACGGGGGCCCGTGGACGCTTGTCGTGAAGGTGTTAGTGTTCACGTTCACATTCTTCACCCCTGCAACACCTCCAGTGAAAATATGATCCGCCGCTTTGAAGTCGGCTGAATTATGGTCGTTTTGGAGGAATAATACGTGGCGGAAACCTACTTAACCTTTGGAATAATCCAACAAAAACAAAACACTTTTGCTTCCTGGAGTTGCTGGCATGTGTAAACAAAAGGCTTATCTCAGATTTATTTAAATCTGTTTAGTGAGCACTGTGGAACCAAGTACCACCTCAGAAAACACTTGGCTCTCCATGTACCACCATAATGACCAACATTCAAACACAGTAGCGTTGTAGGCCTACGTATTCATTAACAACAAGGCAGAGGTTTTATTTAACAAGTATATTTAATATTTCTGGCGACTGCTCAGTGGCCTTGCGGTTAGAGTGTCCGCCCTGAGATCAGTAGGTCGTGAGTTCAATATATAAAAATGGGACCCATTACCTCCCTGCTTGGTACTCAGCATCAAGGGTTGGAATTGGGGGTTAAATCACCAAAAATTATTCCCTGGCACAGCCACCGCTGCTCACTGCTCCCCTCACCTCCCAGGGGTTGATGGGTCAAATGCAGAGAATAATGTCGCCACACCTAGTGTGTGTGTAACAATTATTGGTACTTTAACTTTAACTTTAAAATTATTCCTGAGTGCGGCCACTGCTGCTGCTCACTGCTCCCCTCACATCCCAGGGGGTGGAACAAGGGGATGGGTCAAATGCAGAGGGTAATTTCACCACACCTAATGTGTGTGTGTGTGACTATCAGTGGTACTTTAACTTTAACTGTAACATTACACACTGTTTGAATGGTAATACTGTGTTTGAATACAGGAAAATACAATACTGTACTTTAACCAAGGAATGATTTGGTGTACTACGTGATCAGGGGTGTCAAACTCATTTTAGCTCAGGGGCCGCACTGAGGAAAATCTGTGCACACGCGAGCCAGACTATTAAAATCATGGCATTAAAACTAAAAAATAAAGACAACTTTAGATTGTTTTCTTTGTCTTACTTTGACTAAAAATAGAACAAACACATTCTGAAAATATTCCAATAAAAATATAGAAAAAAATACCGGCAGCGGTAATGTTTAGATCCATGAAGGACAGAAGAAAGTGAATAAATGTTTATAACTGAATAAATTTACATATGCATAAAAAAAAATTCTTTTTTTGTACTATTTTTTTTTATGAATTAAGTAACGTTTATGACAACCTTTTTCCAAAACAATATAGAATGTGAGATATAACAGGATAATGCATACATTTAGCAATTGTTTTCAAAACGCTTACAAAAAAGTGGGACCCCAAAAATTTACTGTGGGATCCCATTTTTTTGACTTGGGGTCCTTGGGACCCCATTTTGAAAATTCCTAGCACCAACACTGATGGAGTATTGGTGCGTGCAAAACAGCAGCAGGCAGCCGTGGCCTGCGGGCCGATTCTAATACTAATCAAATATCATCCCGGGGGCCATAGATCATTCATTCGCGGGCCGGATCTGGCCCACAGGCCTTGACTGTGACTACTAGATGGAGCCTGCCTACCACACGTACAGACAATTTGAGAATCCCTGCACTATGGTAATACACTATACATACACACATGCTGACTCATTAGCATTCATTTATTTTGAACACAAAACAAGTAAAATAGTATCTCCAATACAATATAGTCATCTGAAAAAACAATAATACCATTTAAAGAAAACATGGCCAGCATCTGAAAACGAGCATGGAAAAGCAAAAGCTTGTAATGCCCTGCCTTATCACTCAGACATTGTCATATTAATAATAATAATAATGTGATTCGTTATCAACAATAAAATACATAATAGGATGCAGAAAGAGACAAAGTGTCAAAAGCAGCATGGAGGTGACTCAGTTTTTTTTTTCTACATTATAATCTTGTCATATAACTTTTTAAAAAACTTTTCTTTATTAAGTTGTAGACACATTTATTGACAAAAATAGCCAAAATTGCATTAAATGCTATGTTCTCCCTGCCCCCAACAAGTAAAAAAAATACATGAATTCAATAAATAAAGAAGAAACCACAGTAAGATGTCAACATAAAACCACAGACAGGGGCATTCCTGAACGGCCCCAGAGAGATACAACCACTAACAAGCACACAGGGGGCTCATCAACCACCCACATTTCAATTGTGTTTCAATCGGGGTTAATTTGTAGATCAGTCTCTCCTACATATCTCAGAAAAGCACCCCACAGTTCTTTAAACTTTGCAGAACAACCATCCAATGTCAGCCTAATCTCATACAGTTTGAGAAAATAAAGAACATCTTTGATCCAGCGGGATCCAAGGAGGAGCTGCTGTCTTCCAATTTAACACGATGGGCCCCATTCAGCAATAAGTTCCTAACTTTTCCTCTTATCTTTCTTCCTAAGTGATTTTCTAAGAGGAGTCCATTAAAATTCATGAAGTGTTCTTAAACGCCCAAATTGTTCCCACCTGCTGTTTTTAAATTGCTGAATGCCAAATGGTTAGCGCGTGCGTGTCTATCATTATTTGCATATAAACACGGCCTTATTTCCCCAATATGCATATGTAAACACCCTTAATTCCGTAATTTGCATAGGTAAACGCCCTTAATTCCCCATATAAGGGCATAATTCCGGCGGAAAAGCCGAACATCAAACACATGGAGAAAACACAAACAGATTACAGAAAATACATTTGTATTATCCCACGGGGGAAATACATAATGTCAAAACGTACGTTTAAGAAAGGGGGGGACTACTCTCGGTAGCCTAAAGTGTTCAAATAAATATTTGAGTGTGTGTGTGTGTGTGTGTGTGTGTGTGTGTGTGTGTGTGTGTGTGTGTGTGTGTGTGTGTGTGTGTGTGTGTGTTAAATGCCAATGATTGTACCACACAATCTAGGTGTGGCGAAATTATTCTCTGCATTTGACCCATCACCCTTGATCACCCCCTGGGAGGTGAGGGGAGCAGTGAGCAGCAGCGGGGGCCGCGCCCGGGAATCATTTTTGGTGATTTAACCCCTTAATTCCAACCCTTGATGCTGAGTGCCAAGCAGAGAGGTAATGGGTCCCATTTTTATAGTCTTTGGTATGGCTCGGCCGGGGTTTGAACTCAAGACCTACCGATCTCAGGGAGGACACTCGAACCGCAAGGTGTGTGTGTGTGTGTGTGTGTGTGTGTACGTGTGTGCGCATGTGCACGCATATGGTTATTTTGAAATGTCTATATATTGCTCATTTTGATATGTCTGTCTGTCAGTCTTATCTATCTATCTATCTATCTATCCATCCATTCATCCATCCATCCATCCATCCATCCATCCATCTATCTATATCTATGTATACCTATCTATCTATCTGTCTATCTATCTATCTATCTATCTATCGATCTATCGATCTATCTATCTATCTATCTATCCATATCTATGTATATCTATCTATCTATCTATCTATCTATCTATCTATCTATCTATCTATCTATCTATCTATCTATCTATCTATCCATCCATCCATCCATCCATCCATCCATCCATCCATCCATCCATCCATCCATCCATCCATCCATCCATCTATCTATCTATCTATCTATCTATCTATCTATCTATCCATCTGTCTATCTATCTATCCATCTATCTATCTATGATATTAATTTAACATGAGACAATTGAAGTAAGGGAACTTGTCACACTTAAGAACAAATAGGCCACCCTCAGAGTGCTCTGGAGCACTCGTACATTTTGTTCTTACCTACAAACAAATCCCAGCTAAGAAAACATTGGTGAATACAAAAATCTCCTTAAAAACTTCGTAAGTGGGCCTAAGAACAAAATGTGTTCTTAAGAACGGTTGCTGAATGGGGCCCAATGAGTTCTCTTGCCAATAAAGGAGTGAATGCTACAAGATTATTTTCGTATTTGCTGAGGGTAGATGACTGAGGTGCTACCCCAAATAGTCCACATAGAGCAGGGGTGCCCAAAATAGGGCCCGGGGGCCAAATTTGGCCCGCCAAGTAATTTCGTTTGGTTTCCCAAATGTAATACCATATTCATACTGACCTCTTTCAAGCTCACAAAATCATTGATGGCATGTCCGCAAGGCTAACAAGTTGCCATCTATCCAATATGATGATCTCCGCTATGTTGGTTTGGGTTTATACCAGGCGTGCTCAAACAGATCAAAGCATACCGAGGTAATTTTGGTAGTTTTCACCTTCAAAACCAGTACAAAAACACATTTTTCTTTTCAAATATTTAGAAAATGCAATTTTGGGCCAAATTTGGTGTGATTGCTGAAGAGCCAAAGCCAAACTGAAATGCTCGTAGTTAGCACGATGGCCCGATAGCGTCAAGTAACAAAACATATGAGCAAATGAAGCAAAGAAAAAAATGGTACAATGCTAACATGCTAATAATAATATGCTTAAATCACCAAAAATGATTCCCGGGCGCGGCCACTGCTGCTGCCCACTGCTCCCCTCACATCCCAAGGGGTGATCAAGGGTGATGGGTCAAATGCAGGGAATAATTTCGCCACACCTAGTGTGTGTGTGACAATCATGGGAACTTTAACTTTAACTTTACAGTTTGCATTAGTGAAATACCAAAATATGCTAAATACATGTTGAATTAGCTAAAAAGCTAGCATGCTATTGTTAGGAAGCTACAATGCAAACTGTAACATGTGTTAAGTACTAAAATATATTACTCTGATGTGTGTACTCCAAAAATGTGTTTTAAATGCTACAGTTGAGTTGAGTTGAGTTTGAGTTTATTTCGAACATGAAAGCATACAACATGATACATCACAATTTCCAGGTTCTCTTTTCAACATGTTCGAAAAGGAGTAGGAAGAAGTAGAGCTTATTTAATCCTACCCCTTTTCTTTTACATAACAGTTGCTAAAACTTTTGTTCACTTCCTGTTCTCAATTTATTCACAATATGCTCCATAAGCAATCACAATAAAAATAAATAAATTAATACATAATACTCAGTGAAGTACGCTATATTTCATATGGTGAGATGAGTAAGATTATTTTGAAAATGAATGGATGGATGAAATAAATTCAGAATGTTTATCATGGTTCTTCCTCTTGTAACTTTGTAAACACTTTAAGTTTGGGGACGGCGTGGCGAAGTTGGTAGAGTGGCCGTGCCAGCAATCAAAGGGTTGCTGGTTACTAGTTACTGGGGTTCAATCCCCACCTTCTACCATTCTAGTCACGTCCGTTGTGTCCTTGGGCAAGACACTTTACCCATTGCTCCTGATGGCTGATGGTTAGCGCCTTGCATGGCAGCTCCCGCCATCAGTGTGTGAATGTGTGTGAATGGGTGAATGTGGAAATAGTGTCAAAGCGCTTTGAGTACCTTGAAGGTAGAAAAGCGCTATACAAGTATAATCCATTTATCATTATCATTTATAAGTTTGAAGAGTTTCTTGAAGTGGATCATATTAGTACATTGTTTGATTGCATTGCTTAATCCATTCCATAATTTAATTCCACATACTGATATACTGAAGGTCTGAAGTGTTGTACGTGCATACAAATGTTTTAAATTACATTTTTCTCTAAGATTATATTTCTCCTCTTTTTTTGAGAATAATTGTTGTATATTCTTGGGTAGCAGGTTATAGTTTGCTTTGTGTATAATTTTAGCTGTTTGCAAATCCCCTTTGTTGTGGAATTTTAGTATTTGTAGTGGCATGCTAACCTTAGCAAGCTAAAATGCTAACTGTAACATATGTACTAAATATATTGC
Source organism: Nerophis lumbriciformis (assembly GCF_033978685.3). Classification (NCBI taxonomy): domain Eukaryota; kingdom Metazoa; phylum Chordata; class Actinopteri; order Syngnathiformes; family Syngnathidae; genus Nerophis; species Nerophis lumbriciformis. Next base: position 19,695,159 of record NC_084556.2, on the reverse strand, counting down.
TCTGATGTGTGTGCACCACATTCTACAGAGGCACTATAGAGAGCCTACTGACCACAGCATCTCTGTCTGGACTGGAGCCTGCAATGCCTCAGACTGGAAGTCTCTCCAGAAAAGTGGTGAGGACGGCGGAAAAGATCATCAGGACTCCTCTTCCTCCTATCCAGGAGATCGCAAAAAGCCGCTGCCTGACCAGGGCTCAGAAAATCTGCAGCGACTCCTCCCACCCCCACCAAGGTTTTCACTGCTGGACTCTAGAAAGAGGTTCCGCAGCCTCCGAAGCAGAACCTCCAGGTTCTGTAACAGCTTCTTCCCTCAGGTCGTAAGACTCTTGAACGCATCATAATTAAATTATCCCCTCAACTCCCCCCAAAATGGATTAACTCGCTGGAATAAAAAAGACAATATAACATACATCCATAAATGTGGATGCATGTGCAAAAGTGCAATATATTTATCTGTACAGTAACTTATTTATTTATATCTGCACCTTATTGTTCTTTTATCCTGCACTACCATGAGCTAATGCAACGAAATTTCGTTCTTATCTATGCTGTAAAGTTCAAATTTGAATGACAATAAAAAGGAAGTCTAAGTCTAAGTCCAAGTACCTGAAAAATGTGTTTAAAATGCTATAGTAGCATGCTAACGTTAGCATGCATCAAGTATCAATACATGACTGAGGTGTGTGTAAACCTAAAAAAACAAAAACAACCATATGTCAATTAACTGCACAATTAGCAAAAAAGTTTGCATGCTAATTTTAAAGAGAAGGGCAAAGACAAGCAGGCTGCGCAACTTTCGATTCTAATTTGGAAGTTAAACATTTCCATTTGCACAAACGCAATCTGAAAGCGACAGCTCGGAAGTAATCTGGGAGAAATGAAGTACAAATGATGATGATGGTGGTGAGGAAGAGACAGATGAGGTGGGCGGTGAAAAAGTCCAAAGTTAATTCCACAATCAACTTCCTTGCAGCCTGAGAGCGTGATGCCAGTCTTAGCGAGCGGCGTGTGAGCAGGTGGGTCAGCTGCTGGCCTGGCACGCAACTCCTAAAGTCAACAGACAGCAGCCCCAATGCTTCCTGGAGCCACCAACATGGCGGCTGCGCGGTCCAAGGTGACGCCTCGTCTAATTTGCCTTCCTGGCTGCCAAACAAACCATTTGGATGAAGTGCGTCCAAGTCAAAGGAAATCTGGTGGTGGAAGTTTAGTCAAAGCTGTTTGGGTTTGCTTTTATTTTTTTAATTCAATGTTTTTTATTTCTGTTTCCGAGTACTCCAGTACAAATGAAATGATTTATAAACACAAGAACTACAGTGAAAACTCTAAGGTGGAGTTGGATTGACCCCAAGTATAAGATGACCCTGATTACCGTATTTTTCGGAGTGTAAGTCACACCTGCCGAAAATGCATAATAAAGAAGGAAAAAAACATATATAAGTCGCATTTTTTGGGGAAATTTATTTGATAAAACCCAACACCAAGAATAGACATTTGAAAGGCAATTTAAAATAGATAAAGAATAGTGAACAACAGGCTGAATAAGTGTACGTTATATGAGGCATAAATAACGTACATTAAGTATGTTAACGTAACATATTATGGTAAGAGTCATTCAAATAACTATAACATATAGAACATGCTATACGTTTACCAAACAATCTGTCACTCCTAATTACTAAATCCCATGAAATCTTATACGTCTAGTCTCTTACGTGAATGAGCTAAATAATATTATTTGACATTTTACGGTAATGTGTTAATCATTTCACACAAGTCGCACCCCCGGCCAAACTATGAAAAAAACTGCGACTTATAGTCCGAAAAATAAGGTTTGTGTTTGGAAAAATATTTTTAAAAACACACACAATCTTTTTTTTTAAGATTAATGTTTACCCCCTTTTTTTCCCCTCTTTTTCCCTGTTTTCCTGTCTTTACCTCGGGGCGGTATAGCTCGGTTGGTAGAGCGGCCGTTCCAGCAACTTGAGGGTTCCAGGTTCGATCCCTGCTTCTGCCATCCTAGTCACTGCCGTTGTGTCCATGGGCAAGACACTTTACCCACCTGCTCCCAGTGCCACCCACACTGGTTTAAATGTAACTTAGATATTGGGTTTCACTATGTAAAGCACTTTGAGTCACTAGAGAAAAACGCTATATAAATATAATTCCCTTCCCTTGTCATGTTTTTCAAGACTCATGTTTTTAACATCATTGAACTAACAATATGTAGATTGCAATAAAAAGTCAACATATTGTTTTAGCTGCTTGACAGTTGCTGACTATACTTCATTGATAGCGTTGCCAGACGTACAGTAATGACACTTTTTGTACACTAATGACACTTTTTGTACACTAATTTCAGCACAATAGGGATTCGGATCTTGAATGCATATTCTATAAACAACAACAACATGACAACACTGCAAACTATTTGCTTCTGGCCAAGATTGAAGATTTTATTTCAAGAAATGTCCCTAGTTTTAAAAGCTATTTACTTATTTTTGGTCATTGGCTTTACATCATAATATTAATTTTAACATGAATCATTATATTTTGTCCATTCCAGATTAAAATGTTAAAATTGAGAAAAATAACTACCGTATTTTTCGGACTATAAGTCACAGTTTTTTTCATAGTTTGGCCGGGCTCCAGTGCGACTTATATATGTTTTTTTCCTTCTTTATTATGCATTTTCGGCAGGTGCGACTTATACTCCGAAAAATACGGTATTTAAATAAGATATGTCAGTTTTCCCCACTTAGAAAATCTTGTTTAAAGATTCCGTAACACCCCGAGGATGCTGAATTGAAGAATTGCAAGCTGAATAATGCTTGTTTTCTGAATAAAATACTTATTTCTATCTTAAAAGCTATGCTAATTTCTAGATATGCAAATCTTAATTTGGGATGTCTTATCAAGTCAAATTAACTATCTTCATGGACGGATAATTTCACTAACTTTTAGTATTTTTTACCTAAAATATATATATTTTTTCCCTTAAATTTTGTCAGCTCTTTCTTGCAGCGTACAAATTGTTTGTTGCTTCTTTTGGGCTGTTATTGTATGTGTGCACGTCCTCCCTGCGCGTGTACAAGACCGCCGTAAACACCAATAATTTTATCCGGGCCAGTAAAAAATGTTATTACATCAACTTAAAATTGTGAAAAAAGTAGACAATTGCAAAACAAATGTGTTCTGTTGAACCACTAATGTTGACATTAGCTAGCCAGATGTTGTTATTGTTATATGTTTTGCTTTAAAAAATGTAACTGTGAGCAAGTAGCAAAAAGGCCACTTTAAAGTACCTGTAGAGTGGAAAAACAAGTGGACTTTGTATACTTAATTGTGTTTCGTTGTATCCATTAAACCAGTGGTCCCCAACCTTTTTGTAGCTGCGGACCGGTCAACACTTGAAAATTTGTCCCACTGTTTTTTTTTTGTCATAAAAAAATACAATCATGTGTGCTTATGGACTGTATCCCTGCAGACTGTATTGATCTTTATTGATATATTATGTAGGAACCAGAATATTAATAACAGAAAGAAACAACCCTTTTGTGTGAATGAGTGTAAATGGGGGAGGGAGGTTTTTTGGGTTGGTGCACTAATTGTAAGTGTATCTTGTGTTTTTTGTTAATTTAATTTAAAAAAATAATTCAAAAAAATGTTTTTATTCATTTTATTTTTTTTACATTTCTTGTGCGGCCCGGTACCAATCGATCCACGGCGCGGTGGTTGGGTACCACTGCATTAAACCACATCTAATTGTGATTACAATCGGCAAAAGCATGTGAAAATACCGTCTAAACATCACAAAATGCCACAAAATCAGTCGACAATTTTGAATATTCCGCCCCAATTTCCGTAGATTCTACATTACTGTAGTAACACTTCTGCACTCTGACCATATTATTAGATCAGTCATACTGGAAATACACAAACATTGGAAATATACATGGTGTTTATCATTCACAATGCTTATGTAAGACAAGAACACATATGCTTGGCTTTTTTATGCGTTTAAAATCATAAATAAATAACCAACAATTTATTCAACAGATTGAGGGCTCATTACACTCTCTCTAAAACCATACAGAAACTCTCAACGATATTCCATTTACATGTCGTGACCTGAAAATGAACCAAATATGAGCGATATTGTTATTATAAGCGCCAATGCAGACGGACTATTTTAGCGGCGCATTGATAGCAGTGAGCTAATGCTAGCTTACACTGCTATTCTTAGCACACTGAGCCGACGGCTGATTCTGCTTCGCCACAAACCTAACAGTAAATTCTAGATTATAATTAGGGATGTCCGATAATGGCTTTTTGCCGATATCCGATATTCCGATATTGTCCAACTCTTTAATTACCGATACCGATATCAACCGATATATGCAGTCATGGAATTAACACATTATAATGCCTAATTTGGACAGCCAGGTATGGTGAAGATAAGGTACTTTTAAAAAAAAAATATATAAAATAAAATAAGATAAATAATTTAAAAACATTTTCTTGAATAAAAAAGAAAGTAAAACAATATAAAAACAGTTACATAGAAACTAGTAATTAATGAAAATGAATAAAATTAACTGTTAAAGGTTAGTACTATTAGTGGACCAGCAGCACGCACAATCATGTGTGCTTACGGACTGTATCCCTTGCAGACTGTATTGATATATATTGATATATAATGTAGGAACCACAATATTAATAACAGAAAGAAACAACCATTTTGTGTGAATGAGTGTAAATGGGGGAGGAAGGTTTTTTGGGTTGGTGCACTAATTGTAAGTGTATCTTGTGTTTTTTATATTGATTTAATAAAAAACAAAAAAACAAAAAAAAACTGATACCGATAATTTTCGATATTACATTTTAACGCATTTATCGGCCAATAATATCAGCCTGCTAATTATAATTATAATTCATGCATCTCTCACCTGCTAGTAGACAAATGTGGCCATGGACCAAGAAGCTGGTCGACTTTCACATCTTTGACACTTTCAAAAAGTTGCTGACCCCTTCGTGAGTATTGTGATTAAATCTTCATCTAACCGGGTATTATGTGATACAAGCTTTCCACTCGTGTGCAGCTGGGATAGGCTCCAGCAATCTCCAGCACCCCCGCAACCCTGTAAGGGACAAGCGGTAGAAAATGGATGGATGGCAATGCTGTGGATGCTATGGTGTTTCAATAAAGCTGCATCCGTTTAAAACTTATTGTTCATCCTCTTTGTGTTCGGGCTCAAAAATATAAGGTCCTGGATCATAATTTTTCCGATTCCCGTTGTTTGCTCTCATAACAATCTGCTTGATTAGCATTGTTGTTGATGGGGAAGGGATCTTTGGTTCCTACCTCTACGTCACGCGATCACGTGACTGGCTTCCTCATTAACTCTCCAAATGACTCGGGAATCTCCGTGAGATTGATAATGTTTTGATCATATCTATTTACTCGCACACTTTGGAAGACTTTTGGAGTCATAGATCAGACATCCAGTATATGATAATAGCTTCAATATAGAGGCAACTTGTTTTTCCACTCTACTGCTACTTTAATATAATGTCAGAAAAAAGTTGCAGCTCACATGTCAAAGGGCTCATATCCATACATCCTTATTGCGTAACATGAATTTGTAACAACATGCCTTGACTTATTTCCTTCCATGCAGGGTCACATGCTGCCTCCCTTATTTGCTTTCACACACACGTACCTGTCCCCCCCGCCCACACACACACACACACACGCACGCACACACACTTGAATGCACAAAGGAATGTGAGTGGAGGGCCACATGCAAAAAGCTGCTTGGTGTGCGTGCTAATGAATAGCTTTTCAGTCAGCGAGACAAAAGCTGCAGCTGGATGTGTGCTATATGCTGGGGTCAAAGTTCATGCGAAGCACCGACAGAAGTGGAAAAATGGGATGAATACCAGGTTTTCTTTCTATTAAAAAAAAAAAAAAAAGAACAAGTCAAATCTGTTCTTTATTTACCTCCACTATAGTTGGGCCACACAAGAGCAACAGAAGCAGTAAAAGACTTCATCAAAGCACTTTAATCACACACTCGGGAACAAGTTAGAAAGTCTACTTCTCCTTCTCTTTCTCTTTCTCCTTCTTCTCCTTTTCCTTCTCCTTCTTCTAGGGATGGCGTGGCGAAGTTGGTAGAGTGGCCGTGCCAGCAATCGGAGGGTTGCTGGTTACTGGGGTTCAATCCCCACCTTCTACCATCCTAGTCACGTCCGTTGTGTCCTTGGGCAAGACACTTCACCCCTTGCTCCTGCTGGTTAGCGCCTTGCATGGCAGCTCCCGCCATCAGTGTGTGAATGTGTGTGTGAATGGGTGAATGTGGAAATACTTTCAAAGCACTTTGAGTACCTTGAAGGTAGAAAAGCGCTATACAAGTATAACCCATGTATCATTTATTGATTCTTCTTATTCTTCTTCTCCTCCTCCTCCTTCTTCTGCTTCTTCTCCTTCTTCTTCTCATTTTCCTTCTCCTTCTCCTCCTCCTCCTTCTGCTTCTTCTTCTTCCTCTTCTTCTTCTAACTCTTCCTCTTCTCATTCTTCTTCTTCTTCCTCCTCTCCTTCTTCCTCTTCTTCTCCTTCTTCCTCTTCTTCTTCTAACTATTCCTCTTCCTCGTCTTCTTCTCATTCTTCTTCTTCCTCTTCCTCTCCTTCTTCTTCTTCTTTCTCTTTCGTCTTCTTCTCCTTTTCCCTTTCCTTCTTATTTTCATTTTCCCTTTCCTTCTTCTTCATTTTCTCCTTCTTATTATTCTGCTTCTCCTCCTTCTCCTTCACCTTCTGTCTCCTTCTTCTCCTTCTCTTTTTGCCTTTCCTCCTCCTCCTTCTCCTTCTTTTTCCTCTTCCGCTTCTAACTCTTCCTCTTCCTCGTCTTCTTCTCATTCTTCTTCTTCCTCCTCCTCTCCTTCTTCCTCTTCTTCTCCTTCTTCTTCCTCTTCTTCTTCTAACTATTCATCTTCCTCGTCTTCTTCTCATTCTTCTTCTTCCTCTCCTTCTTCTTTCTGTTCCTCTTTCTCCTTCTTCTTCTCCTTTTCCCTTTCCTTCTTCTCATTCTCCTTCTTCATTTTCTCCTTCTTATTATTCTGCTTCTCCTCCTTCTCCTTCTTTTTCTTCTTCTTCACCTTCTCCGTCTCCTTCTCTTTTTGCCTTTCCTTCTTCTCCTTTTCCCTTTGTTCTTCTCCTTTTTCTTTTCCTTCTCCTTTTTCCTTTCCTTCTTCTCCTTCTCCGATTCCTTTCCCTTTCCTTCGTCTTCTTCTCCTTCTCCTTTCTATTTCTCCTTCTTCCTCTCCTTTTCCCTTTCCTTCTTCTCCTTGATCTCCTTCTCCTCCTTTTCGCTTTCCTTCTTCTTCTGCTTCTTCTTCCTCTTCTTTTACTTCTTCTTCTCATCTCGTCCCAGCCCGAGGCGCAGGAGAAGAAAAGAACATCTCCTGATTAAAAGGGGCTGTGGACCAGGAGGGGAAACATTGGGGAGGACAAGCTGCTAGAAGCCCTGAGGGCCAAACAAGGAGGAGGGAATGCAGGGGCTCACTATTGCTCTCTTATTCATCACAAAGTGTGTCAGTGAGATAGATGGCAGACGTGTAAAACACTTTTTTTTATTATTATTATAGAAAACATCTGTTAGCAATAAAAAGAAGCTTATCTGGAGGTGCTGTCTGCGGTCAAAAGGTGGATCTGACTTACTGTTACAACAAAGACAGGAGTCAGGATTTTTTTTTATGTGATCTTGTCGAACAATACAGTGGCTCTGAGAGGGCCAACACTTTCTTACGTTGATGATAATGGAAATTCATGTTGTCTACAGCTGTTCCTGAGTCAAACTGTCACCAATGTGAAGCATGTATGATTTACAGATGCAGAAAGGAATATTTTAAAGCTTCTTATAAAGTGTAAAAATAAGTTTACCACTGTATAATAAAATAAAATAAATACTTTCCATGTTAATTTGTTTTAAGTTACTATGTTATACATTACACAGAACAAAAATGTAAACACAACACTTGTTGATCCCATTTTTCATGAGATGAACTCACAGATCTAAATCTTTTACTATATACACAAAAGACATATTCATTTCAAATATTGTTCACAAATCTGTCTAAATCTGTCCTGGTGAGCACTTCTTCTTTGCCAAGATAATCCATCCCACCTCACAGGTGTGGCATATCAAAATGCTGATTAAACAGCATGATTACTGCACAGGCTGCCCTCAATAAAAGGCCACTCTGAAATGTGCAGTTTTATCCCACAGCACAATGCCACAGATGTTGCAAGTTTTGAGGGGAGCGTGCAGTTGGCATGCTGACTACAGGAATGTCCGCCAGAGCTGTTGCCCATAAATTGTATGTACATTTCTCTACCATAAACCGCCTCTAAAGGCATTTCAGAGAATTTGGCAGTACATCCAACCGGCCTCACAACCACAGACCACATCTAACCACACCAGCCCCGGGCCTCCATATCCAGCAGGTGCACTTCCATGATCGTCTGAGACCAGCCACCCGGACAGCTGCTGTGACAATTGGTTTGCATAATCAAATAATTTCTGCACAAACTGTGAGAAACCATCTCAGGGAAGCTCATCTGCGTGCTCGTCATCCTCATCAGGGTCTCCACCTGACAGCAGTTCACTGTCGTAACTGATTTGAGTGAGCATGCGCTCACATTCGATGGCATCTGGCACGTTGGAAGGGTGTTCTCTTCGCGGATGAATCTTGGTTTTCACTGTTCAGGGCAGATGGCAGACATGGCGTCCTGTGCGTTTACTGATGTCAACGTTGTGAATCGAGTGGCCCATGGTGGGGGTGAGGTTATGGTATGGCAGGCGTATGTTATGGACAACAAACGCAAGTGCATTTTATTGATGGCATTTTGAATGCACAGAGATACCGTGACAAGTTCCTGAGGACCATTGTTGTGCCATTCAACTCACGTTGCAGCATGACAATGTACAGCCCCATGTTGCAAAGATCTGTACACAATTCCTGAAAGCTGAAAACATCCCATTCTTGCATGGCCAGTATACTCACGGGACATGTCACCCATTGAGCATGTTTGGGATGCTGTGGATGGGCGTATACGACAGTGTGTTCCAGGTCTTGCCAATGTCCAGCAACTTGGCACAGCCATTGAAGAGGAGTGGACCAACATTTCACAGGCCAAAATCAATCAATATTGTATTAAATAAAACATTTTTTTAAATTTTCTTTTGCTCAAATTTCTAAATAAACCAAAGTTCTGAACAAAAATATCAAACATATATGTTTGACCCTTTTGAAGGCTTTTTGATCAGATAATGTCACAGGTTTGTATTAGTAGGGACAAGCAGTAAAAAATGGATGGATGAAAAATGATCAAAAAGCCTTCAAAAGGTTAAAATGAAATAAATACAAATATGTTTGTTATTTTTGTCTAGGGCTGAAGTTGATTGAGAGATTTAAACAACAACAACAAAAAGAATAAAAATGAAGGACTTTAATGTCCTGTTTGGCTTTGGGGTATTGTGAAATAACGGCCAATGTATCGCACACGTGTCAAACAAGTGGGCATTTTAAAGTTCAACATGGCAAAATCCTCTTAGGAAAAAAATAATGTAATACAACAAAAATATTGCCAAAGATTTTTTGAAAGGACAAAAAAAGTCAACCTATGTCTCCAAAGGCTAAAATGATGACCTAAGTCGTTTTTGGACAGAAATGGATTGTCACCGTTTCATAATTTCACATCGTTTGTCATTAAGTCGTTCAAAAAAGGTCCCACGAAAACCGTGTCGTACAAAAACTGAAGCAACATTTCCCATATAAAAATCAAGTAAATCCAATTAATCCGTTCCAGATTAAAAAGATAAAACAATGCACATTTCATAGAGAATAATGCGCAGAAATACATGGATAAAATGAATAAATGATCATTCAATGTCACTTTCACCTTTATTAAAGACTTGTTGAGAACCACCTTCATACTCTGCTACCAGTTCTTTCCTCAATTAAATAATGTTTCTCGCCTTCTTTATCAAAGTGCTGTCACTTGCAACTGTCTTCGACCCCATGGTGGCTCATTTGGCAGTAGCACTCAATAACAACATTTTTTTTTTTTTTTACAAATCTCAAGGGTCATACAAGCATTAAAATAAGCCAACCACTTGCGGTGCTAAGCCAGAATGAAAAAGCATCTGGTTGCATACAGTATAATGATGCATTCAGAATCTTGCCAAAGCTCTTATAAGTCATATGTTTGTCACTCATAACTTTTCCACCTTTGATGCTTTCTGGATGAATTTGATGTACAGAAGTATACTGTGATTCATTGATCCAGAAAATGTAATCATAATGGCTTTGATCCATTCTGCAGTGACTAAGGTGTTTATCTTAATCACCATCATCTGCAATGATTAAATTGTTGTGCTGTATTGCATTTCTTATATCTGTCTGCAATAACGTTTATAATCATAATGCAACTAATTAGAAAGCACTTCACACTTAAGTGGAGTATTTAAAGACACGCTGAGGCTGCATCAGGCTTTTTAAGGGTAAAAAGGATATGAACCTATGTATCATAAAACTGTTTTAACTTGCATGTCACGCATGATGTGGTCCTCACTTTTCCACCTTCTCAGCTGTCCTACAAGTGTAAAATACTAAAACTTAAAAATATGATGTACATTTATTTTTTACCTCGTCATTATTGACGTTGCCATGCAGCCAGGACACTGACGTGTTCCATTTTCACTTCTACGGTTATCATCACATTTCCTCCTTGCCATTACGACCACCCTCAGATAAAAAAAAAAACACACACCAAAAAGCCAACGAAAGTTAAAGTACCACTGATAGTCACACACACACACTAGGTGTGGTGAAATTACTCTCTGCATTTGACCCACCCCCTGGCAGGTGAGGGGAGCAGTGAGCAGCAGCGGTGGACACGCTCAGGAATCATTTTGGTGATTTTAATGCTTGATGCTGAGTGCCAAGTAGGGAGGTAATGGGTCCATTTTTATAGCCTTTGGTATGACTCGGCCGGGGTTTGAACTCACGACCTACCGATCTCAGGGCGGACAGTCTAACCACAAGGCCACTGAGCTGGTTAAAAGAAAGAGCACACTTGTGGAATGAATCCTTTAAAACAGGAGTGGGACAAAGAGTTTGTTTTAATTTGCCCATTGTGGACAAAGTATGAAATAAAGCTTGGTCTTTTATTTAGTATATTTCTGTATTAAGTTCCTTACCTGCGCTTTTATTTTCATTTAACTTCCTGTTTGCCCTCGCCACGCTTCTGGCTTGAGCGCGGTCACCCTCAACTGACCTTGATTGGCAATCGAGTCATACCAAAGACTATAAAAATGGGACCCATTCTCTCCCTGCTTGGCACTCAGCATCAAGGGTTGGAATTGGGGGTTAAATCACCAAAAATTATTCCCGGGCGCGGCACCGCTGCTGCCCACTGCTCCCCTCACCTCCCAGGCGGTGAACAAGGGGATGGGTCAAATGCAGAGGACAAATTTCACCACACCTAGTGTGTGTGACAATCATTGGTATTTTAACTTTAATCTGGACTCACCTGTTCCACGTTGCCAATCAGGCTCCTTTATAAACCAGCCTGCCCTGTACAGACATGTGATTTGACCACAATGAAAAAGACTGAAAAAATTTCCGGGGGTCTAGGGGACGAAGGCCCCCAGCCAGGTCCAGGGGGCGAAGCCCACCGAAGCTCCTGGTTTTTCACCAATTTAACATGCTAAAATTAACAAAGACAGCACCATTTGAAGAAAATATTTTAGTGTTTAAAGACATGAAAACATCATTAATAGAACATACCTTGTTTCAAGTTGTTTCATATGTTTTTGGCGTTTCGCATGTACTTCCAAAGCCTTGAAACCTCGTGATCCATAGTCAATATTATCATAACACCACGTGCACAAAACCTTTCCGGGTCGATCGATTTTCCGAATAAAATCACCGAACAAAGTCGTAACTTCCTTCTTCCCAACAGTATCAGTGATTTCCCTTTCCATCCAGTCCCATCAAAACGTATTTTTGACATGTTTATCAATTTCTTTTACTTGTAAAGCGTCCTTTCTCTCGAGAACCGACATCGTTTACATATGGAAAATGGCGGTAATAACCATTATGAATCATGACGCTATTAACGTCATCATTCATAACAGATGCCCTGATTGGTCACAAGGAACATATAGACCAATCAACTACGGCGTAATATAAACTACGTACCGAATCTTGATTTAGGGTCGGGAAAAAAAACGGAAAAACGGGAGATAATTATTTTTTCCCCCCCGAGATTAAAAAAGACGGAATTCCGACTTTAGACGGAAAAATCACATGCCTGCCTGTAGTCGGGACTGCATCGTGGTTTCTTGCCAAGACTGGTTTTGCGTATGCTAGAGTTTTCTGTGCACTTCCTCGGCGCCTTAGTCCTAATTTGTGTTTGACATGAAAGTCATGTTTACCTGCTGTCTCTGCATCTTGAGGTTCAACACCAACCGACTCTAACATTTTCCACAAAATAAAAAAAGGAAATAAATGTTTTCAGTATGACCAGCCCAATGAAGTCCAACCCAATAAACATCAACACAAGTCAAAATAAAACCTCTTAGACACTGAATAATAACGAGTAAGTTTATTTATGAATACTGAATACAAACGAGTCTACACACAGGACGGTAATCAAACATGTTTCGTTTCAAAAGCGGACGACGTCGAGATCTTCAATATGAAGACCACGTACCTAATACTCCTTCACGGGAACATCTTGGATGGCGTCCCCAGTGCTTTGGATGAAGGCTTGTCGTGGTTTACGTCGGTGAACGTTAAAAAAAAAGCGCCCGTTTGATTTACACTGATTGGGAGTTTTAAGTCCACTCTGTATTGATTATATATATATATATCAAAAAAAGAATCAAAATTGGTCACACACTTCCTGCACCTCATTTCAGGGGCTTCTGGTTAATCAGCGCCAGGGTTAATTACGCCTCAATCTTCTTAAAGCCACAGAAAATGATCCCAGATGATAGAAAAGCCATATGTAAGCTACATTCTGATGGGGGGGAAAGGGGGATGTCTGTGTTACATCACTTGAGTGGTGCAAATTAAAATCTAAAATGGCAGCTTAAAAAAAAGGGTTTATGTGTCTTATGGGCCATTTAGAAAAATGTTGTTGTTGTTGTATCCAACATGGCTCTTTGGCAGGATTTCCTCCATGCACCGCAGCACTGCCAGCCTCTTGGGGGACGTTATGCTAACTAATTGTCATAAATGTCAGCAAGATTGGTATTACCCTTAAGGAAAGAGGCTAAATCCTGGAGTAAAAATGTGAATTTTCTCCTTTTAACAAGCGCTTGTAGTCGTTAAAAGGAGAACACGAGCTGTGTGCAGTAGTTAACGTTGGGGGAGTGCCGGTTCGTGGTTGGATCTCACGTGAGAGGATCGTTTTGCGATGCAGTCTGCTGAAAATGATGGAAAGCGCCACTCTGCATAGCAACTGATGCTGTGATCAAAGTTGGAATTGTCACAGAACACGCTTTAAGGTATTTAAATGATAAATGATAAATGGGTTGTACTTGTATAGCGCTTTTCTACCTTCAAGGTACTCAAAGCGCTTTGACACTACTTCCACATCTACCCATTCACACACACATTCACACACTGATGGAGGGAGCTGCCATGCAAGGCGCTAACCAGCACCCATCAGGAGCAAGGGTGAAGTGTCTTGCTCAGGACACAACGGACATGACGAGGTTGGTACTAGGTGGGGATTGAACCAAGGACCCTTGGGTCGCGCATGGCCACTCTTCCACTGCGCCACGCCGACACTACACTACTACCATCTGGCGGCTAAAGTTGTCACGTTTCATGTGTCAGTTAAGCCATGACGACCTTGGCCATATGAATTTCCTTCTGACTGTAGACGCGCCACTGCATCGAAGAGGACGTTTTTGAAGAAAAACTCAACATTTCGCCATGTTTACATAAGGAAAAATATTACAGTAAACAGTCAAATTAAATGAGGAAAGAACAAAATCACCTTATTATATTTTTCATTGGGAAAATTTTCCTCAAAGAGCGGCACTGGCAAGATGATGAACATCCGCACTGACAGCTTTAACGCCAGAGAGTCTCCTATATGCTCGTTGCCAAAGAGAAGTCGGCCGCACTCACAAAAAAAAAACACACAAAAAAATCACACACCATTGGAATGCGCGGAGATGAATTCCCTCTGTAACGACACAAGTGCTGATCTCTCTCTCTGGCTGTATCATCACGCTGGAGGATGAGAGGAGTTTTATGATTACGAGCCAGCACAGCAAAGCCTGCTCTACGCGCCGCACCTGAGTAAAGAGGAGGTCATGTCGAAATCAAATGAATACAAAACAGGGGGGCGGGGGGAAATCCTGCGCGGTTCAAGTGTTGTTCATATGAAAGCTGTGATCCAGATGCAAGCAGGCGTGTGGAAGTGGATCTTGTGTGTATTAACACAACAGTGTGACGGCCTGTCATTGGCCTCCAGCTTCTTTGACAAGCAGCTGCTTTTCATCACAGTCTGCTTTATTTGTCGCTCTTCAAATCCTCCGTATAAAAAAAGCCCAGCCCGCCATGACTGGATTCTTGGATGTCCAGGTAGCAATAACACATTCTTCCCATGTCTCTCTTGTGGAGTCCACAGTGGCATTTTGTGTCCTGATGGCGCTAGAAGGTCACAGGTGTGCTGCTCTTGTTCTGGAAACTCATGGTCTGGATGCTGGACAGGATCTTCCGCTGATGGCCGGCTAAAGTCACACCCATGTGCAGCAAGTCTCTGTTGAAAACAAACAAAAAATGATTTTATTTTTTTTACAATATTTATTTATTCATTCGATAGGGAAAACATAATACAGGTACTGAGAGAACAGGCACTTTTTTGTTTTTGTTTATCCCCCACCTCCCCCCCAAAATAAAATAAAAATACAAAAATTAAAAATTTTGAATTACAAAAAAATATTTTAGTATAAATGATAAACATCACAACCTATCATAGCAGGCAAGCTGCATAGGGATGACACCACAGCATCAGGAGTGGACTCTTAGAAAGTGTGACCATCCTCTGTGTGACAGGCACTACATTTCCATGCACTAAATTAGTCTGATTTATCAAATAGTTCAAGACAACTCTTCCCGTCCAACCTGATGTAGCTTGAGAGGCACTGCAAATAGGAATGGGCAAAACTGCCCAAAGGTAGGTGTGCCGAGCTTGTGGCATCTTATTCAAAAAGACTTGAGGATTACTAAAATTTGCTGCTAAAGGTGCATCAAGGTGATTTAAAAAAATGTAAATACATTTACAAAATAAAAACACATTGTCACTATGGGGTATTGTGTGTAGAATTTTGAGGACAAAAATGAATTTATTCCATTTTGGAATCAATGCTGTATCATGACAAAATGTGGAAAAAGTAAAGCACTGTGAATACTTTCCGGATACACTGTACATCCAAGCCGTTATTCTTCACAACAGAACAATAATAAAAAAATATATAAAATACAAGTTAATATATATAAATACAAAGTAATACATTTTCGTCGGTTTCGCTTGCATACGGTTCAAACCGATATGGCTCAATAGCTTCAGTTTCTTCTTCAATTTCGTTTTCGCTACCTGCCTCCACACTACAACCATCCGTTTCAATACATGCGTAATCTGTTGAATCGCTTAAGCCGCTGAAATCCGAGTCTGAATCCGAGCTAATGTCGCTATAGCTTGCTGTTCTATGCGCCATGTTTGTTTGTATTGGCATCACTGTGTGACGTCACAGGAAAATGGACGTGTGTATATAACGATGGTTAAAGTCAGGGACTTTGAAGCTTTTTTTAGGGATATTGCGTGATGGGTAAAATTTTGAAAAAAACTTCGAAAAATAAAATAAGCCACTGGGAACTGATTTTTAATGGTTTTAACCCTTCTGAAATTGTGATAATGTTCCCCTTTAAACTCTGCGTCGTAAGCGTGTCTCTTAATAGGAGCCATTTTGGGGTCTTTACATAAACACACAAATGGAAATGAAACGTCATATATCTCAGCATGCACCGCGCGCATCTTCTTCTACGGGGGCGGCTGCTTACCATAGAAGAAGAACTTCTTCTTCTACGTGGGAAAATTAAGTCGGCGGCTGCTAACCATAGAAGAAGAACTTCGCCTTCTACGTGGGAAAATGAAGTCGGCAGCTGCTTACCGTAAAAGAAGCGCTTCTTCTACGGGGAAAAATAAGTTGGCGGCTGTTTACCGTAGTTGCGAGACCTAAACTTTATGAAAATGAAGTTTAGGTTTGTTGTGGCTCAATATTGGTTCATATATAAGGCGCACCGGATTATAAGGCGCACTGTCAGCTTTTGACAAAATCGGAGGGTTTTAGGTGCGCCTTATAGTGCGGAAAATACAGTATATGTAACAACTGCAGCAAAAAAAAAAAGGGCAGCATAAACTAGAGAGTAGATCCAGCAGAAAATAGACATTATAAACAAAGACAGGTAGCTAACATAGAAGCGATCGGACAAATTAAAAAAATACTTGAGACTTCCCGCGGGTCGGATTTTGGTCTTGAGTGTTTTAAGAACAAACAGAACTATATATATAACTATAGAAGAAGTTTAAGGCAAGTAAGTAAGAACTGACTGTGTGCTGATCTGGCCCAGCTGTTCAACAGAGGTGAGTCCGGCTTGCAGGAAGCTGTCTTCGTAACGCTCCATCTTGATCGCCCTCAACCATTCCCCCACTGAGGCACAGGACGAGAGGGGCAGAGGCGAGCGTTGGCCAAGCAGGGGGTAGGAGGGGCTGGGGGGAGGGGGAGGAGAGGAGGAAAACAAAGAGACAACTTACACCAACTGTCACCGCAACAACAGCTCACATACATGTCCTGCAGCCACATTCCTGTCACCATTGGGAGGAATAATCTGGGGCTGGGGTGACTGACAGGGACAAACAATGGGATTTGTCAGGGGGTGCAATGTCCTCTGCTGCGTACCAGCTGGGGGACAGTTAGAATGTGGATGGAGGGAAACGTGCACAGCAAGCTGCTGACAGGTCACAGCAGGACTTGAGGGTGCCACACAAGACTGAGCAGCAGGAGGAAGGATGCCTGTCACGTGACTGTCACAGCTCCATACCAAAGAAAAAGGAGGCGAGCAGACGTCACGAAAGGACACCAGTGATAGTTGTCAGGGTGCATATTTGACGCCATCCTGACCCCGATGATGACCTGTCAGTCAAGCACACAAGCGTCCACTCACCCTGCTCCCTCCTGGGCCACGATTTTCAACGAGGCGGGGTTTCGGATCAGCTTGTCCAAGGCGCTGACGAGCTCCGCGAAGCGAGGCCGCGCCGAGCGATCCTTCTGCCAGCAGTCCAGCATCAGCTGGTGCAGGTGAGTGGGGCAGTCGGGGGGCGGGGGCAGCCGGTAGTCCTGCTCGATGGCATTGATTACCTGCATGGGAGGAAACACAATCAGTGATTATGGAGACAAACGCAAAGAAAACACTAACTACTATCTCTGATTATTTTGTGATATTATTAATAGTCAAAATACAAACATTATGTCTAAATAGTGTAAATGTGCTAAATAAAGCCAGGTGTGTGGAAGAAGGCTGTATTATTTCCAAAATTTTAAACCACACTCATTTTTAACCTTTAATAATGATTTGAAGTGCAAGAAAAATGTGTTACCTTGAGGTCACCTATAGCCTCAAATGTTGGTGCCAGTTTATTTTAGAAAGCGCTAACTCAAGCCCCCGGGGGTTAGTTGGGTTTGTAGACCCCACACCAGGCTACTGCTTAATTGACTAAAAGTTATTAATTGCAGAATTTTACAGTATTAGAAAACATTACAAATGATACAGTGCTGTTCCACACCACAGAAAAATGACTAGAATAAACATATTGTTAAAAGAACCCTTACAGTAGACATCTATTCAAAAGTTGTTTGCTCTTACACGCATGATAAGGTTGCGCATCTGTCGCTACTGTGGAGGCTGGTGTGTCACAGGGCACAGGGTATAGTGTATAGAGACAGTGTAGATAACTAAACCACAGGCTCCATGTTGGACACCAAGGATGTGTGCGGCTGTGCAACTGCAGTAGCTGTTTTCCTGACAAAATAAACCAAAATAATAGGTCTAAATATAGCTGAAACATGCTCCAGCTCATAAACTTACAATAAAACATGCTCTTATTTCATCAAAGTAGTTTTGGGGGCATATTTGATGCATTTCACTGTATATATAATGCAGTGTTTAGTGACCAGCAGACTGTCCAACACGCTCCTGACGGCGCAATAAACATAACAAAAAAAAAAATACACTCAACAACCAAAAAAAAGTATCAACCTCATTTTGCCAAAAATCTTTTTTAGCTTTGGACCAACAATTACAAACACATTATGACTTTTGCGTGAAGTATGTCACATTGTATTGTTGATAATCACTGTGCTACATATGCTTGTGCTTTTACTTAGTTTTTTTGCATATTTTTCATAGGTTTCCAGTGGCGAGTCTGCATGGCTTCCTGATTTTATTATCACAATATTAAGTTCAATATTGAACTAATGCTGCTTTTTACTGCAATATTTATTAGTTTAGTTTGGATTACTGTTGACACATGCAGAAAAGGTGCAATTTTGAAGAAAGGTTTTGTCAGGGAAAGTGTATTAATTTAGTGTTCCTGTGAGTGAGATATACCAGGTTTCCCATGCATATGTATATGCTTACTTACCTCCGACTAGATACCGTTGTCATTCATTGGCACTCTAGCCTTCCCGGCTAACCTTTATTTTTCATAATTTTCTTTGCCGCGATGCCATTGCTTCCCGCATTTTTGACGAGTGAAGCGTGCATGTTTACACAGCAAAAACTCTTAAATTAAAAGAAATATCTAATCGGGAAGTGCTGTGTTGCTTAGCAGCGGCTCCAAACTGGTGTTCAACATTGTATTCGCGCAAGGCGGGTTTTGACCAATCATTTAGGAGATCGTCTCAAATCAAGCTGTCCATATTCTATTTAATGAGTCATGCCATACACTGCCACCCATTGGTCAGCTATTGTAAGTGCAAAAAAAACTTAGAAAACAATATGACCAACAGAAAAGCAGTATCTGTCTATTTGTTTCTATTCTAACAGACCCAGACAGGTATAAAATGTGAGGATATCAAGCTACAACGGAGGAGTAATATATCTGTACTGGCTTTGTGATATGAGGAAATAGTGCTCATCCTAACCCTAACCCAAAACAGGCTTTATTTTGACATAAAAATATATAGTATTGCTGTAACATTTTGAAATTTTGGCCACAAATCAATTAATTTGTGTAAATGTTTTTTTTAATTGCAATTGAGCAATATTTCATAGGTATTATCAGCCCTATAGTATCAAAATATGAATTTCAAAACACAATATTTGGAGATTGGGTTTAAAAATCATTACAGTAAACCCTCATTTATTGATGTTGATTGGTTCCTGGCAATACCGCAATAAATCAATTTCTGCGAAGTAGGAATCATTCATTATAAATCTGATATTTTCATAGATAGAGCTTAGCAAATTGTATATTATCTCCTAAATACAATTTCCAAAATAATGAGCCATTTTGACATAAAATAATACTCTTTAGTCGCCTTTACAGTCTTTTAATCCAACACAGCAGTGCTGCCTGATGCTGAGCCAATCAGTGGCCACGATACTGAACAGCGTTATCTGAATGGTTTGGTCTCATCTACTAGTTAATACTGCTCTAGTATTTATATTTGTATTACATATAGCCATTTTTATGCTCACAACATCTCACTTTAAATATTGCAGTTTCACCACATTGTGGATTTCTCTTTTTGTTGTTGTTGTTATACTTAAAAACAACAACAACAACAACAACAAAGAGAAATCCACAATGTGGTGAAACTGCAATATTTAAAGTGAGATGTTGTAAGGGGCAACCGTATTTAATGTTTCCTTTTGTTGAGAGCCATTCGAAAATTGTGTTATGTTCACATGACAATACAGACTCCTTAATCTTAAAAAAGTTGTTTTTGTAAGTTGTCAAAGTTTTTGTAACGGTGTTTAAATATGTCAACATATTGGTTGAGAACATTCAAATTTACTGTATATACAAAATCTCATTTTATTCCTTTTTTTCCTAAAATGTATTCATTAAGTTCAAATACATATCTCTTTCAATGGACATGTCATCAACTCCTTAAAAAATATGTTTTTTACAAAAAAATGAAGTATAATTGTTTTTTCTCCATGAATTTGGGATAAAACATCGTGCAGGTGTCCCTAAAGTTGTGGCCAGCGAGTACATATATCTTTGTGAAGAAATAAGACAGCATGGACTTTTTTGTCCTTAACTTACATCTTGGTTGCTCATGTCCCAGTACGGCCTCTCTCCAAAAGACATGACCTCCCACATGACAATACCATAGCTCCACACATCTGAGGCTGAGGTGAACTTTCTGAAGGCAATCGCTTCTGGTGCTGTCCAGCGGATTGGGATTTTTCCTCCCTGCACAGAGTTGGGGGGTGGGGGGGGGTTCAGACTTCATCCAAGCAGGCTTTCGTTGGTGTACTTTGATTATTGGAATGCATGACTATGTTGCATAAAATTGCATTAGGGTTGCAAATTATAGACAATATAAGATATAAATTATATAAATTTGGCCGACGATCGAGCTTTTAATACTATCGTCATATCCTGATAATGCATGTTTGACATGCATTGAATATGTATTTGACAGCGACAAGCCAACAAACGCGTCCTCAACGCAATGTAGCGTCCTCGCTAGGGAGCTAGCACCCAACTGATTGCCTCCATAGCGGCAGATAAAGTATGTTTCTTACAATTATCATTATCACTGGTGGACAAAGAATAGCTAAACATGCTACACTACACACAGTAGAATGATACAAAAAAAGCACAGCAAACCACTAAGATGGAGCTCTTCAATGTAAACGGGGGGATTGATACAAATATCGACAGTTATGATACCAAGTATAGTATTGTCAATTCTACAGTAACTTGAACTTTTTTCTTTTTTTAAATCACAAACATGTGTTTTTTTGTTTTTTGTTATTGTTTACAAACTTAAGAAATACGAGGAAATAGTTTTTGTTTTTTGTTTAGGTATTTTGCACAATTCTTGTTTTGCATGTAATAAAATGTAATAACACAATTATTGTAATATTTAATAGAATAATTGTCATCAAAAATGTAACCATTCAATGATCTTGAAAATTTTAGGTATCCGTAGAAACATCAGTATGACCAATACTGCCCCTGTAACTACTTGGTATTGGAGCGATACTCAAATTTGTAGTATCACACAAAACACAAAACAAGTATTAAAAAAATAGAAGTGAAGTGTGTATAGAACCATTTTACTAGAAAAAACAACTATATACTAACAGTAAATTAGCAAGTAGATTAATAATATTTTTGAGAAAATAATACAACCGGAAATGACGCAATATGTTACAGCAGTGGGATTCAAACTTTTTCTGAAGTGGCACCTCAGAAAAACACTGGGCTCTCCAAGTACCACTTTAATGATCAACATTAAAATAAAGTAGCGCAGTAGGCCTAAGTATTAATTAAAAACAAGACAGTGGTATTATCTAACAAGCAAATAAAAAAATTTTGGCCACTGTAACATCACACACAGTTTGAACAGTATCATTGTGTTTGAATATAGTAAAATAAAATACTATACTTAATTAATGTACACAATTGCAATCTGGTATGCGTGTCCAAAATAAATTGAACTGAACTGAACTGAAATAAAATTAATTACACATAAAAGTTAAATAAACATTGTACTGAAATAGATATTCAAAATAAATACAGTTTTAAAGTTTTAAATGAAAATGTATAAATGTATGTAGTATATGTGTAATAATATTAGATTATTTGGCATACCTCAGTTTGAGAATCAATGTGTTATAGCATAGCTAAATTAGGAGCCTTTTTAACTCCTTTTGAAATTGTTCTATTATCATTTATATGCCAAATAAAATATTGTGACATATATAGTTATTGCAGGAAGCTGCAATTTATATTGCAATATACATTTTTGTCATATTGCACATCTCTAAGTTGCACACAACAAGACAGAGGAGGGTAGTGGTCTCACCAGGGAGCTGGTGTAGGTGGGGTCCGAGGAGTTCTCCTGCAGGAAGCGTGACAAGCCAAAGTCGGACACCTTGCACACCAAGTTGCTGTTGATGAGGATGTTTCGGGCTGCCAGATCTCTGTGGACGTAACTCATCTCTGCCAGGTACTTCATGCCGGAGGCGATGCCACGCAGCATCCCCACGAGTTGGATGGGTGTGAACTGGCTGTCATTAAGCTAAAAGTCGAGAAGAAGAAGTTTCAGTAGGAGCACGATGGATGGCCTTATTTTGGGAGTCACACTGACCCGTAGGAAAGAATCCAGAGCGCCATTCTCCATGAACTCTGTGAGGATCATGACGGGACAACTGGCTGTGATGATGCCCTCCAAGTGGATGATGTTGGGATGCTGAAACTGGCCCATGATGGACGCTTCAGACAGGAAGTCGCGCCGCTGCTTCTCGGTGTATCCGCCTTTCAATGTCTTTATTGCTACGTAGTTTTCCTTTTTCCCAGGGACCCTCAGTCGACCGCGGCACACCTCCCCGAACTCTCCTGCAGCCATACATAAAGTCTCATTTAGCGCACGTTAAAAGGCGCTGACATTATTCAGACGTCAAGTAAATGGAGCGCTTGCTCGCAGCTTGTCCTGCCCTTTGCTTTGAATAGGAGCTGCTAATATTGCTAACGTGTTTATCAGTTAATAGCTTTGTGCTGCAATATTGAATTCGGCCTGATAAAGAGGAATAACGGAAATGGCTTTTTAAATGTCACTGAATCAATTTAACCTAGCAAATTAGATTCTAAACTAAGCCATTTCAAAAGAAAGATAATCAGAAAATAGACGACTAGAACAAGTTTATCATTTCATGTTACACAAGCATACAGACAGCGGGCTTACCGGCTCCAATAACCTCCTCAATCTTTACAAAGGAAACATCGATTTCCTTGGCAAATTCGCGCACGGCCTCATTGGGGTCCTCGTAGGTGAAGGGGTCGATATAAACCTTGACCCCTAAGAGGGAAAAGCAAACAAAGTCGTGGGAAAGGAAGAGAAAACAAAGGTTAGAGAGCTGCAAGCGGCGTCAAGAATAAAAGGAGGATTTTTCATGATGTGAGCGTGTTGTCAAAAGTTACCTTGGCCAACTAAGTACTGGCTGTTCTTGTCACTCAGCTCTGGATCTTTCATGCGGCTGTGTCTGCTGCTAAAACAAAATCAGCACACAATGTTTTTTTTGGAGAGATCAATTCTGCACATCAATGCAGAATGTATTTATCCCTCACACAGTGGAAGCCTCTTATAACGGCTATTCTACCCAATTGGTATTTGCGTCGCCAGGAAATACAATTTATAAATGCATGATAAGAAAAACTGCAAATTATTTTTCTATGAAGCAAAGTGCAAAATTTCAAAAAATAATTTTAACTACACTAAACACTGAAAAAAAAGCATTTGTTGTCTGGCACTGCTTCCTAAACTTAGATTTTACCATGAAATACAATAATTCAAAACCTTGACAAAGTGTATATTAGGTTAGAATTCACACTTTAATCATGTCGCTGGGTTTTCACTCAGTCCTGTTACCCTAACAAACACATTACCCACTCTAAAAAATGTGGAATGTTCAACGAGTCACATGGTCCACAGAAAGTTGCATCATTCAGATATTCTACAGGACATGTGAATGCCAAAAGTAAGTCTACTTATTTTATATTTCTGTATATTTGATGACATTTCAACTATTACAAATGCTAAATCTTAACACAATCCTGTTACCAAAAATTATTTTTTATGTTATTTGTTAATGTCTAAATTACATTTTTGCTGAATCACTATATAGAGATTAGTGTCAACATGCTATTTGTAAAAATAGCATGTGGCTATATTTCATTGATTTACTAATCATATGCTACAAACTCGCTCCTTTTACTTTCAGTCCTGTTACTCAAATAAGTCACCTTGTACAAAAATGAAATAAAGTTGTCTGAGAATGACCAAGGTCCGTTTTGAGTAGTCCAATATGTGTATTATTAGATTTAGAGTTGAAAAAAAGAGGTTTTAAGTTTATTTTGCAAGCTACAAAAGACAAAGAAATGGCAGTGATCTGGTGAAATGTCCCAAATATTGTAAATGAATGGTAGCAAATAGTCTGTAGGATCAATTCAAATGAGTGTTGTCAAACGATAATTATTTTAAATCCCTTTTGAATTTGGATTATTCACAATTAATTTGAGTTGCTACAAAGGCGTTACTTAATGTATCCGTTTAACTTTTGTTGACAACATTGTCTGTTGCCCACTGCTTATTGTTGATCATTTTAGCTTGTGGCTGCCTCAAAAACGTGTTTTGCTTTTTGATGTTGTATTAAACTTGTTGTGCTTCCATGCAAATTACCTTGGTTTTATATGAAGTTCCGTTGAGGTGTATTTTGAAGTGACATTTGCCAATAGTCGGAGTAGCATGATTGTTAATGATTAACACAATATTCTTTTGCAATTGATCACATGAGTTCACTTATTAAAATTGACAGCCCTACTTTAAATGTAAAGCACAAGGTATGCAGGATAAATTAATAAATTAAAAAACCCATAACAAAAAGACTGACTGGTTGAAATTGAAAATGAATGTGAACAGTTCTTCTAATTCAGTGTTCTACTGTATATGGACATACTGTATATTTATGTATAGCTGCTGCCCAAAGAAAAACATTTATCAGAAAAGAAAATGTTTTCTTCACTTTTATTTTGCTCTCTAATGAGGACAAACGTTATAGAATATTGATTAACTTGTTTATTTTAGGTAATGATGCGTTTACTTTTGGAAAGTACTTTGTTTATGGTTGGAAAGGAGTAGAAGAAGCAGAGCTTTTCCATTTCATACTAACTCCTAACACATTTATTCACTTCCTGTTCTCAATTTGTACACAATTTACTCCATGAATAATAACATTCTGAAATAAATAAATAAATAGTAAAGTAAGTTGTAATTCACATAGTAAGATGAATAAGCTTTAGGAATTAGTATTGTGTGTTTTTGATATTCTACTTTTTATTTATAATCAATGCTGCTAATTGTTAAGAGATATTAAACTTATTTTAATAGTAACAGTAAAAATAAAGTTTTATTCTATGTTACTTTTTTACCCCCCCATCATCTAGTCCGGGGGTCGGCAACCCGCGGCCTAGAGCTGCATGTGGCTCTTTAGTTCCGCCCTAGTGGCTCCCTGGAGCTTTTTCAAAAATGTATAAAAATGGAAAAAGATGGGAAAAAATATTTTTGGTTTTAATATGGTTTCTGTAGGAGGACAGACATGATATACACCTTTCTATTTTTTTTTTTAAATCCCACTGCGAGCGCTGTTTTGTCCTAATTATTTCGGCGGTCTTTGAACTCACTGCAGTTGTGTGGACTGTGACGCAACAGTTTGTTTACATGTATAGCTCGCACAAAAAGACGTGTTTTATGACACTCCTTCTTTGTCTCATTTTGTCCACCAAACGTTTTATGCTGTGCGTGAATGCACAAAGGTGAGCTTTGTTGATATTATTGACTTGTGTGGGGGCTAATCAGGCATATATTGTCAGTGAATGGCTGCAAGCTAATTAATGCTAACATGCTATTTAGGCTAGCTGTATGTACATATTGCATCATTGTGCCTCGTTTGTAAGTATATGTGAGCTCATTTAAATTCCTTTAAATTAATCATCTTTAATTACATTTTTCTCTTAGAAGCCTACGTTTAACTAATGTTTTCCAATGTTGTAATGTAGAATAAATATTAAATTCAACATTTCTGTCACTGAAAATTGGCGTCAGCCTGCGACAGTCATTTTGATTGTAGGCTATTATAGCAAATATAGACACTTACATCATGTGTTACTACTACCTTCATTATAGGACTTATATAAAGCTTTTATTTTTTTGCGGCTACAGACAGATTTGTTTTTTGTATTTTTGGGCCAATATGGCTCTTTCAACATTTTGGGTTGCCAACCCCTGATCTAGTCTATACCGCTTGTTCTCATTTAAGCTGGAGCCTATCCCAGCTGACTTCGGGCAAGATGCACAAACCACTAAACCACCGTACAGTCATTTCTCTCCGACCCTTTACTTGTTTACTTGGATTCTATGTTATTATTGCTTCTCATACTGGAAGACTTCAACCATCATGTTGCTACTGAAGTGCTGCCTTCGTCCATTTCTAATCGCTCTACCTCATAAGCCTAAAATAGCATTAATGCACCACCCTTACTTAGAGGCAAATCTGGGCCTCTGCCACCGGTGTATGTGTGTGTGTGTGTCACAAGGTCACTGCTATTGTTCTCCTGTCCTGTGGAAACAGGGTTGGGACGCCTGCATCCTGTCTCTCCTTGCCTGCAAACCTCTACCGTCATCTCAACCTCACACACTCATATAATATACCCATAAACACACACATGCACACACACTTTCTCTGCTTGAGATGGCATCTTGCACTGTTTACTCCAACAATGAAGCTTGGGAAAGAAAAAAAGAAGCTTCCTAATGAGCAGGATAAGTTTGAGCCGCGCAAGCAAAACAGACACTGCTTCACTTCACAAAGGAATAAAGACGAGTGCGAGATAACAAATGATCGTTATAAAACACCAGAGCAAAGCAGTGCAACTCCATAAAACCTCACATTCCCTTATTATTCAATTTCCTGTTATTTTTTCAGTGTCTGTCTCCTCCTACTCTTCCTTTCTCACCGTATGCAGTAGGCTGCCACAAAGATGAAAGTGACCAGCAGCAGCATCCCGACGGCGATAAGGATGCCTGGCACCAAGAATTGGGAGGAAGAGTCGTGTCCTGGACGAAGGGGAGGAGAGCATTAAAGCAACCGCACAAGTCGAGGGAGGCGAGGCATATCCACGACCTAAATTAATGTACTAAAAATCACCACATTCTGTTTTCAGGAAATTAAAAGAGGGAGGAAGGGGCGGACCTTGCAATTCTTTAAAAGGCAGTTTTTGTCTCCATCCCTTTTGAAGGTCCAAAAATAATGTAACAATATTAAATGAAGACAAGTCAAACACTTATGCCAGGTGGAAAACCGTAGCTCAGACTGCTTTCTGAGAATGTTTAGCATTTGACCAATCAGTGGTCAAATGTTAGATACATGTAAGAGCAAGTCGCAATCAGTAGAGAGATATTTAGGATGAAAATGATTTTAAGACAGGTGCTTTGTTGCTGCGAGTGAGATCATTTTCAAACACTGCTTTTGTAACATTACAGGTGTAGATTAAAGTACATTATATTGGACCAGGAAGAAAGCAGGTTCCAGGGATGGACTGGCCATCAATAACTCTGTTAGTTATGTGCTCCAATTAACAATGTTGTTTAATTCTAGTTTTAAGTCATACTGTGTGTTATATATACTCTTTATTTGTATGTAGCAAGCTTCTATTGTGAAATAACTTCCTGTGCAACTATCGTACTTCATTATTGATTGGCACTTAACGTGACTGCTTGACCTTACATGAGTCTGAAACAGACATGCTATTGATATAATAAATGCAACGGCGCTGAAAACCAGAGAGAGTAAGGGATTTTTCCTTATTTTCTGTGAAATTTCCCTATTTTTCAAATGCAAATTTTACATTGTCTGTACAGACCAAAAACAAAGACCAGTTGTTAAAATCATGCAAAAACGACAAGTATGTAAGACAGGGGTGTCCAAACTTTTTCCACTGAGGGCCGCACACTGAAAAATCAAAACAAGCGGGGGCCATTTTTATATATTTTTATTTCAAAAAACAATACAATATATGTATAAAAAACATACATTTAGGCTTCCACTCAGGCTTGATCCCGGGGACTCCAAAGGGTTTTGGTCAAAAAAATATTTAAAATGTGTCATTATTCAGTATTATTATTTGTATTATTATTCAAGGGTTAAATCTCTAGATCAACATTACCGTATTTTCCGCACTATTAGCCGCACCTAAAAACCACAAATTTACTCAAAAGCTGACAGTGCGGCTTATAACCCGGTGCGCTTTATATATGGATTAATATTAAGATTCATTTTCATAAAGTTTCGGTCTCGCAACTACGGTAAACAGCCGCCATCTTTTTTCCCCGTAGAAGAGGAAGTGCTTCTTCTTCTACGCAAGCAACCGCCAAGGTAAGCACCCGCCCCCATAGAACAGGAAGCGCTTCTTCTTCTACTGTAAGCAACCACCCGCCCGCGTAGAAGAAGAAGAAGAAGCGCGCGGATATTACGTTTCATTTCCTTTGTGTGTTTACATCTGTAAAGACCACAAAATGGCTCCTACTAAGCGACAGGTTTCCGGTTCATGAAAAGACGCAATCTCTCCATCCGCACACGGACTACTATTTCACAGCAACTGCCTAAAGACTTTCAAGAAAAGCTGGCTACTTTCCGTGCATATTGTAAAAACAAGATAGCTGAAAAAAAGATCCGGCCAGAGAACATTATCAACATGGACGAGGTTCCACTGACTTTTGATATTCCTGTGAACCGCACTGTGGATACAACGGGAGCACGTACGGTGAATATTCGCACCACAGGGAATGAGAAGTCATCCTTCACTGTGGTTCTAGCTTGCCATGCTAATGGCCAGAAACTTCCACCCATGGTGATATTCAAAAGGAAGACCTTGCCAAAAGAGACCTTTCCAGCCGGCGTCATCATAAAAGCTAACTCGAAGGGATGGATGGATGAAGAAAAGATGAGCGAGTGGTTATGGTAAGTTTACGCGAAGAGGCCGGGTGGCTTTTTTCACGCAGCTCCGTCCATGTTGATATACGACTCCATGCGCGCCCACATCACGCTGGTTTTTAATATATTATTAAAGTTTGACTGACCTATCAGACTGTTTTTTGACATTCCTTTAGCGCAGTTAGATGCAGCTTATAACACGGGGCGGCTTATAGGTGGACAAAGTTTTGAAATATGCCGTTCATTGAAGGCGCGGCTTATAACCCAGGGCGGCTTATGGTGCGGAAAATACGGTAGGTCTATCTGTCAATATAACGCTTTTAAAGATTTAAGTTGTATGCTCTTTTTGTCAAAGAAAACCCAGTTTTTTAAGATAAAAACACAAAATATATAATATTTTCATCCAATAAAATTTTTAAGTGGAATATTTCAGATTATATAATAATTGGAGCCTTAAAAAGGTCAATAACTCATAACAACATTGATTTTAATTCATTATTTTTTTTGAGCAACGACACTTAAACACAAATCACACTAAAATTATTGGGGATCCAAAAGGGTCCTACTCCTTAAAGTGTTAAAAAATAAATTATAATTTTTTTTTACTGTTTACTTTTAACACAATAATCTCGAGATCAACTTCAGATCTATCCGTCAATTATAAGTTGTATTGTGGTTTATGTTTTTTGTGTATTTGTTTTAGGCCCTTATTTAAAAAAACAGCTTAGTTTTTTATATGGCAAACACAAAATATGCAACATTTAATCACTTAATGTGACGTAATTGGAGCCTTGAATAGGTCAATAATTCATAATGACATTGATTTTGATTCATTATTATTTTTTAAAGAAAGAAACAGCCTGCATGGCAGCTTTGTGTTATTAGACTAAACATTGCAACATTTTCTTGTTACATTTCACATGGTTGCTTTTTTATATCACTTTTTATGTTTTTTAATCGTATTTTTAGAATGTGCCGTGGGGCCGTTAAAAAATGACCTGCGGGCCGCAAATGGCCCCTGGGCCGCACTTTGGACACCCCTGATGTAGGACAAAATGTTGTTTCTGCTCTCTTTTTATGTGTGACCACAGTGTTCTTTAAAAGTATATTATAGAAGCTTTTTGTGGAATCTAGGATGGTAACTATAGCTAGGTATAAAAATAAACTACATATATAACCCGGCAGACTGTATTTCGGTTTGGATTATTTGAGTTACGGCACAAAATAAATCACGAACACTACCCAATCATGTCCTTGCTTTATGTATATGTTCTTAGCTGCGCAGGGCAAAATACCAAAGTGAACACTAAGCGAAGGTCCAGCAAAGTGTGCACATGTCCGGACCACAAGTGTGAACGCAGTCTAAGTAAGTGCAAAAATGCTTAATCCAACAGTAAATAAAGCGTTCCTCTTAATGACAAGACTCGGACATATAGATGTTTATCTACTGTATGAAGGTGTACAGATTTAAGATTGTTTGGACTTGACGGTGGTCCTTTCCAGCCTTAGTATTTGTTTTTGCATTACCGTCAGGCAGGGTGCGGAAGACGGCTGCAGGACTGAAGCTGCCAAAACCAGCCATAGTGCGCGCCCGGACCTGCACTTCGTACTGCGTGGCCCTGCGGAGGTCCGTCAGCACGGCCTGGTTTCTGCTGCTCTCTGCGTAGTGGCACTGATCTTCACTGCGCCGCTCCTGCACACACAGAATGAGAACACTGTTTGGCAGGGTCGGAGGTGTGAGAGAAACTGCGACGAGTGAGGAGACGACGGACATGTCAGACACCAGACGCCAAAAATACTGCACTTTGTGCGTTTATCTCCGGTGGTCTCTGCCAAAATTAATCACAGCTTTCAAGGCTGTTGCTTGATAACAACAAAAGATAATTGCATAGTGTTAATTAGAAGTAACAGACTATTAGAAGACAAAATCTAATGAGTTGTACCAATTTTATGCCTTTACAGATAATAATTGTTTATCATATAATTAATGTAATGTGCCTGCAGTACATCACAGCGAGATTTTTTATAATTTGGTTCCTTTATTTAGCCTGAAAATAATTGCTTTGCCGTTTTACACAACAAAAACAATAATCACAGTTATGAACTAAATCAATCAAATGGAGCATTGTTACATTTGAAAAGGCAATGGAGTTGATTGGAGCTGTGTTGGATGTCATTATATGCTGCATTATCTAATGTTCATATGAAAATTGAGTGTGCATAAAAGACAATTCAAAGTTTAGTGTAGTTTGGAGACTAACTTACCTTCTCACAGTAGCGTAGTTGATATTGCAGGATGGTGTAATGTGGCTGCACAGGGACAGACCAATGTAGAGTCAGACTGCTCTCTGTGGAGTCACTCTTCTGAATCACAGACACCAGTGACGGCACTGTGCAGAAGATAGTAAAGAATATTTTAGCGGCTGCTTTCAATTCTCCATACATTTCTTGCAACTGTCTTGTTACCGTCATAGCTGGTGGTAATGTTGACACTGTCGCTGGCGGGGTCCTTGCCGCTGAGTTGAGACACCCCGTTGAGAGCCTGGACAGTGAAGGTGTAGGTGGTGTGAGGCAACAGGCCCCACATCTCCACCCTGCGACTCGTCAGGCCCTGCTGGGCTGGTCGATAGCTGACGCTATCGCCGCATGATAAACATGGTCCCTTCGGCGTCCGGCAGGAGAAACATTTGATTGTGTAGCTCAGGTCAGTTCTGCCGCCATCGTCCAGAGGCTCGTTCCACTCCAGTCGGAGGGAGGTGCCGTTGATTTGCGAGGCAATGCTACGTGGGGCTGAGGGCGGCCCTGTGGGTAAACATGCAATAGTCAATTAATTGCTCAAACACTGTGAGTAACAGTTTATTAGCAGTCTTTACCAGGGTTGAGTTAAGGCACTTTTGCTTATGTCGCACCCTATAAATGCAGTAAATTACATATTTAAAATGTAAACATTCTGAAAGTGATTACCGTAAATGCCGGACTATAAGCCGCTACTTTTTTCCTACACTTTAAACCGTGAGGCTTATTAGACGGAGCGGCTAATTTGTGGATTTTTCTTCGCTGACGGCAATAATAAAAATAATTTCATTAAAAAAAAAAAGCAAATAGGGTTTTTTATTGTTTGTGTTATGGCCCGATCTTTTGGACAGATTTGTTCACTGCAGGTGCTGCAGTGTCCTTCCATTTATTGGAAGTGCTTTTTTGTTTTTCAACCAGAGTGCTGTTCAGACTTCTAGCCATCCATAGCGTTTCTACTGGTATGGATTCTTCATTCATCACTCCAAGCAACTTTTGTAAGTTTTACAGTATCAGTAAAACTGTACTTACTAAAGAGTCCCATGTGTGATGTCTGTAGGAGTGTTTTCACGCATATTTGTATGCGCTATCGTATTGTAATGACGCTAGCGTCGTGAGCATTAGCTAACATGTTTACGAGTGTCTGTGTTAGTATTATTAACTTACAACAACATTATTTTGTATTGTATCAGTTTGACAAATTCCTCATTAAACTCACAAAGACGTCACCAAAAATAATTTTTTCTTCTAAAATGTTGTGGGTGTGGCTTATATCCCGCGCTCTATAGCCCGGAAAATACGGTAATTCACTTGATCATACCAAAGTGAATAGTATTGTGCTTATAGCAAATCGTGCATACAATTAATTGTATTCGTCCATCTAACAAGCAGACAACTTTTGTAATTTCAGAAATCAAGTATTTTTTTAAAACTTTAAATGCTTTTCAATGTAAACCTCTTTTTTTTTTAACTATCTGAGGATAATTTTAGCTGCAATAACTTCCTTAATTATCAGTATAATTTGTTTTAAATAGTTTTTATACCGCGTATATATACATATATATATATATATATATATATATATATATATATATATATATATATATATATATATATATATATATATATATATATATATATGTATTAAAAGTTAAAAAGTTAAAGTACCAATGATTGTCAAACACACACACTAGGTGTGGTGAAATTTGACCCATCCCCTTGTTCACCCCCTGGGAGGTGAGGGGAGCAGTGGGCAGCAGCTGTGCCGCGACTGGGAATCATTTTTGGTGATTTAACCCCCAATTCCAACCCTTGTTGCTGAGTGCCAAGCAGGGAAGTAATGGGTCCCATTATTATAGTCTTTGGTATGACTCGGCTGGGGTTTGAACTCACAACCTACCGATCTCAGGGCGGACACTCTAACCACTAGGCCACTATATATATATATATATATATATATATATATATATATATATATATATATATATATACATATACATACATATATATATATATATATATATATATATATATATATATATATATATATATATATATATATATACGGTACATATATATTTATTTTATTATTTATTAATTTTTATTATACATTTTTTTCTTTAGGTATAATTGTATATTAATATGTTGGTAACAAATACAAAAAATAATATTTTTATGACAAAAACTCTTAAGTTCCAGAAGAATCTGCAGAAGTAGCCCATATGGTGGACTGGGACATAATGATAATATGAGCAATACAATGTGAAATTAAATGACTTGATTATTGTTACACATATTGTTTTTTTATCCATACTTATATTGTTTGGTTTGATCTACTAGCTGTGGTCTGTGATGCTATTGCCACTGTCCTGTATCTCTATGTGGTGTTGCTGCTTTTGGATCCTTCATTCCCTTGGAGATCAATAAAGTTCCATCTAATTTAATCATAATTGAGACAGATCAACAGCGCCGCTGATGGTTACAGCCAAGAACTGCACTCATTTGGGCACTTTTTTGGGAAGAATTTTGACCATCATTCACAATCCTTATGAGAGATGAAGACATACACGTCTTTCTCTTTCCTGAAAAAACACAGGTAATGGAGAGTCATCTGTTCTTTTAAAAACACAGCAAAAACACGCCAACAATGCTCTATCTACATACTGTGACCTGCATAATAACCAAGCTATACCAACATTGTGAGAGCTTACGTTGAGAAACTACTTTTCTGTCATAGTAATACAGCACTTTGCTCACAGAGACACTCACATTGCTCATACAAGTCACTAGCGAGAGGTAAGCCAGCTACTGGAAAAGTGAATGCTAAATTATAAATCATGCCTCTCACCTATATAGTAAAAGGTTGTGGCCATAAGCCGAGAAGTTGGTCAACTTTGATATTCCACACGTTACCAACTAAACCTCTGAACTGACCAAATCAGTGGAGAAAAATCCTAATATCGATTTTTCTCTCCAAAATTGCGATTGTGATTCAATTAGCAATTTTTATATTTTATACATATGAATGCATGAAACATAACATGCATAACGAGTGAAGGAATACATGTTACTTTTACACAATCGGACATTTGGCTTTGTAATCATATTTTTTTCGTCCTAATTTGAGTTACTTTGCAGAACTTCTCACAGGCGCGTCAAGGCTCTCTGTTTGTGCTTCCTGGGTGTGCGGTCTCGCTGAGTTGCTCTCCCCTCACTGAGACAAAGATTGTGAACGACTGAAAAGAGGGCTCACTGTGGTCAGTTAATTCTACTGTTAAATAAATGCGCTCAGGTGGTGAGAGCGATGTACGGAGTGAGACGTCTTTCTCCCTGTTTGAAGAGAGACAAATAAACGCGAGGCTCAACAATTGTGATTGGCAAACACTTCTGTCAGTCAAATACCGGTGATGGCAGAAATAAATGAAAAAAATATTTATCGCACTAACTAAAACCTCAATGTCGATTTGATGTTGATTAATCGTGCAGCCCTATATTGGCTCTCAACTTAGATCCGAAGACATCGCTTGGAAGTCTGAGCAAGATGGTTGTTTGTTCTCAGCATTTTTTACCTGAGGGTTATGCTGAAATTACTCTGGTGCTGAAAGATACAACAATCCCATCAGTATGCATCACAGTGAAAGTTGATATGGTAGTAAGTGTTTATTTTGTTATGTTGTCGATTAAACATATAGCACTAATGCTAAATGCTGACGCTAGGACAATGGCTTAGTGTTTCACTAGAGATGGACCTGCTCAGCACCCAGCTTATAAAATGTGTGGCTCATCCTTCTTATATTCAGGTTAAAAAAACTAAGGTCCTGGATCCTCATTTGTCCCAAAGCAATTGTCGTTGTCATCTCTCATGAAGTCTACAATGATTAACACTGAACGGGCTCTTGATGCTGTTGTCGTCGACAGAAGTAGCATTCGTTCCTTTGTGCTCTGTGAAATCTATGCGCCCAGGAGAGAAGTTCCGGTAATGCTCAAAATGTGAATTGTGAAGTGAATTATATTTATATAGTGCTTTTCTCCAGTGACTCAAAGCGCTTTACATAGTGAAAACCCAATATCTAAGTTACATTTAAACCAGTGTGGGTGGCACTGGGAGCACGTGGGTAAAGTGTCTTGCCCAAGGACACAACAGCAGCGACTAGGATGGCGGAAGCGGGGATCGAACCTGGAACCCTCAAGTTGTTGGCACGGCCACTCTACTAACCGAGCTATACCGCCCCAACTGACCAAAATACTGTAAAAATTACATGTTATCCTTAATGTGACAAATACTCCATTACATATATACTTGCAGCATGTATATAAAACAATGTTGGAGGTTTTTTCTGATGTTTCTAGAGGGCTTTAGAGGCGAAATAGGTCAATTGCCATTACCTGTACTGTTAGACACTTCTTGCTAGCAGTTTTTCACTATTTATAATGCACAAAAAAGAGAAAGACGTGTGTTCTTGTATCACATAGGGATTATGAATGATGGGCAGATTTTAAAAAAGTACAGTTCCACTTTAACTGTTTCAAGATTCACTCAATCAATTCCACAAACTCCAATCCATAAATGTTTTAATCAATCATCATCAATCTAACCTCATGTTGGAAACACTTCACATCATATATATCATATGAATGTTTGTATTGTGTAATCCCTCTAATAAAATCAAAATTAACCAATAATTTCATTTTTGCGCCTGTTGTGGAAATCTGATGCAATCAAAGTGTATCAAATGTCTCCATCAAATCCAATTATAACCCCTCACGCTCCGTTTTTACCACCGGTTCACCTTTTCATGACCTACACAGTGCATTTGTTTGCCGCTAAAGACATATTACTTGGTCTTTACATGTAGCCAGGAAGCAGAACAATGATCCCGCAGAGCCCTTCGCGTCACAGCAGGAGCGTATGGTGGCAGAATTTAACTGGTCCAATTACGCCTCGCCGGAACGCGCATGATAATGATCGTTGTCTGAAAATGGTGAGGAGATAGCTGTTGCCTCGAGCCGAGAAGAAGCAAAGAGCCACTGAGACTGCCACTGCCAAGGAGACAGAGCTTTGTCACCGAGCCTCCAGCTGCCGTACGTGCAAATAGTTTTCTCACTGGAAACCCAAGTGGGCCAACATCACACACGCACACACACTCACACACACAAGCAATCACCCGGGGGAATGTAGTTTGAAGGTGATTCATTTTCACACTTGAAAATCAGATTTAACGTCGGCTAACAGATTTAGATTGAGAGGCAGCCTGGACCGAAAAAACTAAATCGGGAATAGAAACGGGTTCATTAAGTAATTTGCAATTCACATTATCAGTAACAATCAGGTTGCATTCATGTGATATCACACTTGTGTCAAGTGAGAACGCCAAGTTTCACATCCTCTTTAATGGCTACTATGAGGAAGCACACCTAACTGCTAAGCCCCCTCCCCACAATTCACACATCCAACAAGAAGTACTTCTTACCCACAGTACGCTAATCGTGCCGGGGCTTATTTTGCACCTAAAGCGTGCCACACACCATTGACAGTGGTGGGCTAAGGCATGGCACCAGGACATAATCTTTTCAAAAAGCAGTTTTGGTGCTCTACAGCTTTTACCATCCAAAAACAATGTTACGTTACATCAAATGGAGAAGGATCAAGCACTAGGAACAAACAGTAGCCTGTTTTCCTTTAGATCTTACTCCATTATTATCTTATCCAATTATTCCACGCTCTACTGTCACTGGAAGTTGTTGGCCATTAATTCTTCCTGGGTCACATCAGCTAGACGGAGTTTGATATCAGAAGCTTCATTTACATTAAGGGAACCCTTCCGCGGATGCCTACAGAACTTTTAAGAATTCAAAGAACTTCATTGTCATACCAGCATCCATGAGATGACACAAACTTTGGTACCCAAGGTCCTAGATGTAGCTCTAAGTGTACAACAAGAACAATATAGTATGTGCATAATAGTTTAAAAAGAATAGGATGTAAATCGACTAAGTTACAAATATCATAGGTTAATACGAATAGATTATAAATAGAATCAAATGAGTAGAAAAATACAGTAAATTGTGATCCAGTAATGCAAATAGAATGTAAAAATTATAACAGCAAACCAAACCAAATAAAAGCCCAATTGAGCACAGTTGGTGCATGTGCATACCTGCCAACTTTTGAAATCAGAAAAACCTAGTAGCCAGGGTCCAGGGGCCGCAAGCCCCGGTAGGTCCAGGACAAAGTCCTGGTGGGGGGTTCAGGCTTCGCCCCCCGACGCAAAATGATTATTAGCATTCAGACAGGTTAAAATGTTACTAAAACCATCACTTTTCTATCAGTCACAGTGACTTTTCAAAACAAAAATATTACAGCAAAAATCATATGGGTTGATTGACATGTTTATTCTGTAAGCTAACTTCAATAGTTTGAAATTATTTTGACAGTTAATGCCAGTTATCCTGTCAACCTTTCACAAGACTTCAATTTGTTAATTGAAAGTATAAACAGTATAAACACTTTTTACAGTAAACAAATGGTAAAACAGTACTAAACAATTCCATTAAAAAAAAAATTGGTGTCATTATTAACTTTCTGTCCAAGCTTGTATGATCTACTGCCTTGTTCAATTGTAAAAAATATTCTGTGCCTAAAAT
Organism: Nerophis lumbriciformis; assembly: GCF_033978685.3. Lineage (NCBI taxonomy): Eukaryota > Metazoa > Chordata > Actinopteri > Syngnathiformes > Syngnathidae > Nerophis > Nerophis lumbriciformis. The sequence continues at coordinate 19,657,348 of NC_084556.2, read as the reverse complement.
TCACATTTCTATCACAATGATCATACTGTAAACATGGTAAGCTAACTTCATTAAAATTAATAGTCCTGTCAATAGCATGGAATTACAATTAAAATGTAGTAAGCCTTTCAAAAGAATTCAAAATATGAAAAATTAATGAAAATTAATTTAAGCCATCAGACACTTGAAAAGTGGCACATCACATCTCTAATGTAATCATTTTAACTTTTCAACAGAAATAGCACTGCAAAAATATTAAGGACATACTTCTGTATTTTGGTAGTTATGCTGTCAACATTTAACAAGATTTCTTCAACTTGGACTTGAAAGCATAAATAGTATAAACACTTTTAACAGTATAACAGTACTAAACAATTCCAATAGATAACATTGGTGTCATTACCTTTTTGTGGCTAAAATCCGAAAAACGTTGAAAGTTTTCCACTTGTATCGCTAGCAACGGCATTAGACTTGTGTTCTTTTGTCCTAACGTGGTCTTTTACATCGCTAATTCCTCCGTGTCCGATCGAAAAATCTTGTCTGCACAAGGTGCAATTCGCGTAGTTTTCACCCTTTTTGGAACGGATAATTATTCCCGGATAGGCTTTTGAATATTCTTCACGGAATGACTGCAGTTTTCTTTTCGGTTTAAGACTCGTTTGCGATTTTTCTCCGGCTGATTCCATGATCGTTCGCTCGTTTGGAAACAATGGCAACATGTGCCTCGTGCTTGGCAGCGGTGCTATAAATAGCCTCGTGCATTTAAAAAAAAAAAATGTTTTTAATTAATGAAAAACCGTATTTTTTATCACTGCAACCGTAACCCGGAATAGGTTGATGAAAACCGTACTAATTACGGGAAAACCGGAGTAGTTGGCAGGTATGCATGTGTGCAAGTTAAAGGGGAACATTATCACAATTTCAGAAGGGTTAAAACCATTAAAAATCAGCTCCCAGTGGCTTATTTTATTTTTCAAAGTTTTTTTCAAAATTTTACCCATCACGCAATATCCCTAAAAAAAGCTTCAAAGTGCCTGATTTTAACCATCGTTATATACACCCGTCCATTTTCCTGTGACGTCACATAGTGATGCAGATACAAACAAACATGGCGGATAGAACAGCAAGTTGAGGGACATTAGCTCGGATTCAGACTCGGATTTCAGCGGCTTAAGCAATTCAACAGATTACGCATGTATTGAAACGGATGGTTGTAGTGTGGAGGCAGGTAGCGAAAACGAAATTGAAGAAGAAACTGAAGCTATTGAGCCATATCGGTTTGAACCGTATGCAAGCGAAAACGATGAAAACGACACGACAGCCAGCGACACGGGAGAAAGCGAGGACGAATTCGGCGATCGTCTTCTAACCAACGATTGGTATGTGTTTGTTTGGCATTAAAGGAAACTAACAACTATGAACTAGGTTTACAGCATATGAAATACATTTGGCAACAACATGCACTTTGAGAGTGCAGACAGCCCAGTTTTCATCAATTAATATATTTTGTAGACATACCCTCATGCGCACTCTTTTCCTGGGGGTCTGGCGGCAGATTTCTTTGACTTTATCGTTGGAAATGCATCTGCTTTGAGTGTCGCAGGATATTCACACATTCTTGCCATCTCTGTCGTAGCATAGCTTCCGTCGGTAAAGTGTGCGGAACAAACGTCCAATTTCTTGCCACTTTTGCATCTTTGGGCCACTGGTGCAACTTGAATCCGTCCCTGTTCGTGTTGTTACACCCTCCGACAACACACCGACGAGGCATGATGTCTCCAAGGTACAGAAAACAGTCGAAAAAACGGAAAATAACAGAGCTGATTTGACTCGGTGTTTGTAATGTATTTGAGAAAATGGCGGATTGCTTCCCGATGTGATGTCACATTGTGACGTCATCGCTCCGAGAGCGAATAATAAAAAGGCGTTTAATTCGCCAAAATTCACCCATTTAGAGTTCGGAAATCGGTTAAAAAAATATATGGTCTTTTTTCTGCAAAATCAAGGTATATATTGACGCTTACATAGGTCTGGTGATAATGTTCCCCTTTAAGTGTTTCTTACGGCTTTTAGCACGTAATGACTAGGGCTGGGTAAAAAAAATCGATTTGATCGATTATGCATCGATGTCTTTTAAATTTTGCAATATTATTTCACAAGGCATAATATTGATAATTATATCCGCTCTCGCCAGCTTTGAGCGGCTTGTTCTGGAAGTGAACCATAGTACATTAGGATCATGCAACGTACACATCCGACTGAAATTGTTATTATTATTGATTGAATAAGTAACTCAGAGTGTTGCGAGATCACCACTGAAGAAAGGACGGCAGCTGTAATCGGAAGGTGTTTTTGTTTACATCTTCATGCCCTTGAAAGCCGCACTTTTGTCACATGCGCCAGAAAAACAATGTTCCTTCACAAATCCTGTCAGACTGCGCTAAATTAGAGTCCCAGAAGAATAGCATACATATTTACTGTTTATTTTGCACTTGAGGAAACAATACTTTATTCCAATTTGCAGTAATGGAAGGATGCAACTTTCACTGACAATTCTTTTCCTATTTCAAAGTTGTACTTTTGAGACTTGTAAGAAAGTTTAAACTGTCAAAAGTTGTTTATGGGAAGATAAAAAACTAAGTACATTTGTATTTTGTAACAGATTTTCAGACACACAAATTATGTTTCTTCCAAATATCATTATCACTGGAGGACTAGGTGAAAAGTAATGGCTAAGCATGCTACAAACACAGAGAAGGACGACGCAAGAAAAAAAAAAAGCTCCAATGTAAAGTAGGGTTGATCGATTCAGATGTTGATACTATTGATACTTAAAATAGTATCAGTATATAAATGATACTGAAGTGATTAGGTCAATATTGATCTTTTTCTTGTTCTTATGAAACAATATTTTTTGTTGTTTTAGTTAAGAAGTAAGTATCTGGAAGGAGCGCTATCCCATGTCCTTTCTACCCACAGCCTAATTGTATTACTATTTTTTTGTTTTTCATTATGCTTTACTTCTGTTACTGTATGTAAAAACCTGCACTGCAACAATGTAATTTCCCCATTGTGGGATAAACAAAAGTATATAGCCTATAGTACTTATTACTTTAGTTATTGCACACTAGCCACTTTATTTTGCAGCATCTGATTTACAACAATACTAGTAAATTCTACATTGAATACGTTAAACTTTATACTAATGTATTATTGTTTTTAATTTAGATACTTGCTATAAAACATTTTCAGTTCTATAATCTATTGTCAAAGTATCGGATCTGGGCTTGAAATCAAATCAGATCTGAGGCAAAAAATTGGTTCGGGATTGGAGGCCAAAAATATTCATCATGACATCCCTATTAGTAATTGTGAAAGATATATTTAAAAAACAAACAAACATATATTCTGTTAAACTACTAATGGTGTAACATTAATTAGCCAGTGGTGTTCTTCCTGGTTTAAATGTATTTTGCTTTGAGCAAGTTTCAAACTGCCCCTTTACATGTTTACCAGAGTCTGTGCGTGCGTGTGTTCAGGAATTTGTTGAGTCCCACCCCACCCCACCCCACCTCTGAAATCAACATTTCCACCTCGTCTCTGGTTTTAAGGACAAAAGTATATGTTTGCTTATGGACAAGAGGCATAGAAATGTGTGCGTTTCTAAAGTATCCGTGTTTGTGTGGACATGGCCTCAGTCAGCATTGAGGTGTGACGTAAAACCATCAATGGCTACTTAAACTTTTGAGTAGGAGCCCGACCCCCACAATAATCTGTCACTAAAGACACGCATCTCAATGGCCAGCTGTGGGACAAAAGCCACAAAACAGATTATAGGGCGGTGAAAACAGTAGCACCAAAGGCGGCAAAAAAGCAAGTGTGTACTTTAGCACCTTTACATTCCCATACAAAAATGAATTACATGTTTACTCACTCGTGCACGGTGTGTCTGGAGAGTCGGATTGTGCCCGGAAGTATCCAGGCCGACATACACATACAGCCTCCCCCGTGATGGAGGTGTGGCTCGCTCCTGGACAGACTGTGCACTGTCCCTCTGCGGTGGACTTGAAGTGACCCACGGGACAAGCTGTGGAGGACAAATTAAGGAGAATGAAGCTTTTATATTGAATGTGACCTGTGGCTGAATCCTACATGCGCATTAACTGTGCTCAGGTGCCAGATGGCTGCATGTAATGAGAAGCAAGTCATAAATCAGACAGCCTAGTTGGCCTTTTTTAATGAGCGGGTTCAACCAAAACATGATCCTTACACATTTTCTGTTGACATTTTTGTGTTTAGTACGATGAGCATTCTGCAGTATGTGGATGCTCCTTAAGAACACTTGGCTACAGGAAGTTCCTTCATAGCCTTCTTTGTCTGAAAGATGAACCGAAGTTCACTTAAAGCTACAAATCAGCGAGTCAAACACAAATCAAGGTGTCGTCTTGAGTAGGAATAACACTTCCAACTGCTAACTGGCCCGCTGGGAAATAAACTAGTGAGCTTTATGGTGTAGGGAGGGCTTTGTTGCAAATAATCAAGCTCATCCATCAAACGACATAAACTTGACAGCATGCATGTGTTGCACATTCTAGCGAGAATATATGCATTGTCTATAAGCAAGATAATGCTATTAGACTCCATTTAATTTTCTCAAAGAGGCAGCCTCTGGAGCAAATACACCGTTCAATCTTCTTATAAAGGCAATTTCCTCTAATGGTTTGGTGAGTGTTTTATTTTCTTAATAACAGAAAGCTGGAAATACCGACTTCACAATAAGCAAAGACCTCTGGACAAACCATAAAAATATACTTTTCGAACATATTGCATGGTGCAAGTGTAAATATAACTTTGCCAAAAATGTTTGAAACAAAATCCTTCCTTGCTTTATGTGCATTATGCTTATGAATCCATGCTGTTGTGATGATGTCACCATGCATGTGTGGGGGTCTTGCTAATTGGACTCATTAGACAGAGCTGCTGAGAGAATCACCCACCAACTCCCACCTTTGATGTGCTCATAGCGATATAGTCCCCATCCCACACACACTCCTCTCCCTTCTATCGCACTCAGCCATAAGTTGCCCCAGCAGTAAGCCTTTGACCCCGCTCTTCCCCTCTGAGATAAGTGCTGACCTCTCCCCCGTCCCCTCTGTGTCACCACTTCCCCTCCTCATTAAATGCACTGCCCTCTCACGTCCTCTGCAAAGCGCAGACTTTCAAAACGCCCCACCCTCAGCACACCATTGTTTTCTCATATGGCCTGTGGAGGAGGAGTCGCCTGCCAGCTAACATCATCTCCTTCCTACCTGTACATCTTGCGTGTCCGTCGGCGGCCTCATATCCAGGAAGGCAGGCGCAGGAAGTGGTCGGCTGGCCCACCCACTGGCCGTCTTCTCCGCAGAAGAGCTTGGGAGGACGAGGTCGGGGTCCCTGCTGTGAGGCGTGCTCCACGCACTCACCCTGCGCCTCTTGCACCAGAGTGCGGGGAACCGTCTCGGGGAATGAGGAAAGAGCGCTGATCAAGGGGGGACACTTCTTGAAGAAAACCCTGACGGAGAGCAGAGCCATGCAGGCGCCCTGAGCCTGAAAGGCCAAGTAGAAGCCTCTCTTGGACAAAGGACCGAGTCTTAAGGTTTTTATGTTGGATTTCCTCTCGTCCTTCCTGAGGAGAAAGTCTGCAGCCACTGTATCCACCTAGGACAGAAAAGCAGAATGAATCTTATTAGGGCCACATTCCAGCACACAAGATCAACAGCTTCAACCCATTATGGACACATCACATATGCTTTACATTAGAGGTCTTTAACAGGGGGTCCACTTCCCCTATGGAGTGCTCAGAGGTACTGCAGGGGGGTCGTGAAATTTTTGTTTGATTAGACTCTTTAGAAAACATAAAAACGTGAATAAATAATTCTACTGTATCATTATATTCATGTTAGCATTTATACTGAATCTGCACTTTTTTGGGGGAATTTTGCCTATCATTCACAATCCTTATGAGAGACAAGAAGACAAAATATATATATTTTTTTTCTCGCTATCTAACATATAAAAATTGGCTCGTTCTAGGTGTCTAGTAATGCAGCTAATAGGAGCAATCAATTCTACCTCTAAGACACTTTAAAAATACATTCAAAAACCGTCAACAATACTTACGTTCGGTAACCTGTATAATAATGAAACTGAAGAGACATTGTTATTATAACACTGAGGAACTATTTTTCTATCATAGTAACACATCGGCGTGCTTCGTATTAGCTGTAAAAGCTAGATACAGCAAAAAATAAGCTAGATACAGCAAAAAATAAGCCAGCTTCTACGTCAACATGAAACACGTTGGAGTTTGTAATGCAGAACACAGTGATAGAACACCAATTTGTACTGACTGAAAAACATGAACAATCATATTACAGTATCTGTAAAGTATTAGCCCACATTTCATGTTTTGTTTGTACACAGTTAGCCAGACAGCATATGTACTGTACTTGTACTAACACACATGACGTGCTGCTTGTATCATGATCGATATTAAAGTGACTCAATTGATGGACAGTTGTTCGTCTGGTCCAGCTGGCCCGGGACGTTTACTCTTGATTTTGGGTGAGCACGCCATTTATGTCAAAATAGCTTGGCTCCAAGTTCCACATTTATAATGTCAAAATCACTTTCACCTCACTCTAACAGCTTCCGTCTGCTCCAACGTCTCACTCTTCCTTCCTGCTCGCTTCTATAAGCAGCAGTATATTTAGCTTCAAATGTATAAAGTTGTAAATCCTCATTTGTTCAAAAATAGTCGTCTTTGTTGTCTGGTACCAAGTCTGCCATGATTAAAAGACACACTCGTGTTAGATTCCGGAAGTAGGACCATACATGTTGCCAGAAGTCAGACGTGTGCTGCTATGGAAACAGAAATCAATGTGCGGAAGAAATCAGTCCTGGAAATGATTAAAGTGACCAAAATAATGTAAATATTGAACATATTAAATATTGCTATGAAGGTGTCTGTTACTACATTCTATTTATACTTGCAACGTGTATATAAAATGTTGCTGGAGGGTTTTTAAGTTTTTTAGAGAGCTTTGAAGGTTACAACGGTGACTTCATTAGCCGCATCTTTCAAGCATTTATTATCATCTTTAAAATCTTTTAAAAAAAGACGTGTTCTTGTCTCTCATAATGATTGTGAACGATAGGCAAAATTCCAAAAAAAGTGCAGTTCTCCTTTAAGAAAGCTAGCGATAGCGCTCTTGTATCCAGCAAGCATCTCGCCTGCTAGTTGCCAGCTAGCTAATAGCGGCAGTATATAATATTATTAGAAAATCTTTGAGACAAGTTTAATTTAAAACACAATTTATTACAGCACAGATAAGTAGTGGTTCCCCGCTTAATCTATATTAGTTTTGGCGGTCTAGGGCACTAGTTGCCAGCTAACTAATAGTGGCGCTATACTGTATTCTTTGAACATCTTAGTATTGCACAAAAACAAGGTGTCTTTACAACACATCTCTCCAGCTGTCATCTAGTGACTAGTGCGCCAGCTGCCAGCTAGCGATTGGCGTACTAGTTGCCGATTGGCGTACTAGTTGCCGATTGGCGTACTAGTTGCCAGCTAGTAATTAGGGCACTAGCTGTTCGCTAGCAAATAGTGGCTCTATACTGTATTATTTGAATATTTCAGTATTGCACAATAACATGGTCGTTTTCGGACCAGTTTAATTAAAACACAGTTTTGTACAAGATATAAAGTAGGGGTCTTTGCTCAATCGCTCCATCAGTTTGGGGGTCCTTGGCCTGGAGAGCATTGAAGACCCCTGCTTTATATTATTAAAACTCTACATTGATTTACTACATTCTTGGCAACCAGTGTTTCCCTATACTATACACGTTTTCCATGCAGATGTGACACATGCTCCAGCGTGAGGCCGTCACTGTGAAAAAAACACTACCTATAGCATAGTTTGAAAATATTTATAGTCCCTCAGCATGTTCAAGAATCAAGACCAGAAAACTTTATTGATCTCTGAGGGAAACTTCAGGGACAGCTGCATCATTTGGTTCTGTTTGGATGCATTGAGAGAATTAAACCATATAAATTATACTGGGAAAGGGATCATATTTATCAACAAATGGGAGGCTTTTCCATAAAAACCCTTGACACAATGTATGTATTTATAATACACTATAGGGACAAGCGTAATCTGACCAAAAACACCTGCAAACACTAAAAAATGGAAGCACATAAGGTGTTGGTGTCAATTTAGGGCGTTTTTTTTTGTGATTAGATGTATTCCAACCAAAAAAGAGAGAGTGGCAAAAGATACCTTTACTGGAGGCACCGCCACAATGGATAAGAAATAAAACCATCAAATAAATCAGCATACGATTAAAGTGTATACTTCCTATTTTTTTAAGAACTGTGACAAAATAAATGAAATTTGCCATTTTGGAATTAAAGCTAAAGGTAATGGGTAGCATTGAGTGCGCCCAAACACACAATGGACATATAACAAACCATTTTAACATTTGGATGAAAATAATTTGCAGTGAATGAAGCCCATTGACATCATTAAATTAAGTATTGAACAAGAATACTATATTTACAATTATGTCAGTTGAATCACTAAAATAAAATAAATGTTATCAACATAATGTATCTGTAGCTGTAATTACTAAATGCTAAATGCCATATTGTTTTCAAATGTCTTAATTAAAGCTGAAACTCAGCATTTCATTTAAATGATGATTTGTTTATTAACTATGTGTATACTGTAAAGGCAAAATCTTGAAAACAAAATGGCACTCTCCAAATACTTTTGGACCTTACTGTAGCTAGCTTCACAACAACAACATTGGTAGCAAATAATGTAAAAGTTGTGGTAACATTTACAGTATCAAATATTTAGACATACTTACTGCTAGAAATGAGGTGTTCTAAACCTGTTGATTATATTACAGATGTACTGTACATCACTTTAAGGCTGCAGCTACAAATTATTTTAGTAATCGGGTAATCTTTTGATTACTTTGTTCGATTAGTTATTAGTAACATAAAACATAAAACACACTTTACAGCCTCAATGCGTATTTTCAAGGAAAATAGTTGAAATAAAAATGTTTTGATTGCCATAACTTTCTTTTTTTCTAATAAATGCACATCCTCAACATTGAAATAGCGCTTTTAACATGTGTGCATTAATAATAATAATAAAAATCTCTGTTTTCCGCTGCTACACATCATGGCACCCATGTGTTTTCATGTGCGCTCTATTGCTGCGGCCAGGCGGAAACTATGTCCACGTATTTAAAATTCCGGGCACTCCATGCAGTCTGGATTTAATGAATTTTTCATAGTTTACACTCATTAAACGATTATTCGAAGCAACGGAATATAAATTGAAGCATTTGTCCTAATCTAATTATTTGAGTAATCGTTGCAGCCCTAGTAAATATTATAACATGCATTTTATTACATTTGAATGTGGACCTTTTTTGTAAACGTGTAAAAATACAAAAAAATATGTTGTTTTTAATTATTTTGTTGCTTTTCCCCCCATAAAAATTTAAGGCTAGTATGTGAATAGTTTTGGACTTAATAGAAAATAGCAGCTTCCGCTTTTCTCAGAAGGGTTTCTACAATCTGTTGGAATTTTTGTCCACTGATCCTAGCAAGGTCAGAGGTCACTGATGTCATATGATAACATAAGAAGTGGGCCTCAACACCTGCTAGCTCCCAAGAAAATCAACAAGTGGGCGTACCTTTTTGTAGGGGTTCTCCATCCATGGCGGGTACGTGGCCGTGGCCTCGTTGGAGTCGGCCTGGTAGTAGTAGAGGTTAAAGGTCTCCTTGCAGCTGCGGTGGTGGCCGTTCCCGGAGGAGCACTCCATCATGGTGAAGCGCAGCTCCACGTAAACTTGGGAGGCCACCCGTCGCTGTATGAAGCCGCTGCGCAGCCAGTGGCTGAAGGAACTGTCAGTCTGACAGATCTGGTAGATCCTCACGCTGTTGTTCTCCTCGTCTAAACCGCTCATTTCCTCCCACTGAGAGCAAAGACAAGTTTTAGAACCCGCTGCTTGAGAGGGAATGTGACCCAGAAAGCCAAGCAGTAGGACGTTTTTGTTAGCGTGTCTGTATTTAATTGTCCAGCAAAAACTGGAGCCCTTTAGCAGCAGCCACAGTAAAAGACTCTCATTTAAATAATGTTCTATTCTTTATTGGCCTGCTGTTGCTTTCCTGTCGGAGGCGTGTGCTGCAGCACAACCTGGATTCTTGGCTTTTTAAATCATTCTTCACACTGCGCTGCAGCGGAGCTTGTGGGATTTTAAGTCCCACTTGTCAAGCAGAATATCATGCAGCAACCGAGACTGCTTTGGCTCCAGTAACATAGAAGTGATGGCACAAATGAGTGACATAGACCACAAATGTAACACCAAAATATGTAAATCAACAGAAGCCATGTTCACCATCAAAATGTTCCAGAGTGCAGGAAACCCCCTTGACATGAACATCATCAAGGCTCAATGGAGCATATTTGCTGAGGAATCTCAGTTATGTAAATATGCAAATGTTTACCAAAAAAATCTCTGCGCAGATGATGTGTTGAATGAGGCAGCAGAGAGAGAGCGGTGGCGCACTGAGAGACAGGTTCTTAGTTATTTTCAAGAGTTTTTCACTTTTAATCCTAAATGAAACATCGTGGGCTGTGGGAGCTCTTATTTCCATAAACAAACGCTGATTGTGGGGAAGACGCACAACACACCCAGCAGGGACTGAAAACACACGTGGAGTAAAATACAGTCTATTAGAGACATTCTTTTGAATGATCTAATGTGACATACCGTATTTTCCGCACTATAAGGCGCACCTAAAAACCACAAATTTTCTCAAAAGCTGACAGTGCGCCTTATAACCCGGTGCGCTTTATATATGGATAAATATTAAGATTCATTTTCATAAAGTTTAGGTCTCGCAACTACGGTAAACAGCCGCCATCTTTTTTCCCCGTAGAAGAAGCGCGCGGTGCATGCTGGGATATGTGACGTTTCATTTCCATTTGTGTGTTTATGTAAAGACCCCAAAATGGCTCCTATTAAGTGTGTTGTCTGTCTAATTATAAATAATGCAGACGAGGCGTGTTAACTGAGTTCTCAACGTTTACTCACAGCGTGCTCATAACCACATTCTAACTCCCAGCATACAACGCTTCTCAGGGCTACCGCGCATGCTCGTAACTATCGTTGCATGCTGGGTAGTGTAGTTGTTATATTTGCTAGCTCATAACAGCACATTAAGAGACACGCTTACGCGCTTAATTCAATACTCGCCGTCATTCCGGGTGGATTGACAAAAGACCTCCAGCCGCTAGATATTGGTGTCAACAGGGCATTCGAAGCTAGACTGCTAACTGCGTGGGAACAGTGGATGACGAAGAAGCGCGCGGTGCATGCTGGGATATGTGACGTTTCATTTCCATTTGTGTGTTTATGTAAAGACCCCAAAATGGCTCCTATTAAGTGTGTTGTCTGTCTAATTATAAATAATGCAGACGAGGCGTGTTAACTGAGTTCTCAACGTTTACTCACAGCGTGCTCATAACCACATTCTAACTGCCAGCATACAACGCTTCTCAGGGCTACCGCGCATGCTCGTAACTATCGTTGCATGCTGGGTAGTGTAGTTGTTATATTTGCTAGCTCATAACAGCACATTGAGAGACACGCTTACGCGCTTAATTCAATACTCGCCGTCATTCCGGGTGGATTGACAAAAGACCTCCAGCCGCTAGATATTGGTGTCAACAGGGCATTCGAAGCTAGACTGCTAACTGCGTGGGAACAATGGATGACAGAAGGCGAACACACCTTCACTAAGACGAGGAGGCAGCGCCAGACGACGCCAACATCTGCTAGTGGATCGTAAATTTGCCCAACTTTTCACTTCGGACACCGAAGACGAAGGATTTACGAATGAAGAATAACTTCAGAAAGTGAGCGCTATGTTTATTTTGTGTGTTGTGACATTAACGTTCGAGCAACATTATGTTGCTATTGCTCTGCACTATTTTGAATTTTACTATGTTTGTGATTGCACATTTGCGTACATTTTGGGAGTGAACAGAGTTGTTAGAACGCTGGTTTTTAATATATTATTAAAGTTTGACTGACCTATCTGACTGTTTTTTTGACATTCCCTTTAGCGCAGCGTAGGCGCGGCTTATAGTCCGGGGCGGCTTATTGGTGGACAAAGTTATGAAATATGCCATTCATTGAAGGTGCGGCTAATAATCCGGTGCGCCTTATAGTGCGGAAAATACGGTAATTCATCATGCAGCTGCATGATTTTGAAAATAAATTAATGTTTTTCGCGGTGGGGATGTGCATGTGTGTTTTAAAGAAATCACATTGTTTTTTACTGGTAACATCATTATATCATCATTATATTGCACTCCTCCAATGGTCTTCCTGCTGTTCATCATGGGAGGTATCAGAAGGTAGTGTTAATTTTGTTGGCTAATAATTTTTGTCTCAGTTTTCTTCAACAATCTATTTTGCCCTGATGAAAACAACCCAATTACAAGTCTAAAACAAATGCGCATTGACTAAGGCCCTGTCTACATTAAGCCGGATAACTCCTTAAACAAATAATTATTTAACCTAAGCATCGTGTCAGCCACACTAAACCATTGTTTAAGGTCCCCCTACTTGGATAATTTTTTACACGGGTAAGTGTGCCGTGTATTTCTTGAATCTCCGGCTCTTGGCTTTGTATGGACTCATCGAATGTTACAAACGGAGTTCGGAGAGGAAGTGACGCCAGAAAGACTACGCCCCACACAGGAAGTGACGTCAAAAAGAATGTGCCACAGCCAGCTTCATAATAAAGTGGTTTCGTAACTCGAAGCTAACCACTGGAAATATGGAGGCAAGTCATCCAGACATGCCCGTGTTTCTCCTTCCGTCTGTTCAGGCGCTTGTGGAAATCACACATGAATACCTTAAGAGAAAGCGATTGCAGCTATTTCGGATACAACACTTCTCAGACGGCAAGAGAACTTCCGAATGTCCAGGTCAGCTGTGATTCTACTTACCGAAAAACTTAGTCCATTTGTCGAAGGAGAGACAACGAGAATGCGGGCTCCCGTGGATGTGATAAAAAAAAAAGGTCGCTCGGGCTTTGTATAACCAGGCCATCGAGGGAAGACTACGGAAAACAGCGATTGCTTTTGGACTGGCAAAGCAGACTGTATCAGTTATTGTCCACCATGTATGTCGTGGACTCAACGTCTAGGTCCAGAGTATATGAAGTCACAAAAAGGAATGGACAATGAAGGTGAAGGCAAAAGAGTGAGGAGTGTCCTGACCAGATATCTAGATCCCTAGATTGATTGATGTAAAATGTTATTCATCACATTGTTTTATCACATTTTCACATGTCCATTAAAGATTTGATTAATTTATGATGGCTCAGGTGTGATTCACTACAATAGGGGCCCACAGCACACTGGATTCCAATTAATTGAAATACCACAACACTGGATATTGTTCAGATAAGTTCAATTTAAGAACTTGCACACAAAGCAACACTGGAGGTGACTATGGCGTGCGCATTTTCCGCACATGCGTACTAGGTCGTGTTGCGCCGGCGGACGGAGGGGGTGAGGGGGTCTTAAACAACCATTGTGTGTGTGTGGACAAGGATAAGGTTTGTGTAGAAGGGGCCTAAGACGGTAACAAAAAATGTACTGTTATTTTAGTCAACGAATAAAAACGGGATGACAATGTTGACAGGAACAAAATCTAATCATAAGTAATTTTGTCTTGTTGATGGGTGGGACAATTTTGAATATATCAAATTACAGTTCTTTAACAGCTTACATATAAAAGAGGGACCGGGAGAATTATAATGAAGGCATGCATTGTAACTGTTTCACAACACATACTGTACGTACCTGCTTTGCCAAAGACATAGCATAAAAAAAAATTGCAAACGTGGTGGAAAGACATTTATTGGCATTGATTGACCTGTGGCGCAAATAATAACTAAGTACATCATTCCTGACCGTATGACCATGCTACTTTTGTGTTAAACAAATGCTTTGCAATTAGTCTAAATTAAAAGTGCTTTCAAATAAACTTTAAACAGGCCTTATCTTTTATACCTTACATTTTAGTTGACTAATTGTCCTGTAAACTTAGCTGACTACAATGTGATGTAATTGTGTTGACTAAAACTTAACTAAAATCAAATCAGTTTAGATTACTAAAGCTTGACAAAAACTAAATCAATTTAGATGACTACAACTTGGCTAAAAGTAAATCAATTTAGACGACTAAAATGTGACTAAAACTAAAATAAATTTTTGTCAAAAGGCTACGACTGAAGCTAACTTAAAAACTGCTGTCAAAATAAACACTGCCGGAAGGATAGTTGACCGGGTAGTTTCTTGATAGAAATTGAAAAAAGGAATCTATCAAGTCAAAAACATGGCAGGTTGACTGACTTGACAGTATATATTGTTTTCGTCAAGTATATATTATTGCACGCAATAAAGACAAGTAAAAGGAAAAGCAATTAATTAGTGCGATCACTCCTCCCCCAAGCCCTATGAATGATAGATAGCCAGGGTGTGTTGTCGGTGGCATTGGCCGTCAACGGGTCGAACATAGGCGAGGAAGAAGAGTCGACGTCAATAAAATGGCGTACAAACGTTTGTTTGTAATGTAACAAGTTGTCATATATAAATGTTTTAGTTTGTGCAGTTCTGCTCACAGTGCAGGAAAGAGTGTAACACAATGTTTCATAATCGTTCTTAAATATGTACACTGTTGATTTTGGAGCCGCAGCTGTGAACACTTTACGAGTGGTATCAAAGCGAGATGTTATTTTTTCTTCTTGTTTATAGATCTCCTCCAAACATTTTCCTATCGAAGACACAAGCAGGGAAGCAAATTTGGTCGCCGCCTGCAAAAATAACCCCGCAACCACTCATTGCTTGATCAAATTACAAACGTGCCTGTTTTTTTGGGGGGGGGGGGGTGCTGGATTCCAAAATTGTGGGCTGTCAGTAGATTCCACTCCACGCTTGATGGGATGCATCAAAGCATCTGCTTCCAATGTACTCTCAAATCCCACATTCACCCTCTCCTGGCTACCAGGTTACCTGCCATATAAGGAGCTCTTTCATAGCCAATGTAACAAAGGGACAGCTGGAAGCCTCCCCAAAAAAAGCCTCCCATCACCATGAGGTCTGGGTTAGAACTAGAGATAAGAAGGCGACACATACCTCTGGTTTGGCCTGAGAGTAGATGGTCCATTTCAGATCAGAAGTCTCTGTCTTCGTGTTCATCAGCACCTCTGGGAAAGATAAATGATATGTATTAGACACATCATTAAGCGCACCTTCACTCCACAGGATTCAAAACAACGTCTGGTCCAAACATTCCGCCTTTAAACTACATGATTGTTTTATTGGGAAAAAGAGCTAAATCCAATGCAACACAGGCATTGAAACAATAGCTCGGAACAGCTTTCGGTTACCTTATTTGATAATGATATCATGATTGCGATGATATTAGTTTATTTTGACCATAAATACAGTTACAATATGGTAAATCATATATTTCAACTTTCTCTTTACATGTCTGAATAATGAAGCAGCATTTGCCTTCATGAGAATGACAAAATTAAAGAAACACCCCTTAGCATGATAGGAAAATTTGTGAATTATTGACTAAACTTAAATATATTATTATCATCATAACCAAACTCTCTGGTATAATTTATTCTGAATTGAAATAATTGATCATTATCTAATAACTTAATAAAGTAATCTCTTGTTGGTTAATTAATTTCCAAAAAGTAGGGATTTTTCATTATAAATCAGATGTTTTCAATGCAGAGCATAACAAACCTGTTTGTGAGCTTCTAAATACAGTTTTTAATATAATGAGAGACCTCTAGACATACAATAATACCCACATAGTTACCTTTACACTCCAATATAGTAATGCTGCTTCAGGCTGAGCCAATAATTGACTACGATACTTAACAGCACACTGATTGATTTTGTCTCATCTAAAAGGTAAATGGCGGGAGCTGCCAGGCAAGGCCCCAACTACAACCCATCAGGAGCAAGGGTCTTGCTCAAAGACACAATAGATGCGACTAGGATGGCGGAAGCTGGGGATTGAACCAGGAACCCTGGCACGGCCGCTCTACCAACCGAGCCACACCGTCCCTAAACTAATTGCCAAGAGTATTGTAGTATTGATATTGAATTAGCAATTGTTAAGCTACATAATGCTTAATTTTGACCATAAATATATAAAATATGCTTTGAATATAAGTCTGCAAAATTTGAAGGATGTTGCTCTGTATTTATTTGTACATTATTCAATGTTCATGTCAGTGTTCTGCTCCTGTATTCACATATAATGTATTTAATTTGTATCTCTTTATTTACTTAAACTCATTTGCTTTTTAAAAAATGCTTTGAATGAATGAAAAGGTTAATAAACCCATGAAGCGACACATGGAGGGACATGGAGAAGGATGTAGGATTAATTAAGCTTTGCTTCGTTCAACTCCTTTTCTGACATGTTGATTTGTGCAAGTGTAAACATGCATGTTAAGCAAAAATAAAATTATCGCCATTATTACAGTATTATAATGATCATCATTACTCTTGTACTATATTCAGTAAATTTTTTAGGCATCTTCCAGCCAGACAGAAGTTTCATGACAGGAAGACTCCCACCACCCCAAAATCCTCATATTTGTTTTCCTTCTCCCCCGTCTCACCAGTTTCCTGTGACAGGCGATGTTAAATCTGCCTTTGACCGCACTCTTGTACTCATAAACACACTTTGTGTATATCAGGACCTAAAACCACGCGACCACAATTCGCTCTCACAATTGGTTTTGTTCGCCATTATCTTTCACGGGGTCCGGCTGC
This sequence comes from Nerophis lumbriciformis, assembly GCF_033978685.3. NCBI lineage: Eukaryota > Metazoa > Chordata > Actinopteri > Syngnathiformes > Syngnathidae > Nerophis > Nerophis lumbriciformis. The sequence goes on along the minus strand of NC_084556.2, from coordinate 19,640,414 downwards.
CACCTTACAAAGAACCGACGAGGTTGTGCCCCGATTCAGGATCTCAATAAAAACCTCAACAGCATGTGAATGATATCGTTTGAAATGACTTCTTTTCACGGGAGGACATTTCTTTTCTTATCCTTTGCAGATATTTCTTCTGCGGCTGGGATGAGGTTTTAGAGGCCGCTGTGCTCCCTGCAGAATTCTCATCTCCAGGGGCTGGCAGCTTTCGTTGGAACCATAAACAAAATTTAGTGGAACGCTCTTGTGTGCCATCATCAAGGAGAGCATGAAAATGAATGTAGGAGGAAATGGTGGTTTGAGCCTGCATATATCATTGAGGTTATTAAAATGCTTGGTTGAATCCAGTCTCTCATAATCCATTCCTGTCTGATAATGAAAACTTCACTATTATAACTGACCTGCATTGTCAATTGCAGTGTTTTCCATACATTCATTCATCGCCACAAACAGATTTGACAAACACATTCTTATGTCTGTCAATGTACTCTGTTGTTGCAAATCCGTACAGTATATAGCATCGGAACTCTGCTTCTTAACACACCTCCTTGTTGCCGACTTAGAGGCTTTGTCACTATATTTTCTAGTGGTCAGACCTGTCTACGTTGTTTTTAAAATAAAACAAAAAAGAGAGATTGATGACGAATGTAGCGAGTTTTTCTAGTCTTAGTGGAGCATGAATTGCTCTCCTTAATGAGCAGTGGGTCCTAATGGTGGCCTCTTTACAACCACAAAAAGAAACAATGTAATAAAGTAATTTGTTTCTTTTGTAATGATTTGTTTTTAAAATCATATTAGTTACATGTATAGATTTAGATTAATCACAATCAATCATAGTGAGTTAGTAATTTGCAATATTTAAATCAACTCAAAAAAAGACCCAAATATTTTATACACAAATACGAATTTATTATCAGAATGTCATACATTATTGTTTTTAAAGATGACCAATTAGGGTTGTCCCGATACCAATATTTTGGTACCTGAAACAAAATGTACTTCGATACTTAAAAAAAAGGGGGACAACAAAATAATTACATTGGCTTGATTTTAACAAAAGATCTTATGATACATTAAACGTACGTTTCTTATTGCAATCAAAGAACAATTTTGACACTAAATAGGATAATGAACATACGAGATAACTTATTTCTTAGTAGTAAGTAAGCCAGCGAGTTACAAACGCTGCTATTTCTGCTGCTGATGTATGCAGTAATTAATACTAATTATGTGTCATTTCCCATTGTATTATTTTGTCATAATTATGAGGGAAATGCGGTAGGAAATAGATGGATGAATGGATTATTAATCTACTTGTTCTTTTATTGTTAATATCTGGTTACTTTCCGTTTTAACATGTGACATCTACACTTCTGTTAAAACGTAATAAGCACTTATACTTCTGTTGTTTGGAAACATTACATACGATTTAGGTGATACTACAAATTTGGGTATCGATCTAATACCAAGTAGTTACAGAGTCATACATTGATCATAATTACAGTTCGACTGTGTCCAGGGACGTATTTCCTGAGTTTATAAACAATAACAAAAATGGCAAAAGATTTTGTGATAATAGAAAATATTGATATAATCATTGTAGTATTAACTATATATAGCTCTTGTACTTGGTATCATTGCAGTCGATATTTGTATAGATCCACCAATTTGTTTGCATTCAGGAGCGCTAGCTTGCTGTTAGTGCTTAGCTATTGTATCCTTCGGTGTATAGTGCAGTGTTTAGCTAGTCTTCGTCCTGCAGTGATGATATTTGTAAGAACTAAGAACCGTAGTTTATTTGTCGCCATGCCTGCAAGCATGAGTGATTTTGGAGTAGCTCAAACACTACGGAAACACGTATTTTTGTTTTAAAGCACCACTTGCGGGGTGGAGCTTCAGTGTTTATAGCTTCACTTTTATCGTTAGTTTTAATGCCAAAATATGTTTGTCTTTGCACTGTTTCCGCTTGTAAGTGCTCTGTGTGTGTTGACTCACAACATATATGCGCGTTGGCTCATATTACAAGCAATGTCAATTATGTCACCACGGCGCACCATCAGTTCCATTAAAAAAGAAGAGCCTGAAGTAGAGTACTTTTTTACTTCATTTGTAATTTATCAGTACTGGTATACCGTACAACCCTGGGACCTGTAATGAGTTTCATCTTTTTAGACTTATGAATGTTCTTACATAGTTGGATACTGGTGTTAAACAATACCAAAGTGTCAAATCATAAGGTTCATGCATTATGGCATGAGCTTGCGCGCAGTTTTGGATGCCTCTGTTTGCTGGGTTTTGCAATCTAGGCAATGGAACGACGTGTTTCAGTTGGTAGAGCCGTCATACAGAAAACTGAAGGTTCCTGGTACGAATCCATCTTCTGCCATCCTCGTCACTGCTGTTCTGTCTTTGGCCAAGACACTTCATCCACCATGATCCCAGTGGCACCCACACTGGTGTGAGGGATTACAGGTGGAAATGAGCAACTGTGCTATAATCTGGCTCATTTACAGTTTATTAATGTGCACTGTCCCTGAATAAAACAATAAACAATCTGGCTACGTCGTGATGTCAGACCTTGAATAAAGCTCTCATGGGACATGTTTTTGTGATTAATTGCATACGTTAGTTAACATGTTGCAATAATTCTTAATCATATTTGTTTTGCTTTTCATGTTTTTTGCTCACTTTGACTTTCTCCTACAGCGACTACAAGAAAGACATGAAAACTAGACAATGACGTCATCAAGTCCCCGCGAACCTATCGCCACAAATAGATTGCCGTCCTGCGGGATTACACTGAAATTGCTTTTGTAGCAATAAAGCAGATTACAATACAAACATATTAGGTGACACATAGTTTTAACACATCACATTTAGGCAGGAAGGAATGCCCTCTGAACTGTAGTTGGAAAATCAGCAACCAGGGATCAAACAGTGACCTTAACCAGACTTCCTCCCTTTATCTACATTGTTGGTATTTATGACTCCATTATTGTCGTTTTACAACCGAGTTCACTTTTGTTCCGTTGAAATGCAGAGGTTTTTTTCCTCTTCGATATCTTAGCTCCTCGCATAGCTGAAATAAAATCAGCCAAAACTCTGATTTGAAGACAACATCACAAACAGTGGCTTTTCTTGTTCCTTCCCCTAACTCGCCTCGACATGTTGTTCAGTGGTCCAGCACATACTCAGATTACACGAGGCGGGTGTGTGAGATTTACTGATTTCAGCCGTCACTTTATTTGGCTCACCTGCACATGTAATGACATCCAATACAGGAATGCCTTAGACAATTCTACCTTCACAAAGTTTAGCTTTAGTAGACACTGTGTGATATGTTTATTACCGTGGTTGTAGTTTGCTGTGGTGCAAAACGACATTGCACTAAACTGAGAGCTTGTATTAGTTTCTTTAAAACATTTCTATTCATTTTTGTCAAAAGGTGATTTAGTCATTTAAAAAGTTGGATTTTTTTAAACACATTATCTTAATTTTTGTCACAACTCTTGCGTTGGCTTATTGTAGAACAGCATTTCTTAACAAGTGGGTGTGAGATAGCATTAAGAGAGGTGTGAAAATAAGTTATTCTTATTTTATCAAATAATGTATTCAACTACTTCTGAAATGGTATTAAATTGAGTTAATAACATTAAATAATTATTTCATATTGTGTATCTTAATTTTTGTCTCAACTTTTACAAAGTAGATCAGGATTTTTCAATGACGGGTGAAAACATATAACAAATATATTTTCATGTCTTTAAACATATTCTATAGTTATAAATAAAAATGTATACATATATATATGTATATATAGATTATATATATATATATATATATATATATATATGTATGTATATATATATATATATATATATATATATATATATATATATATATATATATATATATATATATATATATATATATATATATATATATACATACATAATCTTTTATTATCTTCGACCATATGTTTTAAAGGGGTCATGTGATTTTTTTCCTACATTAAAAACACTTCCTTGTGTTCTACATAACTTGTAATGGTCGTTCTATGGGCAAATTGTTGCATATATTATGTTTTACAGACCGTTTTCAAGCCGCTTTTGGACCATCTCTTCAGTATGCGCCGTTTTGTGGGTGGTCTTATTTATGTGCCTCCACTATGTCAGACATGGTGTAATTTTTTAAGCGCTTCCATATGGAGTCTACTGACAGATATAAGTTAGAACTATACGCTACTTTGTTTTAGAAATGCCAACATCGGAGGATGCGTGTGAATGTACGACCCAGTGTACCCCACGACAAGTGGATAGCGAAAAAGAAGGAGCTGATTGACTACAGTGTCAGACTACAATGGAGGAATTACGCAAAGCACTTCAGGTAAATTTCTACCATATATGGATAGATACGCTGACGACACTAACAAAAAAAACGTCACAAATGGGGCAAATACCAAAGGGTTGGTTTGGAGGAAGTATGAAGCAAGACAAAATTGTTTAATAAATATCTCCATAGTTTGATTTTACATTTTCGGGACTTATGCAGATCCCAAATACACAAAAACAGGTACCAATAGGTAGGAAAAGTTGGTTTTGCGTAATAGGTCCCTTTTAATGTAAAAATCCCCAATTTTATAAACAAGACAAGGTTGATGATTTTTTCAACATAATTTTTGTCATTAGTAGAGAGCAATGTGTTTTTCTCAGGCACAATTCTGAGGCCTTATCTTGTGTATAATTTTGTCTATCAACTGTGAGGTTATGTTTTGATGTTCATGATGACAGTTTTACACAGCGCAACATCCTCTACTCGCTCACATTCTCTGGCATGAAAGAGAATATGACTGGGAATGGTCCTGGCTGCCTGCAGAGTCCAAAAAATTCCTTCCCCGAATCCCATCAGTTGAAAGACGACAAGCAGTGGTGAGCCAGTCAGCAACTCCCAAGTGTTTAACACCAGCGCCGGTTGTGTTTTATTTAATTACACTGAGAACTGCAGTGCCTACACTTATTCATCTCTGTGATCATGTGTAAAGTGAGACACTTACCACACCCCAAAGAGCAACACTGAGAGGCACCCCTTTTTTTTTTTAATAACAAAAACACAAAATAAAATGCACCGTTACTTGACATCTTCCTCTATTCAGCTGTTTTTGCTCTGTAAGATAACATTTGAACCCAAAATAAATATTATCAGGTGTCAAAGGTATGTGTTTTACTGCTCACACCCACTGCAGCTCACACATTGCCTCCAGCTAATTCAATACATTTCTCAGTCACACACACACACACACACACACACACACACACACACACACACACACACACACACACACACACACACACACACACACACACACACACACACACACACACACACACACACACACACATTCACAGATAAACACACACAAAGGCAAACCTCATTGCAACCGCAACCCTACTTTCGCCATCACAAAACCAAATTGCTTCAATCTTTCTTACGGCGTTCTACCTTGTGTTATTTTCTTGTCTGGGTGACTGCACTCGGGACAAAGCATCTAAGTAAACAAACCACCTCAAGGATTGTTTCAATGAGTCAGATTAATGCCTCAAAAACAACTTATTAAGAAGGCATTTCCCCTAAAGGTTGTTCACATTAAAATATTAACATATATAAGTACCATTCTAAAAGTGGATTAGAGTTGCAACGATTAATCGATAGAAAATAATATTTGAAATTAAATTCTATTACTTCCATTAATCGGTTAATGAGTGTGGCTAATAAAAACTGACAAAATCCAGATCGCATGGACTGCCCGGAACTTTCAATACGCTTTCCACACGGCCACTGCAATAGTGGACATGAGAGCGGTGGTGTGTGGGTGCCATAATCTGTGTGGTGATGAACAACGGAGTGTTTTTTAATTTACTATTTTTTGCCATGCACATGCATGTGACACCCTTTGAGAAAAAAGAACATTTTGAAAATTAAAGACTACATTTCCTGCAATTGGTTGCATTTTGTCTTTGGAAGTGGGAGGAAGCCGGAGTACCCGGAGGGAACCCACGCAGTCATAAGTTGATTGGCAACACTAAATTGGCCCTAGTGTGTGAATGTGAGTGTGAATGTTGTCTGTCTATCTGTGTTGGCCCTGCAATGAGGTGGCGACTTGTCCAGGGTGTACCCCGCCTTCCGCCCGATTGTAGCTGAGATAGGCTCCAGCGCCCCCCGCGACCCCGAAGGGAATAAGCGGTAGAAAATGGATGGATGGATGGTTGCATTTTTACACTATATTTCACCTATAGATTTATTCTCATCCACCAACCTCTTTTGGCTGTCTTTTTGACACTTACATGTCTCATGTAATGTACCGCAGAATTGTTACTTTTTTAGTAGATAACGTACTAATTTTGTTATTATTATTGAAAATGTAATATCAAATCATATAACATGCATGCAAATAAGTCAGAAAACGTTTTCCATTTGGCAACCCTACTTTAGCCACGCCCCCTCTGTTAAATCCGTCACATCAAAAATATACCTTCTCGCTGGTTACTATTAAATGCTCTAGAACTACAACTGGTTTGGAACTAACAGTGTAACAGATTGTAGTCATTCAAATATGATTAGCAGCAAAGTAGAAAGGCGTCAACGTTGTCTAGCTAGCTAGATGATGCTAACCATGCTAACTAGCGAGCTTGTTTCGGCGCCCCTGATCGCATCCCTGTCCTGCAATTTAGTGTGGCGCTTACGCAAGAGGAACAGCGAATACATGTAGCTGAGGCGAGCGTTCAACGGAAGTGAAATTTTGACACAAAAATGGATGATAAAAAAACCCTGCAGGTTTTCGGACATTTCACATGCATACAATTTAAATGATGGTTTATTTTTACCTATTTTCCCTAAAATGCACAATTGGGCTATAGATTGTGTTTTATGTAATTACTTGATTAATCGAACAAACGAAGCGATAGATTACTCGATTACTAAAATAAATGATAGCCGTAACCCTAAACTGGATTGCCCAAAAACTTGGTAAAAATTTCAGAAATTTGAAAGGATTATATATTGAGAAAAAAATCAATTTAATTATGGCATGCATATTGTTATATAGGCAGTTAATAGTTTCAATTGCATTGCAGAATTGGTGTCGTTTTGGGCACTTGTTTATACGACAGCTGCAATTTGACAATCCATCCATCCATCCATTTTCTAACGCTTGTCCCTTTTTGGGGTCGCGGGGGGTCGCTGGAGCCTATCTCAGCTACATTCGGGCGGAAGGCGGGGTACACCCTGGACAAGTCGCCATCTCATCACAGGGCCAACACAGATAGACAGACAACATTCACACTCACATTCACACACTAGGGCCAATTTAGTGTTGCCAATCAATCTATCCCCAGGTGCATGTCTTTGGAGGTGGGAGGAAGCCGTAGTACCCGGAGGGAACCCACGCAGTCACAGGGAGAACATGCAAACTCCACACAGACAGATCCCGAGCCCGGGATTGAACTCAGGACTACTCAGGACCTTCGTATTGTGAGGCAGATGCACTAACCCCTCTTCCACCGTGCTGCCCCTTTTTCTTTTTTTTTTCCACATTCACACATTCACACACACATTCACACACTCCACGACCCATCAGGAGCAAGGGTGAAGTGTCTCGCTCAAGGACACAACGAACGTGACTAAGTTGGTAGAAGGTGGGGATCGAACCAGGAAGCCTCAGGTTTCTGGCACGGCCACTCTCCCAACTTCGCCACGCCGTTTGACGATGAGAAATATATTTTCAATACTTTTGAAAACAAATTTTGCCCATATTTGCATGGCCATATTGAATATGCAAGGAATTTATAGTGACAAAAAGTAAGCAACATTTTTTGAAAAACAAACTCCATTCATCCTATTCAATAATGCCAGAAAAAGTCGATTTTTCACGAGGGTTTAAAAAAACAAAAAACAAAAAACAAAAACATTCAAAAAGGGATCTGAATGTAACAGGGTCAATTATGTCATGTAAATACATTGCAAACATATAAAGTTATAGTTTATATGTTTGTTTATATACATTTGTATCCATTCATTCATTTTCTACCGCTTGTACCTCTCAGGGTCGTGGGGGGTGCTGTGTACACCCTGGACAAGTCGCCACCTCATCGCAGGGCCAACGCAGATAGTCAGACAACATTCACACACTAGGGCCAATTTTAGTGTTGCCAATCAACATATCCCCAGGTGCATGTCTGTTTAGATAAAAATACCTTATGTGTTTGTTTCATATTATGTCAATATGCAGCATGTTTGTGTCAATGTACACCCACTATTGCATTAATTAGTGTGACACCTATGGCTGGGTGATATGGCAAAATATATGATTGCAAGAAATTTTTTTAAATGTTTTTTTTTTTCAAATTAAAGCAGATTGCCCCGTGCAGGATTATACAGAGTATGTTGCATCCTTAGTGTTTACTACCGCGGTGTCTTGTAACATCATTTCCACAGTGTCTGATTGAGGTAAATGTATGCTAACAGCTGAAAACTGTCATTTTGTTCATGTATATTCACGTATATGATTGTGTTTACTAGAGTTGCAACAATACAGATAACCCACGCTACGATCCTTACCTCTGATTTAGGGCCATAGTTTTGGTTCTTTTTTGGTACATTTTGTGGGCGTAAAGACAACTTTTTTCCTTTCAAAGTTTTTTTGTTATTTTGCTTGTCATCAAAAAGTGCATTCTGCAGTAAACAAAGTATCAGTGGTGTACTGAATACTAAAACACTTTTATTTCAAGTTAACATTTGCTAAACAACACTTTCAAATGCTAAATTATTATTTGTATTCTTTAATTACTTGTATACATCAGTGCTTCTCACCACTGCTTTGGCAAACGGCAAGCAGTGACCCACAATGTGGAGTTTTTAAAACTCAAATTCTGTATCTTATATTGAATTAAATTACATTAAAGTGCAGTTTGAATTTGAGGTTCTGTAAAATAATGTGTACCAAGACATAAAACACGTTTAATGATTATTTTAGCCACAAAAAAACAAAAAGAACACACAGTGTCTGTTTGCAGAGTTTTTTTAAATTATGCTTTTGTGCTTGTTACTCTAACAGCAGGGACACGTTTTTTTAGGACATTTTATATCAGCGGAGTGCAATCTTTGCAGAAACATAAACAGTATGATTAAAAAATATTTAGATTTAAAAATGCTTTTCTGATTAAATTAGTGGGTGTGTGGATTCTCCCAGTCGCGACCAATACAGTCACATAGACGTTCTGAGTGCCTGTGTGTCCGCATTCAGGGCAGGATTACTGGTGAGCTGCAGGAGAAACTTCCAGCTATGTAAGGGAAAGAAGCACAACGCTGATTGAACATTAATTATGTCGGGACGAACCTCACTTTTGCGACGGTGGAACAGGAGGTCGCACGCACGGACACACTTTCACACAAACACACTCAAACATACACAAACACACACATTCACGGGCAATACAGGTGGATTGTTCCGTGCAGGATTACACCAAGCATCGTTGCTTCCCTACTGTTTACTACTGCGGTAACTTCTAACAGACATCTCCGCCATGTTTGAACGAGGAATTATGCTATCAGCTGATCACCGTGATTAAACTCAAATTAATCGCACTCAACGATCACAATCATATAATCGCCCAGCCCTAGGGACAGCTCTCTCTCAATACGTTTTGGCCAGGCCTTTCCACTTTCCTTTTGTCCGTAAACATGATGAGATATGTGCAAGTAAAGATAAGCACCCTAGTTTATGCCATTTACAGCAATATCACAAAACCCAGCAAAAAATAAAAAACTAGTTACATCAATACCCGCTAAATATAGTAACAGAGTCATTAAGTTAGCAATTCCTTATTCTCTGGCAGACGAGGTGCACGTAAGCGTTAAGTAGCAGAGGTACAATACCATCCACTGTATGACGACAAGCTACTTTCACAGAAAGTCCCATTATAATGTGCTTATGACAGGTAGCCTCAAATGTATTTATGGCATGCCACAATTTTACAAACGAATAGCAAGGAAGTAGAATGCAAATTAACTTTTTTAAGACCATGTGGTGAGCGCATGATATGTTTTTTTTTTATTTGCCTGTGAATGACAATTGTTTAAAAAACTGTTGCATGAAGGTGACACTTTCTAAAAGATCAAAGGAACACGACCCCCATTTTTGCAAATTCCGTGTAATCGTATGCAGGAGCTGCACTGTGTATCTATAAAGGTGTACAATTTGGAAGCGATCCCAATTAACATTGTCTGGCTTGGGTGGAATCGGCTCTCTACTGAGAGCCATGCTACAAGCTTTCACCCTCCGGGAAATAAAAACATGCTTTACGTCGGCTTTCACTTGAAAAACAGAGATGCCCGCTGGCCTAATTAGGATGAACTCTGACGATTAAAGAGCAGAGAGGAAAGGTTCTTTATTTGAACTAAAAACAGATGAAAACTGTATATTTTTGCTTGTTTGGTTACATTCTCACTGAACGATTATTTTTAGAAAACCTTACATTTTTTATGTAAACACTGAAAACTACATGCACATAATTGTAGCTTTCAGTCAGAGTGTAAGCAGTAATGGTTACATATAACGCACCTAATAAATACAACTTATCCACCAAACTGTACTGTATATTTTTATACACTCAATGTTGCATACTTGTCAAAACTACCATACTTTGTGCTTTGTTATTTTGAGTTCTTCTGATTATTTTTCTTGGGCAAGGTGGCAGCTGTCATTATCAACTTGTGAGAAGAGCAATCTCATTAATTGAATGACGTACACAAAGGAAGTCGTGGGGTAATAATCATGCTGAGTCTTTGTATTTTGTTTCTATAATAAAATGTGTCGGTGATCATTTAGATCTTGTGAGGCGTAATCACATTACAGCCATCCTATGACTCGACTACGCTGCACGAGTGCATGTGTTCATGCATTCAATTGTGTCATGCACCTCCACACTTAAAGTGTGCCGTGCATGGGCGTGTATTAGTGCGCTCACATTAGCCCAACGTGCCATGCTTTAGGTGAGAAGTAAGCCCAAACATAGTATTATTCAGGGGCAGAATAGAGCTTGTATATAATTGGCCCTTGACATACTCTAGAAAATGAAATAAATGAATTAATAATGAGATATAGAATAAAATCTGTGTTTAGCGCCACCTGTTTCTGGCAGCTACTTGCCGATAGCGGTTACAAAAATTTCCCACGCATAGAAAAGCTAGTATATAGTGGCCATTTGCTAAACGCAACTAGCGGCCATTTATTTAGTATGAGGGAATATTTTTTTACTCAATCATCAGTCAATCGAGCGTTTTATTCTGAAGATCAACGGATTTATTTTGTTTATGCCTTTTGTACTTACTGTCCTGCTCTACCCCATCTGTGCAAATTGGTTCGGCGTTGCTGTAAAATCTGGTAAATTGTTATTATTTAATTGTTTCCTCTTTTTAGGATGAACTTTCTAAAATTGTTTTGTGCCTTCTTCCTTGATTTTTAGGTTTGCTCATTTATTAAATAACAGCAATTGAAGATGACCCTCGCGTACTATGTACTACACTTACGTGTACACGCACGTCAAATTATTTCAAGCCAACAAGCACTCCACCTCATTCGTTCTAAAACTTTTCAACAAATCAGCAAGTCTCCGCTCTCTATTCTCGCCATTACTCAACGTCTCATCTATAGCCTCAGTGTTCGTGTTTAGTAATCCAACGCGTCCCATCATATCCACGTGTAAGTTTGTCACGGAAACCTGCTAATAGTGGTCAGTCCTCTATAGTGGCCACATTAGCGGTTTCCCTTGAGTGGTCGCGACAGATAGGTTTGACTGACTGTATTGTTGGAGAATACACTTTTTTGCTTTGTCAACTATAACATAAAGCTTAGATGTCAGTATTGTGTTCAGATATCTTAGCATATATTGACCTACTTTGGACAGGATTTAGCATCTTCCATACACAAACAAATCTGTGGAAAAATTTGGACACCCCTGTCCTAGTGTGAGTACACACTAAAGGCTTCATTATGCGCCAAAGGCAAGGCAAGGCAAGGCAACTTTATTTGTATAGGACTTTTCATACACAAGGCAGACTCAAAGTGCTTCACAGACAACAAAGTGAAATGAAAGAAAATAAAAGCAAAATTAAAATGCAGACAATAAAAATAAAAACAGTGCGGACGTTAAAAGTTAAAAGATTTAGCTGAAAGCTAAGGTGAACAAAGTAGACACAACGATGGCCGTTTTGTTAATGTTTGGAAATGTTACTGTAGTATAAATTACCTTTTTTATGTGGTATACTATGCATACTACATATGTAGTATGTACAATTGAAGAAAAGGCACATATTAGTCCAGAAATAGTTTTTATTCAGATAAGTCAAGTACAAGAATATATTTTGTGGATGTGGCCATCTTGATTTCTGACCTCATAACTAAAACGCTGTGACGTAATTGCCAGCTCCAACTTTTAACTTCCGAGGTAAATTAAATGCAACATTAGCTTCCTGTATAGTAGTAGTAATGAACAATGCCAACTCTATATTACATAAGTTTCCCCTTCATGTAATTGAAGCATTTGATTACAGCCCCACCTTTAAAATATGTTTTTTTTCTTTACTTGCAACCTAATTAAAGTAATATAATATATTGTAGCCCCCAGAAAAAAAACACAAAGTCTGACGCTATTTTTAACGTTTATTAACAATCTTATGATAACAAACGGCACAATTCCAACAGGTTTTACCTCTCGTGCAAAGACTTCCGTCTCGCGAGTCTGCACTTTGCCAGACACACAACTCCTCATTCTACGCCAATCAGCTTTCAGGCACGGACGGTATGTTTGCGACATGAATATATGTATGTATATATATATATATATATATATATATATATATATATATATATATATATATATATATATATATATATATATATACCGTATTTCCTTGAATTAGCGCCGTGGCGGTAATTAATTTAAAACCTCTTCTCACTCCGGCGCTTACCAAAGGCATGCGGTAAATTTAGGCCTGCGCTTATCAATTTGAGTGTGATGTACGGATACCATCATGAAAAGCACATTTAATTAAAAAAAAGTTATTATGGTCTTACCTTTACTTATAAATGAAGTCCATGCACCGCTCCTTCAGAACAAAAGCATCGATAACTTGTTTATAGAAGTCTTCCTTGTCTTTCTTCAGTTTTAAAAGTCTCTCTGTCTCGATGGAGATCTTCCTTTAATTATTACCTCCTGCTTCGATTGAAAGTCCAGTTTAGAAAACTGTTGTTGTCACTTCTTCTGCAGCCGAGTAGTCGCAATAATGATTCCTGGGATCACTAGCGCCCTCTACCACCATTTGGCGGGAGTCATTTAATGACTCATATTTGACACACGCAGCTATATTAATAAAACATTTTTACCGTTCTTTTTAGCATATTCAATAGCTTGGGCCTTAAATCCTACCAAATAACTCTTTATCCTCTTCCCTTTATGCGGAAAATTATTGAAATTAGCCTCCTCCATTTTGGAAAATGACACCTTGAAAGGTGAAGTGTCACTCGTGACGTGACGAGTTTGACCCGGCGGTAAAACGAGGCATATGCTAATTATTCTGCGAAACGAGTTTGACCCGGCGGTAAAACGAGATATGCGCTAATTATTTTGCTAACAAGTTTGACCCGGCAGTAATTCTAAGCATGCGCTAATTCTAAGCATGCGCTAATTATTTTGCGAAACGAGTTTGACTCGGCGGTAAAACAAGGCATGCGGATAATATATACCCGGCGGCAATTCAAGGAAATACGGTACATACATATATATATATATATATATATATATATATATATATATATGACATCACATGGACAAAGATATGACGTTCTGGTGTAAAGTTTTGTAGTCATATGAAACAAAAATTTAGCTTTTTGGACACAATATCCAGCAATATGTTTGGAGGAGAAAAGGTGAGCCCTTTAATCCCAGGAACACCACACCTACCGTCAAGCATGGTGGTGGTAGTATTAGGCTCTGGGCCTGTTTTGCTGCCAATGGAACTGGTGCTTTACAGAGAGTAAATGGGACAATGAAAAAGCAGGGTTACCTCCAAATTCTTCAGGACAACCTAAAATCATCAGCCCGGAGGTTGGGTCTTGGGTGAAGTTGGGTGTTCCAACAGGACAATGACCCCAAACACACGTCATAAGTGGTACAGGAATGGCTAAATCAGGCTAGAATGAAGGTTTTAGAATGGCCTTCCCAAAGTCCTGACTTATAAGTGTGGACAATGTTGAAGAAATAAGTCCATGTCAGAAAACCAACAAATTTAGCTGAACTGCACCAATTTTGTCAAGAGGAGTGGTCCAAAATTCAACCAGAAGCTTGTGGATGGCAACCAAAAGTGCCTTATTGCAGTGAAACTTGCCAAGGGACATGTAACCAAATATTAACATTGCTGTATGTATACTTTTGACCCAGCAGATTTGGTCACATTTTCAGTAGACCCATAATAAATTCATAAAAGAACCAATTCAACCAAACTTCATGAATGTTTTTTTGTGACAAACAAGTATGTGCTTCAATCACTCTATCACAAAAAAATAAGAGTTGTAGAAATTATTGGAAACTCAAGACAGCCATGACATTATGTCCTTCACAAGTGTATGTAAAGTTTTGATCACGACTGTACATAACCAAGTGATGTAACAAAAACTTTACTACCGAAAAAAAAAAAAGAATTTGATCACCAAAAACTGCGCTACCGAAACTGGATGTAAACAAAACGCACGCCACTGTGACTGTCTGGATCGTTGTCAGCATATTTGCAATGTGGACGTAATTTTTACATATAGTGCAGATATACCCGCGGAGAGCCATCTACAAAATGTGAAAATATTAAAAGGACACTTTAAAAAAAAGAAAGCCCAAATAGAGCAACAGCGCGAAGTAAGTGTGACGTCATGCTCGCTTCAGCGTCTTTCGTCAGGGACATCAAGGGACAGAAGTTAAGGGTCTCTAAACGCAACTCCAAGTCATAATAACACCAGAAGAAGATGCTAGATTTGTTTTAAAAACAATTTTAAAGTCATTAAAAGTCACACTTCTAATGAAACACTTGGAAACACTTGAAAAAATCTCAACAAAGTACCTTGAACAAAAAGCAGCAACAATTGAAAATATGGCAAAACGATACAAAAATATACATGTTAACACTAATTCATAATAACAGATTTGTTTTAAATGTATGTATATATTTTTTTAGCGTTTTTGAAGAAAATCATATCATTGTAGCAAATTATTTGATGACGTCAATGTGACCACGCCTATAACCACGCCCCCAGCGCCACAGGTATCTTGGCAGTTTAGGGGAAACCCTGAGTGCAGATCGTATATATGCTCATATTTGCACATTTCCTTGCTGAGAGCCTGCTCAATTCGGTCCATTGTTTGTCTTGTTTTAGTGGATTTAAAAATGGCCCATTTGCGGGTGTAAAAAAAACAACACTCACAGCTCGGTGCTTTACGTCCTATTAATGTGCAGTTAGAGTTCTTTTTGGAGGTGCACATCAAGCTCCGCCGAAAAGAGTTTGGACAGGGAGGCCCCTTGTCGCTGTACAATGCTAACAATGAATACGATGAAAATGTATCCCGGTTTATCAATTAACTGTTTATCTTTTCATCTTGATTAGCAATTGCATGGTATGGAAAAAATCAGACTGAGGCCTTGATCACACTGCAGGTCAATTCCAATTTTTCTGCCCATATGTGACCTGTCTCAATTTTTTCATATCAGTGCAATTCCAATGTTTCTATATTCGACCCTGGCCTCCTTTGTACGTATGTGGATAAAAATCAGATATGTATCCGATGCGAAAGCAGTCTGAATGATGTGGTGGCGTTGATCCGACTGATACGTCATCAAAAAGTAATTAAGTGTCATAATTCTTCGCCAAAATAGACATTTACAAAATAATTAGTTGACAAATGAGCAGAAAACAGGCGAAAACAATGTTTTAGGAACTCACGTCAATGTTCCACCACTCCGACTGCTCGCCCACACGCTCTTCAGAGCAGACGTCGAAGCAAATGTCCCAGAAACGGCAAGAGCCAAAATGTTTCACCCTCTTCCTTCTTAATCTTCTACACGCAATAATTTTGTTCAGAAAATGTCGACTTTGATTGCACAAAATCCTTGAAATTGCCACAAATGCACCAAGACATAGACCTACTATAATTGGAGCCATGTAAACGCTGCAGTGCGTGTGACGTCATGTCTGCTTGCGGGTCAGACTGCATTCACATTAAACATCACATTTCATTCTTGTAATGTGAACAACTATAATAAAACATTGGATCTGACAAAAAAAAAATCAGAATTGGACATCCTAACCTGCAGTGTGAACATTGCCTAAGATCAGAGGATGACAAAGTTTGGGACTGTGTCTTTGCCGCATTCATCTGATGTTGGTTCTATTTGGAGAAAAATCCAGACTGCCTTGCATCTTCTTTCAAGCGCACACCTGCCACACTTTCATATGTTGATTGGAGAGGGTGAAAAAGAAGCAGCAGCAGCCCCCCCGCTCCACTCAAGCTCAGGCATAGTAATCACTGTTTATCACAGCTCTATCATTAAGCTTTATGAGACAGGATGCGTGAGTGTTTTCTGTAAGATGGTGAGTGTATTCTGTTATGTGCCTCTCGCTCAACTATACTCCAAATGAAGTCCCGTTAGAGGAAGCCGACATTTCCCCTACATTCTTTCAGCAACGCCGGCAGTGGCCACCCACCCTCCGGAAAAATTACCCCCCACCTCTCGATCCAGAAAACTGTAGAAACAATAAAGCGTCGTCATCTGGCCACATTTAACCGCATAAACAAACACTTGTACAGAAATTACAGTACAATTGTCCATATAGAGCGTAAACATTGAGCTTGATTGGTCAACCATATTGAGATACGGCAGAAACAAAATACGCTCGCCACCAAGTAAAGAAAACGTAACACAAACCATCAAACCACGGCGGTACAACAAGACGAAAAGGAGGTGTTAAGTTTTTTTGCAAGAAAAGGAGACAACAATAGTGGGTGTTGCATACAGTTTTCTTTTGAAATGGAAAACCTGACCCTGCATTTTTTTTAACAAAGAGAGGGTGCTTCAATCAATACGATACCCTCAATTTGTCTGCGTCTGTCTCTAGGCTTTAGATTAGCAACCTAATATTCAACAGCAGAGCACATTTGTTCAGACACTGACATCAATCGTCGTTTTTTCCCACCTTTTCTTGCTACTTTCTGTGAGGCGCGGGAAGCTAAGAGGGGAATTATAGACCTGCTTCACATACAATTAGACCTCATTTAATTCAAACTAAGGAATCTCATTCATCCTCATGCACCTTTAGGAAGAAAAGAAAGGAACATAAGAATGAGGGACGACGTGAAGCACCTATTAATGGACTTTGGCACTATGTGCAAGTCTTGTTAGCTTTTTATTTATGATTGTTTTTCCTCGGTTGTGAGGGGGTGAAGCAATTTTCTTTATGAGTTATTGTACTCCTGGCATCACTTGGTTTTAATGTGCATTTTGAAGCCTCCCATTACACAATTAGAAGTCAATATACGGAATGGGAATTAAATAACTGGTTTACAAGCCTTTGTTCATAATCTACAATGCAGAATGCAATTTTAGAAAAAAGGGAAAGGTTTGGAAGTAACACTATACAAGCCAGAAGCAGGGAAATAACATTTAAAGGAAAAAAATTATGAAAATAAACTATGACAATCAAGTTGTACAAATACAAATAAGTCATATTATAAGGAAAATGTAAAACAAAGTGTTAAGAAAGGTTTTAATACCCTTTTTAAATCAGATTATTTACACTTTGGAATTTTTATTTATCATGATTAATCACAATAAATTACCTCCTTGCATAGTTTTTTTTCATATAGAAACTTTTTCCCCCAACGTTTCACCTGAATGCACGTCAATTATTTGCTTAAAACTTTATATAATCTAAAGTCCCGTCAAGGTCTATTTGGAAGCACTCAACTTCATGACTAATGCAATAATGTTTTGTGAATAAATCACATGGTAGCCCTTGTATTCATTGATATTTAATCTCTTTATTAGATGTGTGAATCCAATTCCGATTCCTGGAGTGACGGTTCGATTCAGAATCGATTCTTTATTCAACATGATTTTTAATTCAAACCGATTTTCACAATGTACAATTTGGTATAATAATTATAATGAAACTTTTTCGAAACAGGTTACAGGTTAGAAAAGCTGCTTCTGGTTGCATGGAGATGGCCTACAAACGTCTTTTTTATTTATTTTATGTAATCTTATTAAAAGAAAGTAATACAAATATATTGTTTAATTGTTTCTTATTAATTTTTTAACATTATATTTAATTATTTTTATTGATTTTTGAAAAATTATGAATACATTTAGAATCGGGATAAATATGAATCACGATTAGGAGGTAAATCGATTTTTTTGTGCACACCTACTCATTATTTTCTATTTAACAACATGTCACACAAGTCAACAAACTATTAAGGATAGCTGAGACATGGTGGAATGGTAAAATTAAATAAACTTGCTTTTTCCTACTCCAATTTTTGACATGTTGAATTGTGCAAACATGTGATGTTCCTTAATTTAATTAGTTAAGCATGTTCAAAACAATTGAACTGTTGTAATCTTCTAATGATAAATGTATACCTGCGTTAAACAATAGTAATAGTGGTACTTCAGGATACTTGACTTTTTATGCTTTGGGTTGCAAGCAAAAACTTGGGTGAGGAGACTCCCCACCGCTAGTTGGTGTAGCGAATGCTACAGTGAACCTCGTAAGATCCGATCAAAACATCTGGTCATACTCGCTAGTGATGGCTTTAAGCTAGAGCTCAACATAACTTTGTTTTCCAACCATTGGAAGGAAGAAAGTGAGTGTGAAGGAGAGTGCTGAGAAAAAGAAGTGGGTGATAGTCATTGAATTAAAGAAATGTGTTTTTCTTTTTAAAAGGTCATGGTGCATGTTAAAATTGTGGTGTTTTATTGGCAAACACTGATTAATTGATTTCAATGGGCAATATGCTGTTTCGCAATACAGATTTTTCGAGGTACGAGCTGCGTCATAGAACCAATTAAACTCATATCCTTAGGGTACCACTGTATAAGAATAAATACCAACTTTATTCTCTCAACTTTCTGGCTTTATTGTTGCAATTGTATGACTTATTTTTCTGTATGATTCTTTTCAATGTGGTGCTAACAAGCCTCAACAGGATTTTTAAATTTGGACGAATACCCAGTTGGCGGAGACAACTAGCACATGTTTTATATTTTGTATGTCTGGTGCCTTAGGTAATTAGGTGCAGGTTTTTGGGAAATGAAGCGTTTGTAAAAGACTTATTAGTCGATGAAGAGGTAGATTGTCAATGGTGCTGAAAAATTAACTTAGCAATACATGGACGTGTACTGGAGGACAGCTGGACTGTGTCGGTTGGAATAACAAAAAATATATTTCCTTCATAATGATACAATATCTGGACTGTGGGTTAAATTGAAGCTTTATTATCATTGGACATACCCCGGTTGGCTGTTTCCACCTCATTTACTCCCATGACAAACAGGCATACTTGTATTTTTAGAGCCCTTGTTAGGAAAGCAAATATGCATCTTTTCCAAAAGGCTGTCCACTTGTGCAAACCTAAAGCCATTTATATTAATTCCTTCTGCCTGCTAGCATAACATTCGGGTAAATTAATGGCTCTCTGTAGCATTAGTTGGAGTATCAGCGTTTGGGATTAATTACTACAGTTTTGTCATTTGAGAATTTGGATAATTGCAAAGGATTATCATACTTGTGTGTAACAGTCATCCTTGTAGTGGTGATATAGAACAAAAAAACGAGTGTTAGCAGCAAAAATCTTATGGAAGAAGTCTTATTATCAACCCAAGTGTTAAGAGACACACTTGAATACATGAACAAACCGGGTTTGTGTGTTGTATGGCAGAGTTGTGTCTAGTCAGATTAAACCTCAGTTTCCTGTAATTCCTGTCCTTTTCCTGTGTCCGCATCTGACGTGCAAACTATTCACTTGAAGCGAGCCAGACACTGTTTAACTTCTCCGCACTGAATAACAAAAGCCTCCTGTGGCCCGGCGTGGATGTGCTCAGCTACTTTTGAGTATGTGTGATCTCACGAAATGGTTTGGAGAGAAGAGCCAGTTTGGGATGAAAGAAAGGTGTTAATGTTCAACACTTCCCCCCCTCCCTTTTTGTGTCTGTTGGGATGCATATCAATAAGAGCAAGGGCTGCTCTCTGTCCCAGGACAGGATGTGACCTACTTTCAGAGTATTCTCCACACTGGACTGAAACCAAAGTTGCAGCCAGAGGATCCACACTGCTGTCAATCAGAGGGACGGGAGATTAAAGTGTACTTCATGGAAACATGGCTTCTGAATGTTTTGGCTGTGAGCCACACATTCATCAGAGTGGACAAACATATTACTTTAATAGGCGGTATCGCACCACAGGAACTCACTAGGTGGCAAGAACATTGACAGGAAAATCCCCCTAATTGTCTGTTTCTGGCGTTCTGCTTCCATTGTAGCTCAAACCATTGAGTTGACAACATTGTTTTTAATCAACTTCACTGTTTTGGGCATGCTTAGTAACAAAATAGATTTAATTATGTCACATTTTCACACTATTCAACATGCCCAAAAAGGAGTAGGAAGAAGCAGAGCTGATTTACCCTTTCATTATGTCTCAGCAATTACTGTTCGCTTCCTGTGTTTAAATGAGTGCTGTCAAAGCTGTCAAACTGCTAAAATGGTCATGTTTTAATCAGATTAATCACACTTTTGCATTTTGATTAGTCACAGTAAATTACTTGATTGCATAATTTAAATTACCCTTTTTAAAAAAACACACAAAAAAAAAACAGTATTTTGACACAAATGCATTTTTATTATCAGAATATCATAGAACAATATATTCCAAAAATGTTTTACTTGAATGCACTTAATATACTTGTTTAAAACAGTTTTATTTAAAGTACCGTCAAGCTGTATTTAGAAGATAAATTTGCGGAGTTGCCTCACTCAATTTGGCACTGGCGTATGCATTGACCTGTTCACTGACCGTAAAGCAGCCTGCTCTGTCTTTCAGGTAACCATCCACTGTTAAGGTAAAGGAGCTTGTACGGTCAAATTAAATTGTGCTTATACATGATTAATGCAAAAATGTTTTGTGATTAATTGCATGAGTTAAATAAAGTGTTACTTGTGGTAGCCCTATACATGTTAACCTTTTCTAGTGATGTAAAAATTATAGCCTTAGTGTGGCTTAAGTCATAATAGTTTTTATTCTGATTTTTTTTTTTTTTTTACAAAATTAACCCATCAGCAGCACAAAATTATTATTCTTTCTCTAGATCCTGGGGTCATGCCATCAGCCGAAAGCTAGTCAAATGTGTCACAATAGGAGGGTTGCATACAACGTCACAACTGTTTTTCTTCTTTGCGGCTTAATTGACACGACGGTCAAGCAGCTTGAGCTTAGCATTAAACAAGTAAGAGTGAGTGTAGAGTTTAAGCAGAAAATACCGTATTACTGTTCTATTCTTGGGTGTTCCAGTCGTTCAAATAGAGGAGATGTGAAAGAGCTTTCATAGAGTCCCGAAATAATTGGCTCATGAAGGTGTAATAAAGTCAGGGAACAAATGAAAGTGCGTCGAAGGAAATGGCTCTTAAAAATACCACTTTCATCTTCTTGTGGAATACGGATCGCTTGTGTCTGCAGCGATCACTTTGTAAAATATTTGTTTGAACATTTGATTTCTTTGAGAAACTTTCTGTGATGCAATGGAGTTTATTTTTTACTTAAATAAATGGTAAATGGGTAATACACTTTTTCCACATTCACCCATTCACACACACTTTCACAAACTTCACACCATCAGGAGCAAGGGTGATATGTCTTGCTCAAGGACACAGTGGACGTGACTAGGATGGCGGAAGCCGGGGATCAAACCAGGCATGGCCGCTCTACCAACCAGCCACGCCGATATTAGTAGTGTTTGTTAGCAGAACTCAACGTAAAGAAAAGACAATAGATCACATTTGTTTTTGTTCTGTTGTGGTTGCTATGCCTAAATATAACTACGACGACCTGGTTGTGCAAATAAACTAACGTCATGTTAAGTCCAGGTAATAAATATTGTGAATGTTGGTCCAATTACCTGTATTTTCATTGTCCATTTTCATAACAGAAACTAAATGCTTAATTGTTGTTGTGTAGGAAAGCCAATAGCTTTATTCGACACGGATGACCACATTATAGTGTCTTTGGTGATATTTGTTAGCATCAAGATAATATCCTTAATAGTATTAATAAACTAGAATAATAATTGTCTTGTAGGCTCAACAGCATACTAGAATATTGATATCGTTAGCAAACATTCACGCTGAACAACAGGGACTTATACAGCTAAACAATTAGACAAAATATACTTCACACCACAAAAACAACTGCAGACATGAATTGTAGATGAGACTAATATTTGTAGCAGGAAATCAACTGCAAACAAACCTATCCTTTTCTCATTAGCGTCACAATCACAGCAGCACAACATTCGTTATGTTAATCAAATAAGTTACTTAGCAGTGCACGAATAAATCCAACTTTGTCTTTTACGAATTAATGCTAAATTTGTGGACCCCTCAGATGTAAAGACTTAATGTGCCTCCAATATTTTCATCTCTAAATACTGTGAGTGTCAAATGAAGTAATGTAACAGTAACCTCTCAGTGATGATAAATGGTTGAAATCTTTTGAAAACATATTTTTCTTAAGAGTGTAAAAATCCACTCCATCCCATTTTAAATATTTTTTTTATGATTGCTTTTATATTTGTCTCTAAACCTTTCAAAATAAGCTTAAATCTGCATGGTTCAGGTAAATAAACAGTAGCATAATGGGCTTGGACCATCACCTGAAACTTGGAAGTGCCCGGATGTGCATCTAGGTCACATGATTGCAACCCACCTATAGATAGATTGCTAATGAGTAATGCAATGAAAGGTAAAAATTATTTAAAAAAAAAGTAAAACAAAATAAAATAGAAACAATAAAAAAATACAATTAAATATACAATATTATAATAAATTATATACATGCCTACGTGTATATATATATATATACATAGATATGTACACATATACATATATATACTACATATATATATACACCTCCTCTCTGAGCTGCCACCTTAACGTGGTAGAGGAGTTTGCGTGTCCCAATGATCCTAGGAGCTATGTTGTCCGGGGGCTTTCATGCCCCCTGGTAGGGTCTCCCAAGACAAACAGGTCCTAGGTGAGGGATCAGACAAAGAGCAGCTCGAAGACTTCTATGGGAATGAAACAGCAAGGATTCAGATTTCCCTCGCCCGGACGCGGGTCACCGGGGCCCCCCTCTGGAGCCAGGCCCGGAGTTGGGGCACGATGGCGAGCGCCTGGTGGCCGGGCCTGTCCCCATGGGGCCCGGCCGGGCACAGCCCGAAGAGGCAACGTGGGTCCCCCCTCCAATGGGCTCACCACTCATGGGAGGGGCCATAGAGGTCGGGTGCAGTGTGAGCTGGGCGGCAGCCGAAGGCAGGACACTTGGCGGTCCGATCCTCGGCTACATAAGCTAGCTCTTGGGACGTGGAACGTCACCTCGCTGGGGGGAAGGAGCCTGAGCTAGTGCGCGAGGTAGAGAAGTTCCGGCTGGATATAGTCGGACTCACCTCGACGCACAGCAAGGGCTCTGGAACCAGTTCTCTCGAGAGGGGCTGGACTCTCTTCCACACTGGCGTTGCACGCAGTGAGAGGCGACGAGCTGGGGTAGCAATTCTTGTTGCCCCCCGGCTCAAAGCCTGCACGTTGGAGTTCAACCCAGTGGACGAGAGGGTAGCCTCCCTCCGCCTTCGGGTGGGGGGACGGGTCCTGACTGTTGTTTGTGCTTACGCACCAAACAGCAGTTCAGAGTACCCACCCCTTTTGGATACACTCGAGGGAGTACTGGAAAGTGCTCCCCCGGGTGATTCCCTTGTCCTACTGGGTGACTTCAACGCTCATGTTGGCAACGACAGTGAAACCTGGAGAGGCGTGATTGGGAAGAATGGCCGCCCGGATCTGAACCCGAGTGGTGTTTTGTTATTGGACTTTTGTGCTCGTCACAGATTGTCCATAACAAACACCATGTTCAAGCATAAGGGTGTCCATATGTGCACTTGGCACCAGGACACCATAGGCCGCAGTTCCATGATCGACTTTGTAGTTGTGTCATCGAATTTGCGGCCTCATGTTTTGGACACTCGGGTGAAGAGAGGGGCGGAGCTTTCTACCGATCACCACCTGGTGGTGAGTTGGCTGCGATGGTGGGGGACAATGCCGGACAGACCTGGCAGGCCCAAACGCATTGTGAGGGTCTGCTGGGAACGTCTGGCAGAGTCTCCTGTCAGAGAGAGTTTCAATTCCCACCTCCGGAAGAACTTTGAACATGTCACGAGGGAGGTGCTGGACATTGAGTCCGAGTGGACCATGTTCCGCGCCTCTATTGTCGAGGCGGCTGATTGGAGCTGTGGCCGCAAGGTGGTTGGTGCCTGTCGTATGGTAATCCTAGAACCCGTTGGTGGACACCGGCGGTGAGGGATGCCGTCAAGCTGAAGAAGGAGTCCTATCGGGTTCTTTTGGCTCATAGGACTCCGGAGGCAGCGGACAGGTACCGACAGGCCAAGCGGTGTGCGGCTTCAGCGGTCGCAGAGGCAAAAACTCGGACATGGGAGGAGTTCGGCGAGGCCATGGAAAACGACTTCCGGACGGCTTCGAAGCGATTCTGGACCACCATCCGCCGCCTCAGGAAGGGGAAGCAGTGCACTGTCAACACCGTGTATGGTGCGGATGGTGTTCTGCTGACCTCGACTGCGGATGTTGTGGATCGGTGGAGGGAATACTTCGAAGACCTCCTCAATCCCACCGACACGTCTTCCTATGAGGAAGCAGTGCCTGGGGAATCTGTGGTGGGCTCTTCTATTTCTGGGGCTGAGGTTGCTGAGGTAGTTAAAAAGCTCCTCGGTGGCAAGGCCCCGGGGGTGGATGAGACCCGCCCGGAGTTCCTTAAGGCTCTGGATGCTGTGGGGCTGTCTTGGTTGACAAGACTCTGCAGCATCGCGTGGACATCGGGGGCGGTACCTCTGGATTGGCAGACCGGGGTGGTGGTTCCTCTCTTTAAGAAGGGGAACCGGAGGGTGTGTTCCAACTATCGTGGGATCACACTCCTCAGCCTTCCCGGTAAAGTCTATTCAGGTGTACTGGAGAGGAGGCTACGCCGGATAGTCGAACCTCGGATTCAGGAGGAACAGTGTGGTTTTCGTCCTGGTCGTGGAACTGTGGACCAGCTCTATACTCTCGGACCAGCTCTATACTCTCGGCAGGGTCCATGGGAGTTTGCCCAACCAGTCTACATGTGCTTTGTGGACTTGGAGAAGGCATTCGACCGTGTCCCTCGGGAGGTCCTGTGGGGAGTGCTCAGAGAGCATGGGGTATCGGACTGTCTGATTGTGGCTGTCCGCTCCCTGTACGATCAGTGTCAGAGCTTGGTCCGCATTGCCGGCAGTAAGTCGGACACGTTTCCAGTGAGGGTTGGACTCCGCCAAGGCTGCCCTTTGTCACCGATTCTGTTCATAACTTTTATGGACAGAATTTCTAGGCGCAGTCAAGGCGTTGAGGGGTTCCGGTTTGGTGGCTGCAGGATTAGGTCTCTGCTTTTTGCAGATGATGTGGTCCTGATGGCTTCATCTGGCCAGGATCTTCAGCTCTCACTGGATCGGTTCGCAGCCAAGTGTGAAGCGACTGGGATGAGAATCAGCACCTCCAAGTCCGAGTCCATGGTTCTCGCCCGGAAAAGGGTGGAGTGCCATCTCCGGGTTGGGGAGGAGACCCTGCCCCAAGTGGAGGAGTTCAAGTACCTAGGAGTCTTGTTCACGAGTGAGGGAAAAGTGGATCGTGAGATCGACAGGCGAATCGGTGCGGCATCTTCAGTAATGCGGACGCTGTATCGATCCGTTGTGGTGAAGAAGGAGCTGAGCCGGAAGGCAAAGCTCTCAATTTACCGGTCGATCTACGTTCCCATCCTCACCTATGGTCATGAGCTTTGGGTTATGACCGAAAGGACAAGATCACGGGTACAGGCGGCCGAAATGAGTTTCCTCCGCCGGGTGGCGGGGCTCTCCCTTAGAGATAGGGTGAGAAGCTCTGCCATCCGGGGGGAGCTCAAAGTAAAGCCACTGCTCCTCCACATCGAGAGGAGCCAGATGAGGTGGTTCGGGCATCTGGTCAGGATGCCACCCGAACGCCTCCCTTGGGAGGTGTTTAGGGCACGTCCAACCGGTAGGAGGCCACGGGGAAGACCCAGGACACGTTGGGAAGACTATGTCTCCCGGCTGGCCTGGGAACGCCTCGGGATCCCCCGGGAGGAGCTGAACGAAGTGGCTGGGGAGAGGAAAGTCTGGGCTTCCCTGCTTAAGCTGCTGCCCCCGCGACCCGACCTCGGATAAGCGGAAGAAGATGGATGGATGGATGGATATATATACACATAAATACATATATATATATATATATATATATATATATATATATATATATATATATATATATATATATATATATATATATATATATATATGGCCGAGTCATACCAAAGACTATAAAAAATGCGATGAGGTGGCGACTTGTCCAGGGTGTACACCGCCTTCCGCCCGATTGTAGCTGAGATAGGCTCCAGTGCCCCACACGACCCAGAAGGGAATAAGCGGTAGAAAATGGATGGATGTATATATATATATATATATATATATATATATATATATATATATATATATATATATATATATATATATATATATTATTAATAATAATACATGTATTGCACCATAGTCAAAAAGAAAAAACAAAGAGGCAAAAATAACTCCAATGCAGAAACCATATTTGCTATTATCAAGCTGTCATTGTTTTGGCACCCTCAGGGTACTATTACGCTACAACTACAGAGAAATATAATAGTTTTTGAAAAGTTTCACATACGGTCTTCTATCCAGTCATATGTCATATGCTGTCAAAACAATCCCAGTTCACACGGACTTGCAACATGTTATGAAACTCATGGATGCATGAATCTAGTCTGCACCAATCAGCATCAAAGACTTCCTTGCAGGGCCCGTACATGTTTAACCCTACAAAAATCTCCCTGGTAGACGACCTTAAGGGTCCACAATATGCACAACAGTGCAGGCCTGCTGCCGAAAACCCCCAATGATCCTTTCTTCTTATTCAGAGGCGAGTCTCCCCAAAATTAGAGCCACGTCAGTCTTTGCACAGGTCAGCTTTTTAAGTGGTAAAAGGTTGAGTATTCTTCTTTTTGCAGTACAACCCTGAAATTGTTTCCATTTCTGGCTGTTTTTCCAGCATAACTTTGTTCTCACTGCCAAAAGTATTTTCTTTCTTTCTTTTAAATTGTTCTAAATTAAATATTTTGCGTGATAACATGAGAAAACATTTAATAAAAGATCTTGTCTCAAACATAAATATTCTCGGAATTAATTGCAAGTCGTAAGGATAAGGAATTATGTTATTCAAAAGTCGTACAAAGTTCAGATGGGTACGTCCGTCAGGGTGGTATAAAAGTAGCGACCCTGGCGTGAAATGGGAGGTTAACAGAAGGTAAAGAGGATATGAGACATCAACTTGGTTCTGCGCCATTTACATCACCGCCCACAAGTAATGAGTTCTGACCCGCAGTGTCAAACGCTGTACAGCTCTTGTGCGTCTTGGGCTCAAACAGGCTCTTCCTTTGTATAAACAACATTTGCACACAGCACTCCGGCCAAAAATATTCCCATGGAGACTATTGTATGCACAGTGAAAAATGAACGTGAACTACAGTAGTCCATGACTGTTGGAAAGCAGTTAGTGTGTGATGTGGCATCTGCACAATAGAAGTTTGGGACTTTCTTGTTCAATTACCTAATTAGGTACCAGCACAAAACCAACGCTTACATTTGATGCCACTGTTCTGGTAAATATATCCGTCGTTTGGAACACGCTCCTGTGTCCACACGATGGAGGCTTTAATGTGATGCACTCTCCCTTATGATTGATGCGATTGCTTCGCTCCACAGCACATTTCAGCATCTTCGGAATATTGATCTGCCACTAAGTGAGTTCACATCCCTCGTCTTCCAATTATGGGCACCACTCTCTCAAGCGCTCTTCAAAAATAAACCGGCCACGTGAAAAACTCAAGAGCTTCTTGAGAGCGCTGTTGCCGCTCCCGAGTGGCTGCCTGATACACAATCCTATGCGAGGAGGAATGAATTACAGAAGAACTGTTGAAATATGAACTTTTTTTTAAAAGTAATGACATTTCCTCTAAGTTTACAGCTTTTTTGTGGGGTTGGGCCGATAAACACTGACAGATGCAGGCATGTAGCATAGGCGAATGTACTTTTCACGACTACTAGGGCTATATGGTCTACATTTTTATTGCAATATACTGTTTATATAGTCTCCTGCGATAACAATACATATCACAATATATATAATAGAACTATTTCAAAACGGGTTACAAAGGCTCCTAATTTGGCTGCTGATCAATACAGTAAATATTGCGTCATTTCCAGTTGTATTATTTTCTCAAAACTATTTTTAATCTACTCGCTAATTTACTGTTAATATCTGGTTACGTTCTTTTGGAACATAGTTCTATTTACACTTCGTTAAAATGTAATAAGCACTTATTCCTCTGTTGTTTGGCTACTTGACATTAGTTTTGGGCCAGACTACAAATTTGGGTATCTATCCAAAACCAAGTAGTTACAGCGCCGATATTGTTCATCGCAATTCTGATTTAGAATTTTCAATATCATTGAATGAATGTGAATGTGAGTAAGAATGTTGTCTTTCTATCTGTGATGGCCCTGCGATGAGGTGGCGACTTGTCCATGTACGAGCTGCCCGAATGCAGCTGAGATAGGCTCCAGCACCCCCCGCGACCCCAAAAGGGACAAGCGGTAGAAAATGGATGGATGGATGAATGATTCAATTTTAGATCACAATTATCATCAGACAAAAACATAGAATGGTGATGTAATAAGTTGAATTACATATTTAAATTATGTCCTTATTTCCTTTTATTACATACAATATCTAGAGCCAAATAACAAAACATAATCAAAAGCTACTATTGGCTCTGATTTAAATCCTTTGGTGTTTGCTTTTAAGTCCTCCTGTGTGCAGGGACGTATTTCCTTAGTTTGTAAAGAATAACAAAAACAACCAAAAAATTAAAGGTTTTGTGATAATAAAAACCTTGACCTAATCACAGTAGTATTGCCCATATACTGATGCTATACTTGATGTCGTTATTGTTGATATTTGTATCATGCCTTTCACATCTGTGTACATTCAAGAGCTGTGGCTTAGCAATATGCATATTCCCCTATGATGTGTAGTGGAGCATGTTTAGCTGTTACTCGTCCTCCAGTGATAATGATGCATGTAAGAAACATAGTTTATTTGCCACCATGGAGGAGAGGATTGCTGACTTAAAAGTGGCTTTGCACTGAGGACAGACGTTAGCCACTAGGGAGATCGCTATGTTGTGTTGAGGACACGTTGTGTCTGCTTGTCGCTCTCAATTGTGTGGGAAAAAGCTAAAATGTGTCTTCTTGTCACGCAATATCTGACAGATACATTTGATAACCAACACTTTTTAGTGTCGTAAGCTTGATCCAAAAGTCTACAAAGTCCGACTGAAGACTTATTCAATTAACGCAATCACTATTATGTGCAGAGCAGATGAGAAATATGATAAATAAAGGTATTTAGATCATTTCAGAGACCTGTTCTATATCCTCTTGAGAACCAGTGTCCTCCTCAGTGGACAGTTGTTCTTGGTGTCTTTCTTTTGTTTCTGGAAAATGTGTCTTGTTATGCAAAACACAAATGTTCACTGCAGAGGAGGTTGATTTTCTTAAATTACTTTTTTT
Source organism: Nerophis lumbriciformis (assembly GCF_033978685.3). Taxonomy (NCBI): domain Eukaryota; kingdom Metazoa; phylum Chordata; class Actinopteri; order Syngnathiformes; family Syngnathidae; genus Nerophis; species Nerophis lumbriciformis. The sequence continues at coordinate 19,610,298 of NC_084556.2, read as the reverse complement.
GTGGTCTGGCAGTATATAGGAAATACAATTAAAACAAAATATAATTAACTTGACTTTCTTGGGGGGAAAAGGAAGAGCAGTGGTAGGCGCCCCCTTAGTATAAATGTGTGTAAAACACAGCAACGGGCTATTAACCTCCTGAGAACCGGCGTCCTCTCCAGTGGACATTTGTGTTTTGCTGAACAGCTCTTTTTTCCCATAAATGTGTAAATCTGACAAAAGAAACAGACCATAAAAACATCTACTGTAGAGGACGCTGGTTCTCAGGAGAATAGATAAAAAATCATGGCGAGTATAACGAGACAACACTTGAGATGAGACAATTAGAAAGTAGAGCTGCCGATTTTTCTCCAACATTTCAGTCCACAGTCTCAACAACAGAACTCTCTAAAAAAATAATTGTCAAACACAAAGATACAGAACTTCACATCAATTGGATGCTCCCTAAATCCAAAATACTCCTTGCTGCTGCTGCATGTAGGTAAAAAAAGTGCCTTGAAAATGTGGGTCACTTGTATTGATTAATGCAGCCAAGAACATTTTTATTCATAATGTAAATGGTCATACTGCAGGAAGCCTGGAGCTGAACTGATGAAATACCCCCTAAAATATCCCTGCTTATGATTTAGTAGGCACATCCCCTCCCAAAAAAAGGAGAAAAAAGATTGGATGCCTGCTGGTCTCTGATGACATAATTTTCAAGACTTTGATGTAACAGTTTTTAAAGAAATTAGTGTATAAAAACACATTATTATGAATGATGAGGCAACTTTGTGGGCAACACGATAAGTTATACTCGAGTAAACAAGAAGTCTAGCTCTACTACTTTTTTAAAACAATGCAAACTCAAAATTCAAACACTCCAAAGGTCATAGAATTTGGCTAACATCAGCTGGTATACGTCACAGAGCTGGGCGATACGGCTGAAAACTGTATCACTGTGTTCTATATGGGTCGATATCGATAATTATTGATATTTTAGAAAAAAAAAAAGGACCAGGAGAAAATATATTAAATGTAAACAATTTCATTTAAAATATAACTTTCTTCTGATTAAAATCCCTTCAGCTATTAAACAGAAAGAAAAGGACATGTCAATCAATCAATCAAACACAACCATGGAAAATACTCAAACAATCAATGTAAACAAAATCCTAAAAGCACATTAAAGACTTAACAATAACCTCTTAAAGTTAAAGTGCAAAAATGAGGACTATGTAAGAAAGGCCTAATAAAGTGCAACAAAATAGTGCAAAGTGTGAAACATTTAAAAATAGAGAAACCTGAGAAGTAGTGCCAGGAAGTTACGCCTGTGCTCTTAAGGGTGAAAATGGCTAAGGTGGTGTGGTATTGCCAGTTTTGGTGGCGACGAGCGCCTTGCATGATTTACAGGCCACATTGATCTGACTACTAAATTTAAAAAAAATTTGCCAAACTGTCAGGGTGACCTTACCTGTTTTATTGAGAATTACATTGCTCTCTGTAGCACTCATTTTTAGTTTCTCTTCTTACTAGGGACGGCGTGGCGCAGTGGAAAAATGGCCGTGGTTCAATCCCCACCTAGTACCAACCTCGTCATGTCCGTTGTGTCCTGAGCAAGACACTTCACCCTTGCTCCTGATGGGTGCTGGTTAGCGCCTTGCATGGCAGCTCCCTCCATCAGTGTGTGAATGTGTGTGTGAATGGGTAAATGTGGAAGTAGTGTCAAAGCGCTTTGAGTACCTTGAAGGTAGAAAAGCGCTATACAAGTACAACCCATTTATCATTTATCATTTACTACATGCAAATAATCAACCGCCAGACAACAAGACGACGCAACCGAACCTGATAGTTGTTACTGTTACCTGATTGGCTGTTAACGTGTCACTCTGATTGATCAGTGATCACCTCCTGCGTTGCTAGGTCACAAGAGAGCAAGTGCCTTTGTTCATGCAACCAACCTTGCTTTGCAACTTCCGGTTTCTTCCGATGAAGAATAAAAAAAATGATTGAACATTTTATCATGATAGGTGGCGACTTGTCCAGGGTGTACCCCGCCTTCCGCCCGAAAGCAGCTGAGATAGGCTCCAGCGACCCCGAAAGGGACAAGCGGTAGAAAATGGATGGATGAATGGATATACTGATATTGTTTTATCGTCCAACCCTAACGTCACCAGTTGTCAAAGGTTATGCATTAGCCATGCATCTTTTCAGTAAAGAATATGGAAAAGGGAGGTGAGTATGCCACAATAGACTGTTTTAATATATACAAATAACAGTAGTTGACTTATTTTTACACTTTAAAACACCACATAATCTCCTGAGAACCAGCGCCCTTTGCAGTGGACATTTGTGTTTTACATTTTTCCTCGAATTTGTAACTCTGTCAAAAGAAATAGACCCAAGCAAATTCTTCTCAGGAGGATAGAACATGTTCTGACGGATAAAAAAAAGATTTTATGGTGGCAGCAGTTTGACCTCAGAACAGCTTAATTCTCTTAACGTGAGGAACAATTGTTTTCCAAGTCAGGATGCATCCTGGAGAGGCCTGTGTTCAACTTTAGGTTTCATTGAATTTAAAGCTGTTGTAGACCTTGGGAGCGTTCACACATCATCAAGCTACGCTCCAAGAAGCGCCAGTGAAGCTGCTATCATCTTCATTAATGCACCCAGGCAGCAGATTGTCTGTGCCATCCCAACAAAAGCACCATGGGAAAGAGCAGGTTAGGCACTTTTTTTTTACTCGGAGGAGCATTTTCATCCTCTTGTCCTCTGCCCAAAAAGAGGCCCGGGAGGGTCAGAGGTCGGTGACCCCCTGTGGTTGGGACAATTTGAAGTCATGCAGCGATGAAATCTGGGATGATCTTCCTAACCAGCGGGGGACTCACACGCCCCCCCATGTTGGCGTGCTGGATAGTTCTAATAACCTGACCTGATCATTTGTCAGCCCCCCACAACAAACTACTTTACACTACAAACTATATCTATAAATACATCTTAAAACCGTCTTAACTTGTGACCCATGTTAAGTAAGCATCCATAAGTCACCAAATTGTCTGCTGTAGGACTTCTTCTCAAATATTTTTTTACAAAAGCAGAATGTAAGATTTATTTTTGGGAGGACAAGAAGCACCAAAGTGACTAATCTGCTTTGGGAGGTGGGCAGCTAACAGACTCCCTACCAACCAAAAAATGTCTTCTATTCTAACACATCCTGACTCTACAGACATGCTGTGTGAAGTGAACTCATTTTATCAGTCTGTGCATTGCTCCAGCCAGCCTGTGGATAAAGATAGACTCATCTTTGCATGTGAAGCCATCACATTGAGTACAAAAAGCATTATTTTCCCTATGCGGCCTGCCAAAATTTGAGGGGAAAACACTAATTTACTAACTTTTTTGAAATGTACAACCATGACTGCGTCCAATCTCGGGGTGTGTTCATAGTACTGTAATACCCTCAATGGGAAGAAATATAATCAACGAGATTTACTGGAATGAGGCAACAAGAAAGACACCTCAGCCACATCGTTCAGGAATTAGCCATGTTGCGATTAGGGATGCAATGATTAAACTATTTGACTGTACAATTGTAGTCTGGTTTCACGGTTACAATGTATTGATTAATTTCAAAAGAAATAAAATTGTAAAATTACATATTCTTAAAGGGGAATTGCACTTTTTGGGGAATTTTGCCTATCGTTCACAATCATTATAAAAGACATGACGACTGATGGATTTTTTAAATGCATTCTAAATATTGAATAAACGTAAATAAAAGTCCGCTTACCACTATTATTCCGCCCATAAAATCCGATAAATAACCATTCATATTGCGGCAATACTCAATTCACATTTTGTGACTTGAAAATTAACGAAGTATTGGTGATATTGTTATTATAAGCACAAACGCAGACAAAATATTTATAGCGGCGCCGTGAACAAAAGCTGATGTGCCTGTGTTTACATCATCAAGTTCTTCCTTGCTTCCCTGTTCTCTGTAAATTTATTGTAGGTCATAAATCAAGCCTCTCACCTGAAAAGTAGATGGCTGAGATTATAATCCGACAAATTGGGACACTTTGACCACCATTTCGGGACCTGGAACTGGCGAGAACAACACGAAAAGCGCTTATACTATTTGAGTTTTGTCCTCAAAGCCTTCCTGTATCCAGAGACTTACTCCCTGAGTCTGCAAACAATAGCAAAACCAATTTTTTTTTATTTTGAACTAATAAGAACAATAAAAAATGGTCTAATCACTTTAGTATCATTTATATACTGATACGATAGTATTCTCAGGGCATTCAATCGTTCGCAACTGGACTGCTTGGTTTGTCTTGGAAGACGCTTCGCCGCTCATCCGAGTAGGCTTCATCAGTTCGTGCTCATAGATTTAGATTGGTCAGATTTAGTCCAAACGGTTGGTGCCAAAACCCCAAATAAAATATAAATATTTGGGGTTTTGGCACCAACCAAGCAAACCAAGCAGTACAGTTGCGAACGATTGAACGCCCTGAGATGACAACGACCTGGATGAATGAGAGCCTTCATAGGTATGATACCATAGTTGGAATTACGTTTATTTTCGGCCATGGTGTTGAGAATTAGTATCTTAGAAGCGGCTTCAGGACGACGTGTTCATTGCAGCTTGCTCTTAAATTTGAGCCTGTGTCCTGGCAAGACACGCACCCTCCAGGAATTCATGCACATACCTCCTACATGTGTGTGTAACAAGGAATACAGAAATGTAATTGTGTCTTCTGTAGCGTACATCCCTTTTGAAGAAATCTTTCATGTGAGTACAATCTTCAGCCACGGACTAGGGTTGTCATGATACCTATAATTTGGTACCAGTACCGTTACCAAAATCTATTGTGATATTTTGATACTTTTGAACATAAAGGGGACCACAAAAGATGTCAATATTGGCTTCATTTTAACAGAAAATCTTATGATACAATAAACATATGTTTCTAATTGCACTCAAAAAATAATTTTAGAAGATTGGAATTAAAATTAAAAGGTATTAAACACATTGGGCTTTTCTTATTGCACTCAAAGAACAATTTACAATTTACATACATACACCCTGCCATAGTGTAGGATTAGGTTAGAATATAATGGAAAGCTTTACTGTCATTGTATTCAATGCTTCATGATTTATGGTTGCCTCTTTTGATCCGCACTTTACAAAAAATCAATACATGTAACAGATAAAACACATATTGTTAAAGATAAAACAAAAATTTAATTGTGGGATTTTGTTACAAAATTCAGTCGATTCACTTGCATTACTGTATTTTACGCTACGTGGGTCAGCATGCGGACATTAAAGGGTGAAGGTTTCAGGTGAGAGAGGATGCAAAAGGCACGCCCCCAGTGAGCATATAGTGCTGCTATGTGCATTGTAAATAAAAAAATTGCCAAGAAACACATCAACAGCATGGACGAGGTGCCGCTCACTTTCGACATCCCGGTGAAGCACACTGTGGAGAAGAAGGGGACCAGCACGGTAGCGAATCGATACGCACAACAGGGCAAGAGAAGTTGGCTTTTACTTTTTCCGAGGAGCCCCACGGCAACGAGACTGACTTTGAAAATGACGAGAGGGAATCTGGCGTGTTTGATGGAGAACTTGCACAGCTGTTTATTTCGGACACAGAAGATGAGGACTTTGATGGATTTGTGGATGAGGATTGATCAAAAAATACATTGATAAATACTTCAATAAAGTACAACCGAACTCAGCTTTGCTCCTGCTGCCTTTTTAAAACAGGGTCCATGCATGCTAGCGTATGTTTTAAGCTAGCGTATGTTTAACCATGCCTGCGCCCAAAAATACGCTGTGCCTTATTTATGCGTTAAATACAGAAATAGCACCCGTAACTGACACGGCGCCTTTTAATACAGTGCGCCCTATGGTCGCGAAAATACAGTATAGTGGCTTCGATAACGGGAACCGGTTCTCACAAAGGGATTCGAATCCATGGAATCGGTTCTTTTCTTATCGAAGCATCGGGAGAGACGGTTTTCGAACATCATCCCTAAATATTGGCCTCCAATCCCATCTCATGATCAGGATCGGGACATCTCAACTTAAAATATTGATAAGAAATTCATGAAATTCCTTTATGAAAAAAATAAGCCTCTTTTTGAAAAACCACAATATTCATTCAAGCCTCAATTAAAACTGGATCTCATTATTTGTGCAGGTGAACGTAACGTGAGGGTACACTAAATGTGCAGGAACCTGTTGCGTGCAGCACTCCCTAAAAAGAGAAGTCAGCCAGCTGCCAAAAATGGCGTTTGAATGCCTCCGAAAGCAAACACCCTGACTCCTTTTAAAACTCGACTCCCTGCTTAAGCTCTTAACTGTGTGCAGCTGTAGGAGGGCAGCCCGCTCACAGGAATGTCTCTGTTGCGCTGCATAAAGCAGAACCCACACGGCGCCGACGCATGAAAGCGAGCCCCTGCGAGAGGTGCGCGCGCAAAGGGTGCATGGGCTCCCCATCTTGCATTTGGACTTTAAAAACCATGCGCATGCGACACAAGATGTAGGTCAGGGAGGAAAATATCGCGGGCTCAAACTGGAGCGATGCGACGGCGTGCAGGAGCGTGCATGTGGACGCTATCCTACATCTTGGTTGCTAAATGAAGAGACAACAACGGCAGGCAAAAGTGAGCTTCCAGTTCCATCAGGAAGAGAGAGGAGAGATCATCAACACCCCTCTAATTAAAAACCTTTTTAATCACTTTGCCATAATCACAAATACAGCCCGGCTCATATATGGCCAATATCTGGCCCCAGGTGCGTATGATTACAAAATGCAAATAGGCATAATGCAACATTTGCTTATAATGCGGACATGGACCTGCACTCTAACATCAGACTTCAATCAAAGAGAGCCCCCCCTCCCCCTCTAAAAAAGTGCCATTCTCCGTGGTGCTTATACGGCTGTGGCCTCATTCCCACTTTGCTGCAGCTCGTCCCCATTGTGTCCCACTCAGAGGGAACAGAGTGTGGGTGGAAGGACCGACAGGCTCTCCAGAGTGAATGTCTGACGTGGGTGCCTAGGCGTTGAGGTGGGGGTGTTTGGTCGCATCCTCTCCACTGTCATCCACCTGCATTTCCAGGCTGGAATATGCATCTCCGCAATGAGGGTACTTGTGGCACTCGGATGCCTGTTTAACTCTTCAGAAGGCTAATCACAGGATTGAGGTGCTGAGGATGACGGGGCTAGCAGCTTTCAGAGAGAGGGAGAAAGAGGGGAGGGGGTTGCTTTAAATGCAAATCCCTTTCTTATAAAAATCGGTTCCGTTTAAAAGGATTTCTGGGAAAGGATCCACATTTCCGCGGCATGGGGGGAGAGTCAGCAAGAGGAAAAACAGCATAGCAGCAGTCAGGCATCAAGGATGACAAGAGGATGTGCGGAAAGATGAGCGAAAGAAAAGGCGACGGGCGTGTTGAAAGGAGGGATTGTGCCTCACGTGAGGCCTTGTCGATACAAAGCCTTTCAGCGATGGGAATAATTCGGGGCGCAGTGGGAGTTTAAGTTTAGATTGTGAAACACTGTGGCGCTCTTTCTGCTGGTCATGCCTTGGAGGAGGTGAAAGAATAACTCGAAGATACGTTTTTACATTAGGAGGGATGATTATATAGTCCAGAGGTATTCAACTATATAGTTTCGGGGGCCACATTTCTAGAAAGCTAATGACCAGACTGCTCCTTTCGCTATTAATATTTTGTATATTCTCGAGAACCAGTGTCCTCTACGGTAGACATTTGATCTTTGTTTATTTTGTTATTTATAGGAGCGCTGTGCTGTTTTTAACGACCTTCTGCAAAAAAGCTGGTCATAGGAGGTCTACTGTCTTTAAGAATCTGCTGCAAAAATGTGAGTCTCTCACAAGATTTTTTAACTGAACTTGCGAGCCACCAGTTGAATAGCACTAATGATGACAAAGAGAAGACCTACAATGGAACTTTGTGGAACACTACTAATATAACAAAACAAGTTGAACAAATGATTACTGGCTGCATTTGAAGTAAACAACATATTAGTTACATAAAACACTTTACAAAAAAATTATATAACTTTGTAGAGGACTTAAAGGGGAACTGCTGTTTTTTTGGAATTTATTATGAAAGACATGACAACCGATGGAGTTTTTAAATGCATTCTAAATATTAAATAAACGTAAATAAAAGTCAGCGCACAGCGGAGCCTCCTCCATTTCGCCCATAAAATACAATAACTAATCTTTCAAGATTCAAGATTGTTCAAGACAAAAAGACAAAACCACCAAACTGTCAATAGCACTCACCATGAATAGTTTTTACAATTGTACAGTCAATACAAAACCAAAACAACACTTTTAACAACACTCAGTAAAAACGTTTGGGAGCTGAGGAGACATATTTTTTAAGCTTTTAAGGTGGAATTATTTCCCATTCTTGCTTGATGTACAGCTTAAGTTGTTCAACAGTCCGGGGTCTACGTTGTCGTATTTTAGGCTTCATAATGCACCACACATTATCAATGGGAGACAAGTCTGGACTACAGGCAGGCCATTCTAGTACCCGCACTCTTTTACTACGAAGCCACGCTGTTGTAACACGTGGCTTGGCATTGTCTTGCTGAAATAAGCAGGGGCATCCATGAAAAAGACGTTGCTTGAATGGCAACATATGTTGCTCCAAAACCTGTATGTACCTTTCAGCATTAATGGTGCCTTCACGGATGTATAAGTTACCCATGCCTTGGTTACTAATACACCCCTATATCATCACAGATGCTGGCTTTTGAACATTGCGCCTATAACAATCCGGATGGTTCTTTTCCTCTTTGGTCCGGAGGACACGACGTCCACAGTTTCCAAAAACAATTTGAAATGTGGACTCGTCAGACCACAGAACACTTTTACACTTTGCATCAGTCCATCTTAGATGAGCTCAGGCCCAGCGAAGCCGGTGGCGTTTCTGGGTGTTGTTGATAAATGGCTTTTGCTTTGCATAGTAGAGTTTTAACTTGCACTTACAGATGTAGCGATGAACTGTAATTACTGACAGTGGGTTTCTGAAGTGTTCCTGAGCCCATGTGGTGATATCCTTCACACACTGATGTCGCTTTTTGATGCTGTACCACCTGAGGGATCGAAGGTCACGGCCTTGCCGCGTACGTGCGGGGATTTCTCCAGATTCTCTGAACCTTTTGATGATATTACGGACCGTAGATGGTGAAATCCCTAAATTCCTTGCAATTGCTCGTTGAGAAATGTTGTTCTTAAACTGTTTGACAATTTGCTCACGCATTTGTTCACAACGTGGTGACCCTCGCCCCATCCTTGTTTGTGAATGACTGAGCATTTCATATAGGCTACGGTTCCCAATTAGCCTGTTCACCTGTGGGATGTTCCAAATAAGTGTTTGATGAGCACTTTCTCAGTCTTTTTTGCGACTTGTGCCAGCTTTTTTCAAACATGTTGCAGGCATCAAATTCCAAGCTAATATTTGCAAAAAAAAACAAAGTTTACCTGTTTAAATGTTAAGTATCTTGTCTTTGCAGTCTATTCAATTGAATATAGGTTGAAAGGGATTTGCAAATCATTGTATTCTGTTTTTATTTACGATTTACACAAGGTGCCAACTTCACTGGTTTTGGGTTTTGTACATGTGATTAGTGATTAGCATCGACATTGGTGTCAGCCGATATATCTCTTGGATGAGCTTTATCGAAATTGGCTGCTAACTGTGTAGTAAATTATATTATTCATTATCATTTAAAATGTGTCTGTGTCCAGGCATCCATATTAAAAACTCCAGCCAAGTAGTTTTCAATTATTTTCTGTCATGCCCTCCCATGGGACAGATTTTTTGCCACTCCTCCCTTTAATTGTAACACTACCAAGCGCCAGATAATATTGATTTATTCATTTGTTCAAACCACTAAACTACACACACCTGATTATCAAAAAAATAATAAAATGAGCTGTGATGACAGCTTGGCGAGGAAACAATCACTCAAGCAGCACTAATAGTGGATACAGCCAAACTGCCTTGAGGTAACGTTGCAATTGTTGCAAGTAAGCCTGATACACAATCAATTGTCAATCTGAATGTCAAGTAAGGTTCCACTTTAACAGAATTTTCTAGCTTGATGCTAATTTTTATTGCCGTTTTCCTTATAGATGCTATTAATTAACATTAGTGATTTTACATGGCGTTTTCAACACCTCTACATTTTTCAATTAAAACTACAAGTAAAAGATGCACGTCACAATCAAACAGCAAGTGTGTAATAAGCACATAACTTTCAGTGTAAAAACTTTGCAGGACGCATGGATGATAAAAATGTCCTATTATGGTTATTGGGAACAAAAATTATCACGCATATCATTATTTTTTAGGTTATTGTTGAATCTGCTCAAAAAGTACTTTTACACACACACGCTTAAATTTTTCAACCAAGTTTTATTTAAAATATATAAACACATAAATAAATAAATAAATAAATAGGCTACAAAACACACAAAGTACTTGGCATAAAAACACTAACCTTTGTCTTATTTTTGTCTTATTTTAGTTGTTAAATATTTTTATCTTCTCTTTTAATTTGTAAACGTTTTAGACTGTTTAATATTAAAGGCAAAATGGGTGTTTGTAATGGGGAAGAGACGTTAATGAATCTTGAACTCATATTAGCATTTAAGATGACGATTAGCGGCAAACTTGTTCTCCAGGAAATGAGCAGTATTGCCATGAGTTTTTCAAATTAAGGTTATTAATGACGGTTGTACGGTAATTACAATTTGAAACGGTAAGAGTAACCGTCGGACATTTGATTGTGGTTGATCACTATAACGGTAATCATTACATTCCTTGCAGGGCGCAACATATGACTAGACTGGCACATTCAGCTTAATGGCATAGTCTATACACCATCCAAAGGCACACCACCAGCAGAAATCATTAAAATATGAAACTCGATATTGACAATAAAGAGTCGTCGGATACGACTTTAAACCATAACTAAGCATGCAATACTATAGCTCTTGTCTCAAAGTAGGTGTACTGTCACCACCTGTTACATCACGCCCTGACTTATTTGGAGTTTTTCACTGTTTTCCTGTGTGTCGTGTTTTAGTTCTTGTCTTGCGCTCCTATTTTGGTGGCTTTTCCTGTTTTGTTGGTATTTTCCTGTAGCAGTTTCATGTCTTCCTTTAAGCGCTATTCCCCGCAACTGCTTTGTTTTAGTAAACAACAATATTTCAGTTGTTTTTATCCTTCTTTGTGGGGACATTGTTGATCGTCAATTCATGTACGGCTGTACTTTGTGGACGCCGTCTGCTCCACACGCTGTAATTCTTTGCTGTCGTCCAGCATTCTGTTTTTCTTCACTTTGTCGCCAGTTCAGTTGTAGTTTAGTTCTGCATAGCCTTCCCTAAGCTTCAATGCCTTTTTTTAGGGGCACTCACCTTTTGTGCATTTTTCAGTTTAAGCATTACATACCTTTTTACCTGCATGCTGCCTCCTGCTGTCGCCTGCATATTGTGATCACGACAAAGCAGTTAGCTACCTGCTGCCACCTTCTGATACGGAAGAGTATTACACAGTTACTCTACCGAGCACCGACATTCAACAACAACACATCATTTGCAGACTATAATTAATGGTTTGCAAAAAATATTTTTTACCCCAAATAGGTGAAATTAGATAATCTCCCACGGCACACCAGACTGTGCCGCGGCACAGTGGTTGAAAAACACTGCTATACACCACTGACATCCAAGATCTTTGAATTGCAAATGAGACTCAAAAGTTATAAATATAAATAAATACCACCACTACTACTACTACTGAACAATAACAGAGGAGAGTGCAATGTTTACTTCCATGTTCACTACCGTGCAATATGTTTATATGATTACATCCATGTGCGTATATACAGATATATACAGATATTTTTAAATTCCACACCAACTCTGTGTATTCCTATTTATGTATATTTATAAATCCTTATTGTTTTCACATTATTTTAGCATTGTATTACATTTAGCACCTACATTAGGGTCTTGTATTTCAATTTCGTTGTGCATGTACAATGATAATAAAAATATCCACATTAATTCATTTATTCATAAATGTAATAAGAAAAACTGGACAGCACAATTATCATAATCAGCTCATGTTTAAATGTTGCATTGAAAAATATTTTAATTATCAATCAATTACTAATTATTAATTCATTAACACACACAAAGTTACTGAAAATTTGTATCTTTGAGTACGGGTAATGGGTATCAATTACCAGGTACTGGGAATTGGTACTGTATAGATTTAAATGTGAAAGGTACCCATCCCTTGCCCCTATTTTTTGAGAAGTACTGCTCTAGCTCTAAAAGATACCCGGTACTCTTTGCAGTTAAGTACGGTAAATCAACTGCCTTAAGACTTTTGTAAGATTCAGTGCGAACAATTTAGCTGATCAAATCCACAATTCTGAAATAGCAGCTATGCACTGCCAATGCCAGCGTTATACAGTTTGCAACAGGCGGGCCGGTGCCTCATTTTTTTTGTCTATTAGCTACCAGTTAAAAGAGTGCTGTCAACGTTTTTAGTCCAGCACAATGAGGCTGGCCCCCACTAAACAAACTAGACCGGCAGCTCCTTTCTCCTCTTGCAGCAGCAAACTATAAAGCAACTTCAAGGTTAGTTCACCAGGAACGTAAGAAGAAGAGCAACGGATAAGAGTAAAAAAATGTCTCAACATTGCTTAAAAACATTCCTAGTGCTACCATTAATATATTCTACACAGTATACTCAGGCTGAATGGACCTGGCATCCGTTTACCATGACAACCACAGTCATCAGGTAGATGATTCAGTCCTTGAAGCTTGCCAAGATTCTTTATTTATCATAATGCAACAAAATAGAGTACTGGGCCTAATGAAGACATCTGTTGAAATGACAGAGGAGAAGGAAGCGAGGGCATTTACTAATGTGCACACTGCCACATCACAGTGTTTGTGAAGAGAGATGCTTCTCAAAGGGCCTATTAGGTCTGTTTACATCTTTGTGGCGTTTTTGTCTTTTGTTTTTTTACAAAATGTGGCAATGAGCAGAAGCTGCCTTCTTCTTTGTTGGTTTTTAACGCCACCACAGCAGCTCTGTAACATAAAGCTTACACTCTAATTTAATCTGCTGGCATAGCATGTCGCATTATATGGATTCAAAGCGTTGGTTTCTGCTTGTATATACAAAAAGTCATTTTTCTCCATTTGAGGGGGCCAAATAGCTTTTGTGTAACCACTTGCTTACTTGAATCCCAACCCTCAAAGCGTGTTATACATTTCCAGCCCAAGTAATTATCCGATCAAGAGGTCCGGGTTTTAATCTTCACAGGGACAGAAGGACGAGAGATCCGGCCGGCTCCCGATCAAATGAGTCATTTTCAGTCTCGCTAAAGAAAAAGAAGAGTCTTGGCAGCCGTGAGCATCATATGCCCTCAGCGCAGAACCTCCAAATTTAAACGCCTCAGAGGTCGTACAATTAGAAAGATTATGATGGTAGCTGAAGAAGCACAAATAGAATTTCGTAGGAAGTGTCACTAACACCTGCGTCCTGGTTGCTTCGTACAGATTAGCTAAATTCGACATCAATAATAAAAAGAATGAAGTGATATAAATTGTAATGGCAGCTGTTGGTTTGAAGAGATCGACCCTGCATGTTTGCTTTTAAACATCAAGTGGATATGAGATGTTACGTTACCCTGTAAAAAGTCTGAAAAACACAAGTCGTCTTACATTTGGGGCCTAGAGACATATACAGTCGTCCCCCGCCACATCGACAATAAATAAGAATATGCATGTATATCCTTTCAAATGCAATAAACTTTTATTTCTCGTGTATTTTAACTTTGTAATTTAAATGCAAACCTTTAAATCTCCAAGGAAAATAAAAAAATAATAACAACAAAATATAATTTGTCTGTTAGCAAAATGTTGCAGTTGAACAAAAATTACAACCAAAAGCAATAAAATGTGTTAATGAGGGGACTGGGGGGGCCTCAATTATACACAACCATGACAATAAATAAAATAGCTAAATAAAGTATTGACAAACAAGGTTACACTTCAATATTGAGCATGTAGGCAGAGGTCGAGTTGTACATTACTTAACTGACAATCAAGTTAGGACTTTCTTAAACAAAAGTTTTCTGTGAGCGCACACCATTTTGCACTGTTTAGTTTACACTGACCTGGCTTGTTCACCAAACGCGAAGTAAATGCGAAGTGAGTGTGGGCTGTGGAGTGGTTGTGTTTATATTATTTAGACTTCAGACTTATCCAATATCGGCTTAGGCCTACCATCAAGTGGATATGAGATGTTACGTTACCCTGTAAAAAGTCTGAAAAACACAAGTCGTCTTACATTTGGGGCCTAGAGACATATACAGTCGTCCCCCGCCACATCGACAATAAATAAGAATATGCATGTATATCCTTTCAAATGCAATAAACTTTTATTTCTCGTGTATTTTAACTTTGTAATTTAAATGCAAACCTTTAAATCTCCAAGGAAAATAAAAAAATAATAACAACAAAATATAATTTGTCTGTTAGCAAAATGTTGCAGTTGAACAAAAATTACAACCAAAAGCAATAAAATGTGTTAATGAGGGGACTGGGGGGGCCTCAATTATACACAACCATGACAATAAATAAAACAGCTAAATAAAGTATTGACAAACAAGGTTACACTTCAATATTGAGCATGTAGGCAGAGGTCGAGTTGTACATTACTTAACTGACAATCAAGTTAGGACTTTCTTAAACAAAAGTTTTCTGTGAGCGCACACCATTTTGCACTGTTTAGTTTACACTGACCTGGCTTGTTCACCAAACGCGAAGTAAATGCGAAGTGAGTGTGGGCTGTGGAGTGGTTGTGTTTATATTATTTACACTTCAGACTTATCCAATATCGGCTTAGGCCTACCATCAAGTGGATATGAGATGTTACGTTACCCTGTAAAAAGTCTGAAAAACACAAGTCGTCTTACATTTGGGGCCTAGAGACATATACAGTCGTCCCCCGCCACATCGACAATAAATAAGAATATGCATGTATATCCTTTCAAATGCAATAAACTTTTATTTCTCGTGTATTTTAACTTTGTAATTTAAATGCAAACTTTTAAATCTCCAAGGAAAATAAAAAAATAATAACAACAAAATATAATTTGTCTGTTAGCAAAATGTTGCAGTTGAACAAAAATTACAACCAAAAGCAATAAAATGTGTTAATGAGGGGACTGGGGGGGCCTCAATTATACACAACCATGACAATAAATAAAATAGCTAAATAAAGTATTGACAAACAAGGTTACACTTCAATATTGAGCATGTAGGCAGAGGTCGAGTTGTACATTACTTAACTGACAATCAAGTTAGGACTTTCTTAAACAAAAGTTTTCTGTGAGCGCACACCATTTTGCACTGTTTAGTTTACACTGACCTGGCTTGTTCACCAAACGCGAAGTAAATGCGAAGTGAGTGTGGGCTGTGGAGTGGTTGTGTTTATATTATTTAGACTTCAGACTTATCCAATATCGGCTTAGGCCTACCAGTTGTCATTTCATTGGTTTTGAAAAACATTAATTTTGTTCTAAAAATATATTTCCAAAAAATGGTGTACTGAAAAAGAAGGTTATATTTCAGGGCCTTATATCCGAGTCATGGTCGTTCAATTTTACAGTTGTAGACTAAGTGTAGGGATTATAATGATAAACAGAAAAAAAATGTTCGACGGTCAGTATTACCAAATAAAATTTTAATTATCGTAAAACAGTGATTGATTACCTCACTTTGAAAAACTATTGATATTGCTCATTTCCCGGAGAAGCAGCTAGCACGCTAATCGCTGGCACATTATCGTCTTTCCTCATTACAAACAACATCTGTTTTGCTTTTGATATTAAACACTCCAAAGCCTTTACAAATTAAAACAGAAAAAGATGAACATATTTAAAAACTCAATAACCGAACAATATCTAATGTTTCTTCTACCAAGGAAGGTATATTGTGTATGTTCCTTTTTATTAAAAAAATAATAAAAATAACTCAGTGTGAGCACATTCAACAATACCGTGATAATTTTGGTCACAATAAACATGATCTAACATTTTCATATTGCCACATCCCTACTCTATGTAACACTTAAATAAGTTATTTATTAATTATCATTTCTTGGATAGTTAAGAAAGGTTGTAAGATAGTTTGACACTGAAATCGATCCTTTTAATATTGTTTTTTAAGTCAGAGGTGGAGCAGCTGAACAGATTGTGTTCGACCTTTCAGGTTGTACTGTACTCTAAAGTGTGCCGACAGAGGAGATCTTTATCCACAACACAGGAAAAACACTTCTTGTTCAGACTTGGCCAACAAAGACGGTCACGTGATGGCATCCTCAGCAAACTGAACAATTAATTTCTATAGGAGGCTGAATACAAGTAGTTCCTCTGCTTTAATAACAACAAGACTTCCCTGAGACTTTTATCACATAGATTCCAACTAATTAATGTTTGAATGCACACAATAAAAGCATGGCTGACCTCCTCCAAGCTATAGCATTGTGCTTCTGCAGACCTCCCCAGTTTCTAAGAAAGGGCCAACCAGGAGCAGCTGACAGATTGAAGTTCCTGCCACAGAATAAGTGAAGCCATGCATGGTCAGCATGTTCCTGTTGACAACCAAGCCTGGACTGAAATCCACATGTCTGGGATAAGTTAATTATTTTTTTGCTGGAATTATTTGGGAAATTAGCCACATTAACACTGACAGCTGGGACACAATGTGATCATCAATGCTTTGGTCAAAGCAACTTAATGGCGTCAGGACATATCAGGACAAACCCACATGATTAAAGAAGAAACACTAGATGACAGCAGCTGTGTGTATGTAAATATCATTAACCTGAAAAACCTGACGGGGAAATTAGGAATCAACCCCTGGCAGCAGTACCGAACAATACTGACGTATTGTTAATAGCATAAACTCTGCGGTTAAACAGCTTATCCATATTTTAACATATAATTAAAGCCAGCACTTTGCATGGCAAGCCAGGACAGTGCTTCTATGTATTGACTTTGTACTAATTTCTTGGCCATTCATGAGGAAGAAATAAACATTTGCGTTGGAGGAGGACAGAGACTTGATGAAACCAATGCACTCACACATCTGCCAAGGCATTAAAGTTTGTCACTTCAACTGGAATCTCTAGTTTCATCTACATCCAGTATACGGATCCAAAATAAGTACAATTGTTTCAACATGTTGACCTTGCCTTTATTAAATGTAAATTGCTGTGATGCAAGCAATCTGGATGAGATCCGGATTGAGCAAATTGATCATTTTTTCCCCATTCAAAAACATGTATGTAATGGGAGCATCTTTGGAAGACAATGGCTGTATTAAATGTACATTGCTATCATATATACCATATACCAATCTGCATCATATCTGGAATAAACCATTGACAAGTTTTGCACATGTGTATGAATATGTGGGAACATTGTCAAATGGGTGTATAAAATGTGAATTGCTGCCATATAAGCAATCTGGAGCAGAGCTGCATTAAACAAATTACATGGTTTGCCCGATATAAACAGCAGGGATTTTTAACCATGTTTATGTATGTAATGAGGACATTCTTGGAAGAAACCCCTTGTGTTAAAATGTGAATTACTACCATATAAGGAAACCAGATCAGGTCTGGATTAAACAATTAACATGTTTTGCTCAATATAAACAACAGATATGTTTAAACATGTTTGTGTACGCAAAGTAATGAGCTATCTTTGGAACAAAAAGCTTGTATTCAATGTATATTGCTACAATCCTGATCAGATCGGGATTAAACCATCTACAAGTTTTAGACATGTGTATGTATGTTATGGGAACATTGACGCCTATATAAAACGTGTATTGCTGCCATATAAGCAATCTGGATGAGTCCTGGATTAAACAATTGACATGTTTTGATAATTATAAAAACATACATTCTAAACATGTATGGATCAGAACTGGATTAAACCATTAACAAGTTTTGCACTGACATGTGTACGTATGTTATGGGAACATTGTGAAATGGGTGTTGATACTACGCCTGGGCGATATATACATTTTATAGATAAGAGTATTTTGTTGGAGACAAGTTCCAAAAATAAAAAAATCAATGTTTTTTTATTTTTAGGTTGATTGGCAACA
This sequence comes from Nerophis lumbriciformis, assembly GCF_033978685.3. Taxonomy (NCBI): domain Eukaryota; kingdom Metazoa; phylum Chordata; class Actinopteri; order Syngnathiformes; family Syngnathidae; genus Nerophis; species Nerophis lumbriciformis. The sequence goes on along the minus strand of NC_084556.2, from coordinate 19,592,052 downwards.
CTAAATTGGCCCTAGTGTGTGAATGCTGTCTGTCAATCTGTGTTGGCCCTGCAATAAGGTGGCGACTTGTCCAGAGCGTACCCCGCCTTCCGCCCGATTGTAGCTGAGATAGGCTCCAGCGCCCCCCCGCCACCCCGAAGGAAATAAGCGGTAGAAAATGGATGGATGGATAAAAATCAATGTTTTTTCTCCTCTTGCTACGGCATACTTTTTGCCCCCAGAAACTTCTGTAGCGTCCGCCCTGCCCCTTATTTCCTTAGTGGAGATTCATACACATATAGCACAACAAGGCTAATACTGTCAGTAGCTTGGTTTTGCGGCAATATTTTTTAAAGGCAGCAGCACAACAAACCTATTCCAGCAACTGAAACTGAGGCCTCCAGTCGAGTGCGGAAATTGCAACTTTTTACGAGGCAAACATGATTGTAGGTTAAAAAGCAGCTTACTGCTTACATCATGACGAGAAAGAAGCACAGTGGAGCACAATGATGATGATGCACACCGCCAAGATGTGTGAATGAAAACGCCTGCGTTTATCCACTTATTGAAATTATAGTTTTCTCAATTTTTTACTTGATTATTAATTTGCATTTAATGCTACATTTTCATTTACATAAGTATTTCAATTAAGTTTGCACTTTATTCATCTCAATGTTGGAGATTATTATTTATTTGCATGCAATGTGCAATAGTAAATTTTTGTTAACAAAATTATTTTATTCAAGACAGAAGTATTGCCTCCCAGAGGATGCTTTTAATTTAGTTAAGAGTACAGTTTATATCTGCTCTAAAAAGAACAACATTATTCAAATTAGAATTTTGCTAAAAGTAAGATGCAGTGCATGCAGTGTAATTTCAAACTGCTAGCTTGTGATCAAATAAAAGAACAACTTGTTTTGAAATATCTAGCACCCCCCGCGACCCCGAAAGGGACAAGCGGTAGAAAATGGATGGATGGATGATATTAAAGTAGGGGGAAAAAAATCGGATATCGAGTTTTTTGTGAAAAAATAGGAGATTTTATTTTTAGGTCATATCGCCCAGGCCTAATTGACACCTATATAAAACATGTATTGCTGCTATGTAAGAAATATGGATCAGATCTGGATTAAACAATGGTTTGCACAATATAAACGGCATACATTGTAAAATGTGGATACTCTTTGAAGAAAACACCTGTGTTAATTGTGAATTACTACCATACAAGCAATCTGGATCTGGATTAAACAATACATTTTTTTGCATATTTTAAACAGTGGCGATTGTTAAACATGTACGTGCATGAAATGGGGAAATCCTTGTAGGGAAAACAACCCATCATAAGAGATTTAGCAAAAACTGTAGACCAGTGGTGTCAAACTTACGGCCCGTGGGCCGGATCAGGTCCGCTAACAGGTTCTATCCGGCCCGCGGGATGACTTTGCTAAGTATAAAAATGAGCCGAAATTTTTTTGAAGGAAAGAAACTGCTGTTCTAAATGTGTCCACTAGATTTAGCAATAGCAATTCTTTATATCTTTGTAGATTATGCTACATATGTAAACAAAAAATAAACCACATGATGTTAGTGCACCAGTCGAGGAAAATGAGCAAACTATATAAAAAACATCCTGTAATTTGATTTTGATATTATTTTTTTTATCTTGATAGATTGAAAATTAACACCAATGAGTTGACTGATGAACATTATCACATGATTTATTTAGAAAGTATAAATAACGACAAATAAAGATAGAATACTATTAACCGCAACATGTGAGTGTAAAAAAAAAACCCTGATTTGTACATTTTCAGAATGTGCTAGTTCTATTTTTAAACAAAGAAAACAATCTGAAGTTGTCTTTATTTTTAAGTTATCGTGCCGTGATTTTACCAGTCTAGCCCACTTGGGAGTAGATTTTTCTTCATGTGGCCCCTGATCTAAAATGAGTTGGACACCCCTGCTGTAGACAGACAGGAAGTTGCAGTGAAAACAAACAAACCGACCCTTTAAAACACTAAGCGCACACATTATAGGAACATTTCATCACATGGTTCAAACAAGGTCTCTATGGTTACTTCTTGGAAATGTGTTTGCAAAAGCCTTTTTTTTTTTTAGAATGCCATGTGCTTTGGTAACCATGCACTCCCCCCCACCCCCTAAAACAAATAACAGTAGTAAAGAGTTAGGCAATGAGACTCACCTTCCTCTGCAGAAGCCTGAGGAGGAGCCCAGTCCAGGAAGATGCATCCCAGCAGGCCAATGATCCTGTATGTCAGCTCCATAGTGATGGTGATGGCTGCACAATGCACTTGTGTCCTCTGTTTGGGTGCCTCGGAGGAACAATCGGATGGTACCGGCGTCTCGGCTGTGTTCTCACCGACTGCAGACCAGTCTGCATTTAAAGTGGACTGCAGAGAGCCAAAACAGAGGGACTGAGGGCGGGTTCAATATTAAAGGTGGTGACAAATAGCAGGAGTCCAAGTTTGGAAAAAGTCCTGATTGGAAGAAGAAGTCATCAGTCGTCTGTCATGGTGACAACTTAACTAAAAGTCCAAAAGCGCTCCTCGCGTCCTCATAATGAGTCCTCCACTCCGTTTAATGATAGACAAAACAAAAACAAAAAAATTGAGCAATGCGATTTCCGTACTCCCTCAAAAGCACCGCACGAGTTGGCTTTCGGGAGAAAAAAACCCACCAAACCGAGGTAATGACAGGTGTTTAATAATAAAAACGGCCTTTTAAAAAACGGGTTCGTTCTCTAAAGAAGGTAAAAAAAAAGAATAACGTAATTGGTAAAAGTTGTCCTGGCGGTAGACGTCCGCGCTCCGAGCTGCTGTCGAAAAGATGACTGCAACTTCATCCTCGCCGCCAGTGGCGACACACACAGCTCCGCCCACTCTGCCGTTTCCATAGCAGCGGCGCCGGGAAAACTCGCGATAACAGACAAGGCTTCAGAAATGTCCCTTCAAAATAAAAGCGCACCCATAAAGTATTTTATTTACATTGTACTATACTTCACACGAAACAATTGAGGGGCATTTCATTTTTATTTTACTTTGTTTCATACGAAGATAAACTGAAACTGAAAATAAATGTCAATTAATATGCACTGCCCTAGTAATATTAAAATGAATAAATGAATTCTCTAAAGCAGTGGTTCTCAACCTTTTTTCAGTGGTGTACCCCTGTGATTTTTTTTAAATTCAAGTACCCCCTAATCAGAGCAAAGCATTTTTGGTTGAAAAAAAAGAGATAAAGAAGTAAAATACAGCACTATGTCATCAGTATCTGATTTATTAAATTGTATAACAGTGCAAAATATTGCTCATTTGTAGTGGTCTTTCTTGAACTATTTGGAAAGAAAAGATAGGTTTGTATTCATATTTATAAAGGATTTTTGAATTGTTGCTATTTTTTGAATATTAAAAAAAATCTCACCCACCCCTTGGCATACCTTCAAGTACCCCCAGGGGTACGCGTACCCCCATTTGAGAACCACTGCTCTAAAGCAACACATCACACAGAAAGTTGATAGCAAGCATGGCAACGATTAATAAATGATTCATCGCAGTTGCAGTAGCCAAATCCACATGATTATGAACATCCATCTTTCAGTAAGAACTATAATTACCCCCAAAAAATGGATTAACTTGCTGGAATATAAAAACAATATAACATGCATCCATAAACGTGGATGCATATGAAAAAGTGAAATGTATTTATCTGTACAGTAATCCATTTATTTATATCTGCACATTATTGCTCTTTTATCCTGCACTACAACGAGCTAATGCAACAAAATTCCGTTCTTATCTGTACTGTAAAGTTCAATTTTGAATGACAATAAAAGGAAGTCTAAGTCTAAGTCTAATGTGTATATGCATAATGAATTAAACATTAACTCAACACACCTCATGACAAAAATGTTCATCAGTCACATGAGACAGCTTGAAACCTGAAACTCACTCTTCACACATGCTCCTCTGGATGAGGTCATCCACTGACAATCTGTTCCAAGACCTATTGTTCTTTAGAAAAACGTCCTAATTGCCCCTTTTGCATCTTTTTCTCAATGTAAGGCGTGCCTACTGCCTAATCTTTTGTTTATCCCCAAAACAGAAAGCACATCTGGCAAAACGTTAAACTCTTTTTGTTTTATTTTGAAGCGTTTCCGTTTGTTCTGGTTGGTCCCTGTTGCTCTTGACGAACCCAAGGCAACAATACGTCTCTTTGAAAAGAGCACGTTGCTAAACGATGCTAGATGAAACCTGGTGGTAGAGGTAGGTACTATCACTCTATCCCCATTTAGCTGACCCGATTCTGTCCTGGATTTGGCCCCAAACTCCACTCTGCTGGTGTGTGTTTGGGGGCTGGGGGGCAGGGTCTGATTTTTTCTCGCCCGTATAATAATACATGCTCAAATGCTCCAACCTGAAGAATACCAGCTTTCAAGGACAATCCCTCAGGCCAGATAACCTTTGACCTGGGATTTAAAATGGCCGGGGTGTGTGAAATGCAGATACTGGACTTAGTGTATTTTCATTCCCGCCAAATGTAAGCATGGCAGATACTGCAAAATTCAAAAGCTTGAGTCTGCTGAGATAATATTGAAGTTGCATAATTAAACCAAGCCAGCTTTAGAAATGAGCTCGCGTGCATTGGCACGAGCTCGCTGGCCGCTTTGATACGCGCACAGTTAATGACATCTCTCCGGAATGTGCGATGTGAACACAACATTTTTTTAATGAGAGCCATAACATTACAGATTCATTACATCAGTGATGCGGCATAGGCTGTTTTCTTATCTAATTAACTGCCGTTTTTTCCCGGGGGAGACCGAATTGAATCAGTTCTTTTAGAAGATCTGGAAGTGAAGGCCCCGTTAATAAGCGGAAATGCAAATTTGAGGTCTAAATGACAAAATATAAATAAGACATTTGCAATTCGGCTGACTAACAAGGCCAGACTTGCGATTCATCTTGACAAGAGTAAATTCAAAGTGTGTGTTTTGGGGGCTGAAGTTGAATAAGAGCAGACACACCTTCTCATTCAATGGGTTTTCCTTATTTTCTTGACTATTTGCATTGTAGAGTGTCACTGAAGGCATAATAACTATAAATGAACACACATGGAGTTATGTACTTAACAAAAAAAGGTGAGATAACTGAAAACATGTTTTATATTGTAGTTTCTTCAAAATAGCATGCTTTGCTCTGATTACTTTTTTGCACGCTCTTGGCATTCTCTCGATGAGCTCCAAGAGGTATAGTCACCTGAAATGTTTTTTACTTCACAGATGTGCTTGAAGCTCATCGAGGGAATGCCAAGAGTGTGCAAAGCAGTAATCAGAGCAAAGGGTGGCTATTTTGAAGAAACTAGAATATAAAAGAGGGGTAGGGAACCTATGGCTCTCAATCAAGATGTGGCTCTTTTGACGACTGCATCTGGCTCTCAGATAAATCTTAGCTGACATTGCTTTTTTTTTTCATAGCCTTTATTTAACCAGGTAAAATCCCATTGAGATCAAAGATCTCTTTTCCAAGGGAGACCTTGAAACACTTAACACATTACTTAACACAATAAGTAATGAATAATTCTGCTGGTAATCAGTGTTAAAAATAACGTTGACAATATAAAACATTCTCATTTCAAATCACCTGACATTTATACTGTGTATATGTACATCATTTAAAAAAAAAAATTAAACGTAATTTTGTTACATGTTATATATCTTTTATTATTGAATGTATCAAATGTGATGAATATGTAATGGACCACAATGGAAACAAGCCTTTTGGCTTTTTGTGCCATCCATTTGCATTACAAGGATTACAAGATGTCAATAAACTTCTCAATCAATCAATCAATCATGCATTTGAATCCATGCATCGGTTTTCTACCGCACCTGTTCAAGAAGTCGCATTAATGGTAAGAAGTATTTGATTTATTATTGGTTAACTTCAAAATAACAATGTTATTAAAAAGAATAAGAGACTTATTATACTCAAAAAATGTTGGTCTTACTTAAAAATGCATGCATTTAGTTGTATTCAGTGTTCAAAAATATGATATGGCTCAAACCATTGACAAGTTTTGCACATGTGTATGAATATGTGGGAACATTGTCAAATGGATGTATACAATGTGAATTGCTGCCATATAAACAATCTGGAGCAGAGCTGCATTAAACAAATGACATGGTTTGCCCGATATAAACAGCAGGGATTTTTAAACATGTTTATGTATGTCATGGGGACATTCTTGGAAGAAACCCCTTGTGTTAAATGTGAATTACTACCATATAAGGAAACCAGATCAGGTCTGGATTAAACAATTAACATGTTTTGCTCAATATAAACAACAGATATGTTTAAACATGTTTGTGTACGTAAAGTAATGAGCTATCCTTGGAACAAAAAGCTTGTATTCAATGTAAATTGCTACAATCCTGATCAGATCGGGATTAAACCATCTACAAGTTTTAGACATGTGTATGTATGTTATGGGAACATTGACGCCTATATAAAACGTGTATTGCTGCCATATAAGCAATCTGGATGAGTCCTGGATTAAACAATTGACATGTTTTGATAATTATAAAAACATACATTCTAAACATGTATAACTAGGCAATGGGATAAATCTGGGACAAAATACACTTGTAGTCAATGTGAAAGACAACTATACAAGCAATCTGGATCAGAACTGGATTAAACCATTGACAAGTTTTGCACTGACATGTGTATGTATGTTATGGGAACATTGTGAAATGGGTGTTGATACTACGCCTGGGCGATATATACATTTTATCGATATGGCTCTCACGGAAATACATTTTAAAATATTTGGCTTTCATGGCTCTCTCAGCCAAAAAGGTTCCTGACCCCTGATATAAAACCTATTTTGGTTATTTCACCATTTTTTGTTAAGTACATCACTCCACATAGTTTTGATGCCTTCAGTGACAATCTACAATGTAAATAGTCATGAAAATATAGAAAACACATTCAATGAGGAGAAGGTGTGTCCAAACGTTTGGCCTGTACCGTACGTTAAAATGGCTGTACCTTATTGACATCACCTCAGGCTGTATGAACCAATGTCAAATGTCATAAGTCAAGACAACAAACCCAAGAAGAGGAGCACTGACTCAATTCCCCGCTGTGCCTTGACATGACTTTACAGCCATAACTTATCATACTTTAAAATCTTTTTCATGCCTCTTCAAGCCTTGCCAAGGATGAGTTTAAAAACGTAATATAAGTTTCCCCCGCTCGTAAGAACACATTTGAGATCAGGACGGCCGTGAGGAAAATGCTCTTTTTAGCTCGCCAAATCAGATAAAAAAAACTGTTTAAATGTGTTTCCACTTCATTGAAAGCGGTACTTTGCTTTGGAGGGAAGACAGGTAGCTTGCTGGACAGATGTCTTTTGTCTCAGACCAAAATGAATAGGATTAGATTGCTGTATTTAGGGGGGCGGAGGCTGGCTAATTCCTACCATTTTAATACGGGCCCAGAGGGGGCAGCTAACGCCACACTCAGAGCCGTAGCCCTAACACTATTCATGTCTTTTAATCAGGGCAAATCCCATTATAGGAGGAGGACATCAAATAAGAGTTCTGTTCTTTGAGGAGATACAGTCAAAACTTGCTGCAAGCCTTTAATACAACCATGCCAGTGTGATTTTTTATTTTATTATGTTTTTCTGATCCTATTTTTAATTATACTTATTTATTATTTTATATTTTTTAGAATACTCTTTGCTCATTTTTACATCCAACACAATACCAATATTGGAGTCTTGAGTATTGCCCAATACGGATACTATATTCGCCAGTGACGTGCAGTCAGGGGAGGCAGGTGAGGCGGGGCCTCACGTGCCATCATGGAAAGAAAAAAAAAGTAAAAAGAAAAAAAAATGTAATTGTTATATTCATCCAGTGATTATACTATAAAGTTATTTTCCATTTAACTACACCAGTATTAGAGTATTTTTATTCAAAATCTCTGAATTTTCACATTTGCCGTTCAAATACTGAGAAGAGACTTGCGGTGAGTCACCAGCCAGTTGAGGCACGTCACTGAGTTGAGCCTCACCATGGATTGCGCAATGACTCGGCTAACTGCTGGTCTGCTGTGCAGTGAGACCGTATTGCTATATGAATTATATTATACATTTCCATAGTTTAGTTAGCTGAGGTATATAATGTACAGTGTATTTTGTCAACAACTGTATGTGTGTAACGTATTTCTTGTGCTGAGCAATCATAAAACTGCTGCGAAGACGCACTGGCTGAGGCTCGCAGTAATCCCGCCTCATGGTGGTAGAGGGCGCTAGTGATCCCAGAGATCATTCTTGCGACTACTCGGCTGCAGAAGAAGTGACAACAAGCAGCAACGGTTAGCAGCGATCGTTTATTTTTTCCACTCGCCTGGACTTTTAACATGGAGGATTACATATCTAAAATAAAACCGTTTTCTAAACTGGACTTTCAATCGAAGCAGGATGTAATAATCAAAGGAAGATCTCCATCGAGACAGAGAGATTTTTAAAACTGAAGAAAGATAAGGAAGACTTCTATAAACAAGTTATCGATGCTTTAGTTCAGAAGGAGCGGCGCATGGACTTCATTTATAAGTAAAGGTAAGACCATAATAAAGTTTTTTTTTTTTATTAAATGTGCTTTTTTGTGTGCTACAGTTTGTATGTGTAAAGTTAAAGTTAAGTTAAAGTACCAATGATTGTCACACACACACTAGGTGTGGTGAAATTTGTCCTCTGCATTTGACCCATCCCCTTGATCACCCCCTGGGAGGTGAGAGGAGCAGTGGACAGCAGCGGCGCCGCGCCCGGGAATAATTTTTGGTGATTTAACCCCCAATTCCAACCCTTGATGCTGAGTGCCAAGCAGGGAAGAATGCTGGTATGAGCTTTTAAACATAACCCGTTAACTGCTGCCAATCAAATGGTGAATAAGATACTCTTAAGGGTTCATATGTTTGTAAATCTGACTGTGATGAAGTCAGTGTCTCACCAGCCATCAACCTCACTGCACGTCACTGCTATAAGACCATGCTAATGTGTATTTTTGATAGATTTTGATAGATTAGCAATTCCCGGGACCAGTTTTCAGTACTTTTGTGTATGTTTGAATTTGTCAATAAATGTTAATTTAAAAGAAAAATAATCTGTCTTTTTAAAAAAAAAAACATTTAGCACCGAGCTGTGATGTCCACTTGTAATTTTGTCTAATTTACGAGTACTGTTCTGTATTAAATAGTCGGCTTGCAAGCAGTTGCAATTCAAAGAGGTTAGATGGCAGTAGTGTATAGACTAGCGCAGAGCCAGTTTGGCCAACTCGGTTTAAAAAGTTGATAGCAAACACTGTGGTCACGTGAGGGGCTTGGAAACCGAGTTGGCCACATTCTCTTTATACATGCTCTGGACTACTGGCGTGTTGCCTTAGCCAGGAAATAGACTTTGCCATTTAATTGAATGTGCCGGATTTTGCTTTTTGTTGAACCCTACAAAGTGTTTATAGTGTAAGTATTGTACTTATTCACACCAGTTGTTTGATTGTAACGTGCATGTCAGGAGCTTGCATGGCTCCGTTATTTTTGACCCCAAGATGCAGGAACCAGGAGAGCGATGAGCAGGTAAGATGCTTTTAAAGTCCTACCAGAAAAAAAAATAAAATAAAAAAAAATAAATAAATAAATTTAAAAAAAGTCCTACCGAAACCCACTACTACCGACCACGCAGTCTGATAGTTTATATATCAAAGATGAAATCTTAACATTGCAACACATGCCAATACGGCCGGGTTAGCTAACTAAAGTGCAATTTTAAATTTTGCGCGAAATATCCTGCTGAAAACGTCTCGGTATGATGACGCCTGCGTGTGACGTACGGATTGTAGAGGACATTTTGGGACAGCATGGTGGCCAGCTATTAAGTCATCTATTTTTATCACAAAATTCCCTAGTATTCTGGACATCTGTGTTGGTGAATCTTTTGCAATTTGTTCAATGAACAATGGAGACAGCAAAGAAGAAAGTTGTAGGTGGGAAGCGGTGTATTGCGGCAGGTGTTGTGCTGGATAACGCACCCCCGCCGTAGAACGCACCCCCTGACTGTTGTGCCGGATAACACAGCCGGTGTTTCATTGTTTACATTCCCGGAAGATGACAGTCAAGCTTTACCATTGGCCTGTGGAGAACTGGGACAACAGAGACTCTTACCAGGAGGACTTTGAGTTGGATACGCAGACGCGGTACCGTGAGTACGCATGCAGCTGCGGCTTCCAAACATTTGATCGCTTGCCCGTACATGCGTGCCGCTATGTGCATGTCACGTACGTAACTTTGGGGACTTTGGGGAAATATATGTGCTGTATGAACTTTGGGGAGGTGAACGGTACTTTGGGCTGTGGGATTGAGTGTGTTGTGCAGGTGTTTGAGTTGTATTGGCGGGTTATATGGACGGGAGGGGGGAGGTGTTTGTTATGCGGGATTCATTTGTGGCATATTAAATATAAACCTGGTTGTGTTGTGGCTAATAGAGTATAAATATGTCTTGTGTTTATTTACTGTTTTAGTCATTCCCAGCTGAATATCAGGTCCCACCTGCCTCTCACAACATCTTCCCTATCTGAATCGCTCCCACTGCCCTCTAGTCCTTCACTCTCACTTTCCTCATCCACAAATCTTTCAGCCTCGCTCAAATTAATGGGGAAATCGTCGCTTTCTCGGTCCGAATCGCTCTCGCTGCTGGTGGCCATGATTGTAAACAACGTGCGGATGTGAGGAGCTCCACAACCTGTGACGTCAAGCGCAAATCGTCTGCTACTTCCGGTACAGGCAAGGCTTTTTTTTATCAGCGACCAAAAGTTGCGAACTTTATCGTCAATGTTCTCTACTAAATCCTTTCAGCAAAAATATGGCAATATCGCGAAATGATCAAGTATGACACATAGAATAGACCTGCTATCCCTGTTTAAATAAGAAAATCGCATTTCAGTAGGCCTTTAATATCATAAACAGAAAAAGAAGCAGTCGTGCATGTACGGTCCAAACATAAAGTCAATCCTCGAGCACAGGAGTGCGCGAGACAGGCATAAATAGAAACATGCTGATTGGCAACAAGTGTGGACCGGCTGCCAAACAACAGCAGGTGAGGGGAAAAACAGCGCTCAGCGGGACAAGCAGGAAATAGAACCAAAATAAGAGCACTGACAGGAAGTAACCACAAAACAAGGAAGCACAAACAGAAATAAAGTGACAGATCGTCACAGTGCATCTTATTTGTAGATTTTATTCCCAAATGCAGAGGTGTTGAAATCCCTCCATCCATCCATTTTCTACCGCTTGTCCCTTTCGGGGTCGAAATTGCTACGTAAAATCGCTAATACTAATCAGTAGCATGTAGGACATTTTGAAAGGTGCAGCCTTACTGTGCTCACTGCCTTCTTCTTGCTTTGTTGCTGGAGCCTGCAGCCAGACATGACGTCAGGTGCGAAGACGGTATTGAATCATCTTTATGTTAATCGGTACCTGGCAGTACCGACGGACTTCGAACTTCCTATGAAAATACCGAATTTGGTAGCCGTCTCCATAGTTATATATTTCAAGCTATGTCATAATTTTCCAGCCTAAGCAGCAAGCCCTAAATCATAGTCACTGTTTCAGGGTTGCGCCTGTCAAGAAAATGCCAATTGTTCATTCTCCCCGTGGTGCTAAAAAGAAGGAATTCACCATTAATCTGAGCACAGTGGCACCAAGCAGCAGGGATCTGCATTTTTCTTCTGCAAACTTGAAAAGCGGCCTCGGTTCTTCTCATCACGCCCCGCCATGCGTCCATCTGATGGTGAAGCAACTGATCTTTTGTGGATTCTGCACGGTCCACAGATAGGGCGGCAGGGACGTGACATCATCCAGATTGGCCAAAAAATGAGTGCACAGTTTGAGACGGCCAGCTGGGACGTCATGGGCTAATCGGCAAAGAAGAAGGAAAAAAAAAAATATGGAGGCAGCGGTGCAAAGAATGAATGCCTTAAAAGCTGCTCAGCAGGCTGAAAATGAATAATAGAATATGATCATTGAAGGAAGCTGCATGATCCTTTACTCCGGACTGGAACTGCCATGTTGCAATGTTACAAATGATGGCTGATGTAGCCTCCATGTTCTGGAGGCCGATGACTAACAGCTGAATTTCCTTGCTAATCATCCCGGTTATAAAATATGTGCAGCATTACAAACCCCACGCATGAAATATCTCATGCAGCACTTTAATTAAAGCATATTTGTGGACGGAATGCTGTGCAGCACTCAAAGACTACTGATGATGATATCTGCTATGATGGTTTGTGGAACGCTGCTTTCACAGACTCTTCTTAAGTCGGAAATCTTTCTATCCAATCCTTCAGTTGAGTTTTCCAGGGCACACATGGCAGCTTTTATTTCGTCAGCTTTTTCACTGCACACATACTGTAAACACGGCGGAGATCCGCCTCATCTGGAAGAACAACAACTGACTAATTCCGCCTGATAATCTAATATGAAAAGAATATCACCTTCGTGCTGCACAAGTGATCTAAATGATCCCGCTAATTTCTCTCTGCAGGCTCCCACGCTCGCTACGGGCGGCTGAAATTGTACCCTAATTACAGCCTCGATTTAATGATACAATTTGAAAGCTTTCCTTGAGCGTCTTCCTTGAGATTTATTTGGCTTCCTGGCAGCAAAAGCACTAAATTGGTTGAGAATTTGTGACTCGCAGCGTCTTTGAATTTTTCCAAATGAAAGAGAGGAACACATGACCACACGGTAATAAAAACATATTTTTCCATGCCTATAAGCTTCCCGTTCACATGCAAACTCTTAGATGTCTAAAAACAAATAGACTACTTATACATATTTTTCTGAACTTGTGTCCGAAAATGTTATTTGCATGTAGGACTGTTGACCAAATTATTTTTTTAGACTTTTAGTAGAAACATTTCCATGGGAATATATTGATGGGTGTATATATAGGGATGGCTATCTTTCATATTTGAACCAGTACAGTACCATAAACAGTATTGGTACTCAACAGTAGTATACCAATCTTTTGTATTTTGTGTGTGTTGAGGTTTTCATAAATATTAATTTGCTTAATAATAAAATAAATGTTTTTAATTTAACATTTATCACTGAATTAATAATACCGGTGCTGTACAGTTGTTTTTTATTATTTTCCTACACTTCCGAGTCTCATTTGCAAGTATTCTCTCACTTCAATTTGTTTGTGTTGCCGTCAGGAAGTAGTGTTTGCCATTAAGTTGAATGTGCTGACTAATCACCAACTTTGAAGGTGTTAAAATCGCCATATAAAATCGCTAATGCTAATCAGTAACATGTATATGACATATACCATGTAAAAATTACCATCCCTTGCTTTTGAGTCTTTTCTATCAGGCATACTTACTTTGTAAAATTGCAACATTACCTATAGAGACAGTCCGCTACAAGTGCAAATACACTTGTATTCCCGCCAAGTGCTTGAGCCGGTGCCAAGTCTGCAACCAAACACAAACCAAACATGTATATCTAAAGTTTGTGACTTCATTTTCTCTTTATTCGAGGATTCAAGGAACGTCTGTCACGGCTGTGTTGGTCTGGAACCTCAGGATGCAGAGAGAGCAGGTGAAGTGCAGGTAAGAAGAGCCTTTATTAGTAAATGACAGGTAAACAAAAAACAAAGAAGTGCAGCAGGGAAGTGCACAAAGAGCAAATCAATGATTCACCCTATCCTACTGACGAGGCTGTTTTAAGAGGCTGCCGGATTGCCAATCAGGGACATGTGTGTCCTGATTACCAGTCGGGGACAGGTGAGGATGTGGTGGTGGAGGCAAACGGGAAGTCGAAAGAAAAAATATTAGCGCTGGACAGGAAATAAAACACCAGAAAATAATATTTACTGTCGTGAGAGATTATGACAACTTCCTTCAATCCTTGCATAAAGAGGAAAATAAGTCACAAAATGTATCAAAAGAGTCACAAATATGACTTTTTTTTTTGTTTTGGGATAAAAAAAAATCAACATGAATGCCTTTCAATAGGCAGCCACAATACTGTATACGTTCAACAATAAATATAGAAAAATATATTTAAAAAGTCCTTGGACGTTCGTGAAAAGGTAGCATGTTTTTGCAAACTTATTTTATTTCTTGCTATGTCACACACTAAAAAATTATGGGTTGTTTTATTCTACCCAAATGCTGGGTTGAGCCTGTTGGGTCATATTTATGGGTTATTTCTAAGGAGTTAGGTAGTTTTCCTGACCTAACCAGTAACCCAGCTGGTTGGGTTACTGGTTGGGTCAGCTCTGGGACGTTGCCCATCCCAAAAAAACAAGTGACAACCCAGCAAGGAAGTGCAAAACCCAAAACCAGTGAAGTTGCCACTTTGTGTAAAAGGTAAATAAAAACAGAATACAATGATATGCAAATCCATTTCAACTTATATTCAATTGAATAGACTGCAAAGACAAGATATTTAATGTTTGAACTGAGAAACCAAATTTTTTTTTGCAAATAATCATTAATTAAAAATTTAATGGCAGCAACACATTGCAAAAAAGTTGGCAGAGGGACATTTTTACCACTGTGTTACATGGCCTTTCCTTTTAACAACACTCAGTAAACGTTTGGGAACTGAGGAGACAAATTTTTGAAGCTTTTCAGGTGGAATTATTTCCCATTCTTGCTTGATGTACAGCTTAAGTTGTTCAACAGTCCAAGGTCTCCTTTGTCGTATTTTAGGCTTCATAATGTGCCACACATTTTCAATGGGAGACAGGTCTGGACTACAGGCAGGCCAGTCTAGTACCCGCACTCTTTTACTACGAAGCCATGCTGTTGTAACACGTGCAGAATGTGGCTTGGCATTGTATTGCTGAAATAAGCAGGGGCGTCCATGAAAAAGACGTTGCTTGAATGGCAACATATGTTGCTCCAAAACCTGTATGTACCTTTCAGCATTAATGGTTGCCCATGCTTTGGGCACTAATACACCCCCATACTATCACAGATGCTGTTTTTTTAACTTTGCGCCTATAACAGTCCGGGTGGTTCTTTTCCTCTTTGGTCCGAAGGACACCACGCCCACAGTTTCCAAAAACAATTTCAAATGTGGACTCGTCAGAACACTTTTCCACTTTGCATCAGTGCATCTTAGAGGAGCTTGGGTCCAGCGAAGCGTTTCTGGGTGTTGCTGATAAATGGCTTTGGCTTTGCATAGTAGAGTTTTAACTAGCACTTAAAGATGTAGCGACAAACTGTAGTTACTGACAGTGGTTTTTCTGAAGTGTTCCTGAGCCCATGTGTTGATATCCTTTACACACTGATGTCGCTTTTTGATGCAATACCTCCTGAGGGATCCAAGGTCACGGGCATTCAATGTTGGCTTTCAGCCTTGCCGCTTACGATTTTTCCAGATTCTCTTAACCCGTTAATGATATTACGGACCGTACACGGTGAAATCCCTAAATTTCTTGCAATAGCTGGCTGAGAAATGTTGTTCTTAAACAACTTGCTCACGCTTTTGTTCACAAAGTGGTGACCCTCGCCCCATCCTTGTTTGTGAATGACTGAGCATTTCATGGAGGCTGCTTTTATACCCAATCATGGCACCCACCTGTTCCCAATTAGCCTGTTCACCTGTGGGATGTTCCAAATAAGTGTTTGATGAGCATTTCTCAACTTTATCAGCCTTTTTTGCCACTTGTGCCAGCTTTTTTGAAACATGTTGCAGGCATCAAATTCCAAATGAGCTAATGTTTGCAAAAAATAACAAAGTTTACCAGTTCGAACATTAAATATCTTGTCTTTGCAGTCCATTCAATTGAATATAAGTTGAAAAGGATTTGCAAATCATTCTATTCGGTTTTTATTTACGATTTACACAATGTACAATTTACCCTGCAGTTGGTTCTCTCCTGGCTTCTTTTTACCTCCTGAGACGGCGTCAAGCTGTCACCCTCGTGCAGAGTAAAGGAAAGGTTTGTATGTACTTTATAAGTTGCCTTATAAAGAAACTTATAAATATCACTGTCTGTTGAATGCTAGTTATCCCTACACCAGCTTCATCCTTATAGCTAGCGGGGGGCGTGGTCTCAATGCACCATTTGTTCACGGTGATCAGTGCGGGGTGACGTCACAGGAAGTGGGGGTGGCCTAAACCGGAAGACGATGTACATCCTATCTGGTCGCCATTTGTTTTGTAGTTCTCTCAAGACAACCACCATTTTAGTTGTAGTCCATATGTTATGATGATGTATGACTCCTACAGGCAGAGGTCGGTATTGCAACTAGTTTGCAAGCACCCCACTTCTGCCTAAGAGGTGGCAAAATCATTACGACTACAAGAAAGATGTCCGACAGCTTCAAAAACAACAAGTGGCAATCCTGACGTCCTCCTGCAGGGAGTCGAGCTTGACTTCCCAGAGTGCACTGCTGCTACAATTTGTGTTTTTGATGGATTTATGGAATCATTTATTGTTATTTTGTTGCAAATTACATATTACTTGTTTGTTTTCAAACATTTAATTGCAATCAAACTCAGTTTTAGGGAGAAAAAAAGTTGAATACACCTTTAAGAAGAACCAAAAGTTGCAACTGTGAGTGAGGATGGTGTGTGGAATAGCTAAGTGCTAAGTCTCTCAAGTAACCATAGTAACAAAACTAAGAAACAGATCTCCATCATTTGCATTACAAGTCAAGCCGGAGGGACTTCACGTTAAATAATGGCTCATTGTTAAGGCACTTCAAAATCATTATAACATTGTAATTGTCTGAAAAACAAGCTTCACACACCAATAATATGCTGTGTCGTGAATCTTGCCTCCAAAGAAAGAAGGCGGACAATTTCAAAGCTACTAGTAGAATTTATTACACTTCTTCCTATTGCCGTCATGAATCGTTATGAGCTTTGAACTTCAACACCATGAAAATAACCAATTTAGTTGGTAGAATGAACGCAGCATTGCAGTTAAAGTGACCAAACATTTGGTTTGACTTCATAAAATATCTTGCTGGGTTATAAATAAGAAACCCAGCAGTTTTTTGAGTGCAGTTGTGTGAAATGTTCACCTTAAATATATTTCTTCATACAGATCATTGTAGTTCGCTGAGCTCCACACAAGGATCTGGGCTCAAAGGCAATGCAAACTCCTTCCAGATAGCAAAAAATAAAGAACCAATCAAGATCGCTGGGCGGGATTTCATAGATGTAATAATAATAATAATAAATAATAATTAATTACATTTGTAACGCACTTTACATTTGTTAAAATCTCAACGTGCTACAAAGTATTTAAAAAAAAAAAAAAGGTACAAAATAAACATTCAAATTTAGAATACATAATAGAAAATTAAAGGGGAACATTATCACCAGACCTATGTAAGCGTCAATATATACCTTGATGTTGCAGAAAAAAGACCATATATTTTTTTAACCGATTTCCGAACTCTAAATGGGTGAATTTTGGCGAATTAAACGCCTTTGTAATATTCGCTCTCGGAGCGATGACGTCGCAACGTGGCGTCACATCGGGAAGCAATCCGCTATTTTCTCAAACACATTACAAACACCGAGTCAAATCAGCTCTGTTATTTTCCGTTTTTTCGACTGTTTTCCGTACCTTGGAGACATCATGCCTCGTCGGTGTGTTGTCGGAGGGTGTAACAACACGAACAGGGACGGATTCAAGTTGCACCAGTGGCCCAAAGATGCGAAAGTGGCAAGAAATTGGACGTTTGTTCCGCACACTTTACCGACGAAAGCTATGCTACGACAGAGATGGCAAGAATGTGTGGATATCCTGCGACACTCAAAGCAGATGCATTTCCAACGATAAAGTCAAAGAAATCTGCCGCCAGACCCCCATTGAATCTGCCGGAGTGTGTGAGCAATTCAGGGACAAAGGACCTCGGTAGCACGGCAAGCAATGGCGGCAGTTTGTTCCCGCAGACGAGCGAGCTAAACCCCCTGGATGTCTTGGCTCACACCGTCCCTTATGCCACCGAAGATGATCAGGAGAAGAATATCGACCCTAGCTTCCCTGGCCTGCTGACATCAACTCCAAAACTGGACAGATCAGCTTTCAGGAAAAGAGCGCGGATGAGGGTATGTCTACAGAATATATTAATTGATGAAAATTGGGCTGTCTGCACTCTCAAAGTGCATGTTGTTGCCAAATGTATTTCATATGCTGTAAACCTAGTTCATAGTTGTTAGTTTCCTTTAATGCCAAACAAACACATACCAATCGTTGGTTAGAAGGCGATCGCCGAATTCGTCCTCGCTTTCTCCCGTGTCGCTGGCTGTCGTGTCGTTTTCGTCGGTTTCGCTTGCATACGGTTCAAACCGATATGGCTCAATAGCTTCAGTTTCTTCTTCAATTTTGTTGTCGCTACCTGCCTCCACACTACAACCATCCGTTTCAATACATTCGTAATCTGTTGAATCGCTTAAGCCGCTGAAATCCGAGTCTGAATCCGAGGTAATATCGCTATAGCTTGCTGTTCTTTCCGCCATGTTTGTTTGTGTTGGCTTCACTATGTGACGTCACAGGAAAATGGACGGGTGTTTATAACGATGGTTAAAATCAGGCACTTTGAAGCTTTTTTTAGGGATATTACGTGATGGGTAAAAATTTTTTTAAAACTTCGAAAAATATAATAAGCCACTGGGAACTGATTTTTAATGGTTTTAACCCTTCTGAAATTGTGATAATGTTCCCCTTTAAAATAGAAATAAAAACATGAAACACACTAGATAAACACTAGATAAAGCATAGAAACACAGATAAAATAGAAATAAAAACATGAAAGCACTGGATAAAACAGATAGACAAGCAGTGCATTTAAAAAGAAGAAGGCAGAGAAATTAGATAAAAGCTGTGCTAAAAAGGTGGGTTTTAAGTCCCTTCTTCAGATGTGACGTAGGGCCGAAGGGAGTGTTTGATTCAAACAACAATGGCGGCAAGTCGTGTGCTGACATTGATTCTGCTATTGCAACTGTTTTGCGACATCGATCGAATATTAATTCTGTAAAAGATGAACAAAGAACGGTTTTGAAGGCATTTATTGGTGGCTAGGATGTTTTGGCTCTTCGTCTGACCGGGTTTGGATTTCCCAGCATCGCTCTCATCAGCGTCACGGGTTGATTTGGATGTGAGTGGCTGAAGTAGCACGTCATTCAAGATAACAGACAAGTGGTTTATCCAATCACATACAATGATTTATTTTTACAAGGCCCCGCCTTCTGAAATACATCTCATATTGAGAATTCCCAGATCTTTTTGTGGAGCTCAGCAAACTACAATGATCTGGCGAGAGTCAGGTTACATTTTGTCATTGATCAATGAAAAACATGTATCTGACTGTTTTCTTTTTATACTAACAGACTGAAATGGACATTGGTATGTATGTAAAAAATGGAGATACATAAGTTCTGTTGGGCAGTAACACATTCTAAATCAAACCAATAAACAATTTCTGTGATATTAGCGTTACGTTCCTGTGTGTGGGTGCTTGCGCCACGCCTCCACCCACAGAGACAAAGACAATGGATGAATGACAAGAGGGTTTTTTCATTCCATTATGAATAACTCACAGTTATGGGTTTATTTTAATCTATCAGGAAATGTCCAAATATGATACAGTATATAAAACAAGTCATTTCATTTAGGGTACTTGTTTACTATTGGATAAGGTCTGTGCTTTCTGAGTGCTTTTCTAGTTCTTGTGCATTTTTTTATACTGGTAATGACGTTCTCCATGCCTCTATTTGGCAAAATGGCTATACAGTGTTGTGTCATAGCGCCACCTGTTTTTGGTATGTACACATTTCTAAAAACGTGAACATGAATGGCTTCATAAATTCAGATTTATAAGAAACAACATTACTTTTCATGATTCCCCCCTATCATCCATCTGTGCATCACCCACCAGCTGGTGGCGCCATGCATTCCAGGAACTTCTGTTTGCAACTGACACCTGCTCATGTCTGAGGGAGCCATCCTTGGATCCTTGATGGACAAGCCACATTTTCTTATAGTGTGTGCTAAACTACAGACTTTTGAAAAACGTATTACAGGAACAGATTTCCTCGTAAAATAAGCATTTTGAGAAAAAAGATGAATGGATTTACTTTGCACATGTATCTTGCAGGGGCCAATTTAGAATTGTAGAAGATCTGTGGCTTAGCTCAGCGATGGGTTTCTTAGTGTTCTCCAAAAATTGGTGCTTTTTTTTAATGCCAAGACATCTGAACTTTCAAAGTGGCCTAGTGGTTAGAGTGTCCGCCCTGAGGTCGTGAGTTCAAACCCTGGCCGAGTCATACCAAAGACTATAAAAATGGGACCCATTGCCTCCCTGCTTGGCACTCAGCATCAAGGATTGGAATTGGGGGTTAAATCACCAAAAATGATTGCCGAGCACGGCCACCGCTGCTGCTCACTGCTCCCCTCACCTCCCAGGGTGTGAACAAGGGGATGGGTCAAATGCAGAGGACAATTTTCACCACACCCAGTGTTTGGGTGACAATCATTGGTACTTTAACTTAACTTAACTTTAAATTCTGACCACAAAAAGCACCATAATATACTTGTATGCACTAATATGCTTTAATGAAGCAAAAATGATCATCACCCAAGCTTCTTTGGATTCTTCCCATGTAACTATGTAGAGAGAAAAGCATTTTAAGCGATACAACTAAAACATTTGCAACTTTATCTTGCTATTATTGCGCTTTGCAGAAAACATGAGCCAAAGTAGCCACCCCCTTTCGCCGTCCCTGGTATCCTGTTTACATCACGTTCAGGGTGTACAGCAAACTGTTTACATCCTTGACAATGTTTACGTCTCTATGCATTCCTGCACTTTAGTTTTCGACCATATGCAATTTGGCACACACAGCTATACATTTTCTTTTTATGTGTGTGTGTGTCTAGTAGTGGTAGTAGTTTATTCTGAGCATGCTTACATCAAAATCAAAATTGTTTACAGTTCACAGTTTAACAGATCCAAAAAGGAGTAGGAAAAAGCAAAGCGTATTTACTCCTACCCCTTTATCATATCGCATCCCAGCAAATTACTGGTAAGTTTGTTCACTTCCTGTGCTCAAAATGCGCTATTCGAAAAATGGCTGGAAACATCAGGCCCCCAGTGAAACCCCAGAAATAGGGCAAAATACTAATGTTGAAGTTTACAGGTTGAATGCCGGAAAGGCACTGTTAGACCATTAAGGGATAGTCAGAAAAGGGCTTGGAGTATACATATTTTTCGTAATGACATTAATTTTATTGATATTTTAAAAACTATTTTTGCTTTTTATGGTGACTTTGCGCTCATTTTGGGACATGTTTTGTTTTTAAAAGGGCGATTCCTGTTTTTCAAGGGACAGTTGGCAAACGATACAATTACTGTATTTTCCGGGCTATAGAGTGTACAGGTATTTAAGCCGCGCCCACCAAATTTAAGAATAAATAAATATTTCTACATATATTAGTCGCACCGGACTAAAAGCCGCAGATATATACCGGTACGAAATATTTTGTAAAAGTTTAGGTCCTCACATTAATTGTTTCCAAATGGTGCTTGTCACAGTGCAGTAAAACGGCTGACCAAACAAAACAGAAGTCATCGTCAATTACACATGCAATTGTAAGTTAAAAATACTAATACAGACACTTGTAAACATGTTAGCATATTCGCGACGCTAACTTGGTTACATTACAGAAGCACATACAAATGTGCATGAAAACACTCCTACAGACGTCACACATGGTACGGTTTAGTAAGTAGGAATTGTTTTAGTTATATTGTAAAACTTACAAACGTACAAACGCTGCTTGGAGTGATGAATGAAGAATCCTTTCGATCAGAAACGCTGCGGACAGTTACTCTTCCGTTTCAAGGCATGAAACAGGACGTACATTTTTCAACCCGCAGCACCTGCAGTGAGCGAACTCGTCCAAAGGATGGCACATTAGCACAAACAATAACACACACACACCTTTTCAATGTCTCTGTCTGTGTTGAAAAACTATTTGTTGAATACAACATACGAGGACATATTGGGAGAGTGGCCCTGCCAGCAACCTGAGGGTTCCTGGTTCAATCCCCACCTTCTACCAACCTCGTCACGTCTGTTGTGTTTTTGAGCAAGACACTTCACCCTTGCTCCTGATGGGTCGTGGCTAGCATGGCAGCTACCACCATCAGTGTGTGAATGGGTGAATGTGGAAATAGTGTCAAAGCGCTTTGAGTACCTTGAAGGTAGAAAAGCGCTACACAAGTATAACCCATTTACCATTTAATACAAAACATTAATACCGTTAGTGGAAAAAAAATATATAGATTTAGCCGTCTTATAAGCCGCAGGGTTCAAAACGTGGGGAAAAAAGTAGCGGCGTATAGTCAGGAAAATACGGTACTCTGTATATTGTTGAAATATACTTTTGACTATGTTACCCTCTTGGACACGAGTGTCAAACTCATTTTCCTCGTGGGCCACTTCGCAGTTACCGATGCCCTCAACAGGCCACTTGTAACACCGAAACAATACACAGTGGTACCTTACTTAAGGCCATGTCTACACTAAGTCGTTTAACCCCTTAAACGAATAATTATTTAGCCTAAGCCCCGTTTCAGCCACACTAAACTATCGTTTAAGGTTCCCCTCCTCGGACAATTTTTTTACACGGGTAAGTCAGCCGTGGATTTCCTGAATCTCCGGCTCTTAGCTTTGTATGGACTCATTGATCATTTATAAATTGAGTTCGGAGAGGAAGTGACGCCAGAAAGACCCCGCCCACACAGGAAGTGACGCCAGAAAGAGTGCGGCCCACACCGAAAGTGACGTCAGAAAGAACGCGCGACAGTCAGCTTCATAATAAAGTGGTTTCGTAACTCGGAGCTAACCACTGGAAATATGGAGGCGAGTCATCCAGACATGCCCGTGTTTCCCCTTCTTCTACATGTACAGACGCTTGTGGAAATCACACATGAATACCTTAAGTGAAAGCAATTGCAGCTGTTTCGGATACAACACTTCTCAGACGGTAAGAGAACTTTCGAATGTCCAGGTCAGCTGTGATTCTACTTACCGAAAAACTTTGTCCATTTGTCGAAGGAGAGACAACGAGAATGCGGGCTCCCGTGTATGTGATAAAAAAGATAGGGTGTGCTTTGTATTACCTGGCCATTGAGGGAAGACTAACTACGGAAAACGGCGAATGCTTTTGGACTGGCAAAGCAGACAGTATCAGTTATTGTCCGCCATGTACAAACCCCGTTTCCATATGAGTTGGGAAATTGTGTTAGATGTAAATATAAACAGAATACAATGATTTGAAAATCCTTTTCAACCCATATTCAATTGAATGCACTACAAAGACAAGATATTTGATGTTCAAACTCATAAACTTTATTTTTTTTTGCAAACAATAATTAACTTAGAATTTCATGGCTGCAACACATGCCAAAGTAGTTGGGAAAGGGCATGTTCACCACTGTGTTACATGGCCTTTCCTTTTAACAACACTCAGTAAACGTTTGGGAACTGAGGAGACACATTTTTTAAGCTTCTCAGGTGGAATTCTTTCCCATTCTTGCTTGATGTACAGCTTAAGTTGTTCAACAGTCCGGGGGTCTCCGTTGTGGTATTTTAGGCTTCATAATGCGCCACACATTTTCAATGGGAGACAGGTCTGGACTACAGGCAGGCCAGTCTAGTACCCGCACTCTTTTACTATGAAGCCACGTTGATGTAACACGTGGCTTGGCATTGTCTTGCTGAAATAAGCAGGGGCGTCCATGGTAACATTGCTTGGATGGCAACGTATGTTGCTCCAAAACCTGTATGTACCTTTCAGCATTAATGGCGCCTTCACAGATGTGTAAGTTACCCATGTCTTGGGCACTAATACACCCCCATACCATCACAGATGCTGACTTTTCAACTTTGCGTCGATAACAGTCTGGATGGTTTGCTTCCCCTTTGGTCCGGATGACACGATGTCGAATATTTCCAAAAACAATTTGAAATGTGGACTCGTCAGACCACAGAACACTTTTCCACTTTGTATCAGTCCATCTTAGATGAGCTCAGGCCCAGCGAAGCCGACGGCGTTTCTGGGTGTTGTTGATAAACGGTTTTCGCCTTGCATAGGAGAGTTTTAACTTGCACTTACAGATGTAGCGACCAACTGTAGTTACTGACAGTGGGTTTCTGAAGTGTTCCTGAGCCCATGTGGTGATATCCTTTACACACTGATGTCGTTTGTTGATGCAGTACAGCCTGAGGGATCGAAGGTCACGGGCTTAGCTGCTTACGTGCAGTGATTTCTCCAGATTCTCTGAACCCTTTGATGATATTATGGACCGTAGATGTTGAAATCCCTAAATTCCTTGCAAAAGCTGGTTGAAAAAGGTTTTTCTTAAACTGTTCAACAATTTGCTCACGCATTTGTTGACAAAGTGGTGACCCTTGCCCCATCCTTGTTTGTGAATGACTGAGCATTTCATGGAATCTACTTTTATACCCAATGATGACACCCACCTGTTCCCAATTAGCCTGCACACCTGTGGGATGTTCCAAATAAGTGTTTGATGAGCATTCCTCAACTTTATCAGTATTTATTGCCACCTTTCCCAACTTCTTTGTCACGTGTTGCTGGCATCAAATTCTAAAGTTAATGATTATTTGCAAAAAAAAAATGTTTATCAGTTTGAACATCAAATATGTTGTCTTTGTAGCATATTCAACTGAATATGGGTTGAAAATTATTTGCAAATCATTGTATTCCGTTTATATTTGCATCTAACACAATTTCCCAACTCATATGGAAACGGGGTTTGTAAGAACTTGCACACAAAGCAACACTGGAGGTGACTATGACGTGCGCATTTTCCACGCATGCGTACTAGGTCACGTTGCGCCGGCTGACGGAAGGGGGGAGGGGGTCTTAAACGACCATTGTGTGTGTGTGGACAAGGATAAGGTTAGGTGGGATTTACCTTGGATAACCTTAGCCGAGTGTTTTGAGATAAGAGCTGTCTCTCGGCTAATTTTTATGCTTTAAGTTGCTCGCAAAAAATTTGAGTCACAAGCATGCCCGCTATTTGTTGGCGTACGAAATGTCACAGTGATCCCCATGACATTTGGTCTTAAAAACATGATCGCTTGTGAAGTCGACTTGACAAATCAGTACAAGCATATCACTGCTAGTCAGCAACACACAAGTCTAACTTGAAAATTACCTAAAAAGTAGACATTTATCCATGAAAATATGGAAACGCTGATGATGGTGTGTTTGACGGAGGAGCAGCCAGAAGGAGATATTGTAGGAGTCTACTCTCCAAGGTAAATGCTGTACATTATTATTGTCACACCCTTGTGACCGTTTTAGACTTGTGTTGTTTTATCCCGTTTGTGTGGTGTTAAGTTCCTGTCCAGTACTCCTGTTGTGTACTTTCACTGTCTGTCCTTTGAGTGCTGGCTCCCACACCTGTTATTGATTGGCAACCGGGTACAGTCTCCTGTTTAAGTCCGAAGCCCTGGCACACATTTGGCACAAATGAAGCCCCTGAGCCTTGGGTTTGCCACCTGTGCTGTAAAGTCATGATATGATGTCATGTCGCAAAACGGTTTCACAAACACACAAGTCTTTGCATCAGATGATCATGTCACGTTTCATGTTTTGTGAGTCCCTTTCCACTCTTTAAGGATTACTGTATGCTGTTGGCCCTGCGATGAGGGGGCGACTTGTCCAGGGTGTACCCCGCCTTACCACCCGAATGCAGCTGAGATAGGCTCCAGCACCCCCCGCGATCCCGAAAGGGACAAGCGGTAGAAAATGGATGGGATGGATGTATCCGAGGAATGAGAGCAATGCAAATGTTCCCACACTATTTTTTTTTTGTCCCGAGTGGGTCCTCAGCAGTGTGTGTGCTTGTGTGAAGAGCTTGCTGAGCTGGAGGAGGTGGCAGGAAGGAGAGCAGCCACAACATGGAGAAGGAGTGCCCTCCCCTGGCTGCACATTCCACCAAGCACACAAACAAGTAAATCAAGTCCATTCGGAGTCCATTTTTCAGAAAGCAGTTTTGAAATTAATTTTATTATTTCATAGCTAATTTACAACAAGCGCTTCACTGAACTGGAACATTTTAAATTTGCTTGATATTGTCATCGTTAAATATACTTTTCTGTGTTGTTATAATCAGTCTTTTTTTGTAAAAATTAATATACTTTTTTTTTTTAATAAGGAATATCACACTATGATATGGATGGCTGAGAGAGATATTATGAAAAAAACAAACAAACAGAAAACATTATTCAATTGATGGATGTGACTGGATGCATGATTCAATCCTTGTGTGTGTGAGTGTGTGTGTGTGTTTGTGTGTGTGCAAATGTCAATATATTGGGCTGATGGATTTAGTACTTTGCATCAAATCTGCAGTTTCCACGGCTAAATCTAAAGCCACGCGGCATCATATTTACAGCAAGTAACCCCAATAACTCTCTCAATGTGGGAAATAATACAAAAATATACAGACTTGATACAGACTGACAAATTCCAAAAATAAACAAAAAATTGATACGTGTCATTCACAAGCTTCAGCTGTTCCGCCAGTGAGCGAAAATCAACAATAAATATGACCGATCAATCGATACTTCAATACCTCCACTCTTAGAATTCAGCAATAAAATGAAAAAGAAGTCAACACAAAAACATGCTCATAAATCTCTAAAATCCTTTTTGCTTTTCAGCATATTTTTTGTTTGTTTAACCCTGTGGCACACAATGCCGTCAGTGCAATAAATAATTTGATATCTGGACACACAAAACCTTCATTGCATAACATCATAGCAGTATTGCACTACATCTTTATGTGCATGTCTCACCCCCTCTCTCTCTCTCTGGTGGACGTACACACACATCATGTATTTATTACACATTAACACTGATTGTGGCTATCATATAGGAGATATATTCTCATAAAGGATCATTTATATTTCAATATTTGATGCACACACATCTGCATTGTACTTTCCCCCCATTGCTTTCCAACGTAAGTGAGGTCAACTTTGTTGACATTTCTGTCTGCAATAAAATAGAAGTGTGAGTAAATTCCTCAAACCAAACCGCAAATTCAACCAAAGGAACTAATGGATACGTGTTTGGAGATTGTTTTTTTCTTTCTTCTATTTTTACAGACTATAGTCCTGTTAGAAATTGTCATAAAAAAGATATATGTGTATATATTTATATTTTTATATATATAGACCATTTATTTGTGACTGAGCTTGAATCGGTGTGGTCACAAGAGGGAAAAAGCAGAGTAGAACTGAAAGCGATAGAGTAAAAGAAGACCTGTACCTCCCACACAGAGGTGTTTCCACACACACACACACACACACGCACGCGCACGCACGCACACACACATTCACTCACACACAAATACCATGACACCATGGCTTTTAGCGCGACCACTGGAAAACAGTGTGAATGTCTGTGGCTTGAGGGATCGCTTCGGAAGAGTGACGGGTGAGTCGGTCGGTGGCGGTGCGTTCAAGCCCAGAGAGATAACATTCATCCAGGGTTTGGTGACCAGGAGAGCCAATCCTCTCCCACCTGTGCAGCTGAGGTTACATTATGTGTGTTTTGTCTGTGCACAAGTGTGCGTGTAGGCGTGTGTGTGTGTGTGTGTACATAAGAGGCTAAAATGTGCGTCAGTTTCTGCTCTACTCACAAGTGACCACGTCACATGACCGCATATCTCCTTTTCATCATAAAACATGCTTCAAACTCTTCCCTGCTTGCCTTTTTTTTTTTTTAAAGGATTTTTACATACAGTGTTTTGTGCCCCATCCTTACATTGTCTTTGAGAATGCATGCACAAATTCAGCATAGTCGCTATCTTCCCCGAATAATCATTTTCCTTTGAATAATTGCGGTATTTGACGGGTCATCCGTCACTGAGTTTCCCCCCCCCCTCCGAGTTAAGGAGGACTCAGCAGGATATGGGCACGGTGTTTGGACCTTGACCGTCCTAAACCAAGGCAGAGCTGATAGGAGGACAGAAAGCCAACAGGTGATATAAAAAGGGGGCACCTCAGGGTCCATCCCTGCTGGGTCAGCCTGTCCTTCCTTTTCATCTCTGCATGGACCAGCTCACACTTGACATCAAAATGCATCTGCAGTTTGCGTTAATCTAACAAAAAAAGCTCATTTATGTCTTCAATAGCGCCACGAAGCAAAAACTGATTGGTACTTCTCCTCTGAAAGTTTCGGCTTTTTAATGCCAAGTGTGAACACGAATGCTAATACTGGTCCGTTCCAGTCTAATTACACATCAGTGTCTGTCTCTCAGCTTTTTTCCTGTGTCATATCTTTGTTTTTGTTGTCTTCTTCAGCAAAGCACTGACTTTTGCGGAGGACGGCCCGGCAGGCGAGGCTGGCTTGGCGGTGTAGGGCGGTGTCGGTTGGTGGCGGCTTATGGAGGACGGGAGGGCATCACAGCCTTTCCCGGGTGGGAATCCAAATGTAAGGCCCTGATTGCTCCTCGATCACTGTCTTTACTTTGTGGTAGACCTCTTCGAAGCTGTCCCCTTCCACAACAGCTGCAGGAAAACACGGCGGGGGAAAAATGAGAGGGAAAAAAAATAAGAAATCAGTTTTAAACTCGCAACCAAACTGGTATTGGATTATTGGAGACGCGGGACATCATTTATATTCCATCAACTGCTGTGATTTGCCCTGAAAACGTCTCTTAAATGTTCAAATGTGTGGGAGATTCTTTAAAGTCTGGCAGCCTCTCATTCAGTTATGCGGCAAAGATGTAAATGTGAACAATGTTGCAAAAGGTGCATGTTTGTTGGTGGAGTTTAAAACAGCACAAATTGCGACCATCTGGACTGATCAAATAACTAAGCTCCAGCAATGAACTGGAAATCTGTACAAAGTGTATTGAAAATCTCTCTAGCATTAAATGGAGCAATTTTATGACTAAAAGTGCAGTGAGGCGAACATGCAGATGCGTTAGCTCACGTTTACCATCTGCCGCTGCCATAACCCAAATTTACTGGCAAGCACGGAAGTCATGAACGCGGATAAGACTTTCCAACTTAAACTGATCTCTGTATTGACACATCATCATTTCCTCTGACTAGGAAGAGAGATTGTCACCAGCCACAAGACATTCCGTGTTACCGCGCTTTGAGGTTACGACCTCGCTCCCATAAATTATTCAACAACTTCATTTTGGTGACTGGATTAGCTCAAAAACTGGTTGCAGTTCTCAGTAGAAGTATGCAGAAGCACGTGTGTGCATACCTGTCAACATCTGCATTTCAAAATGTGGAACATTTCCTGGTAAAATACATTTTGGTAACACTTTAGTATGGCGAACATATTGTAAGTAACGAAGACTAAATTTAGAGTTATTTGGACACTATAAGGGTTAGGGTTAAGGTTACTAATAAGCAATTATTCTGAGGTTATTGAGGGAAGACTCTTAGTTAATGGCTTACTGGTTGTATAATAAGGCCATGCAGAATAAGGCATTAATAAGTACTTTATAATGACTAATTAAGAGCTAATATGTTACTAATTTGCATGTTAATAAGCAACTAATTAATGGTGAATATGTGTTCCCCATACTAAAGGGTTACCTACAATTTTTATTACGAATCAGTGCTAAGGGTGTAACAGTATTGTAGATACCCCGGTATTGCGGTTTTAAAGTCTTCTTAATATAGCCGTGACGTGTGACAATGTCAAAAACTTGGCGAGTGTGGGTTTTTTTGTGCGCTTTTGCATTGGCCGGTCTGAAATAAACGACATAACTCACAAACCTTTTGGGTTTGTCAGATATGAAAATTGGGAAGGTGGGGGTGTGGATAGCGCTACCTTCGTCTCGAGCGTTTCCAAGGCGACACAGAGCGGAAGGGAAAGCGCCCGGTAGGGAGTGCGAACTCTGCACACTGCCGTAAATATGAAAAGCTACTTGATAAACCATCAAAAAAGATATTCGAAGCCAGCGAAGCTAAATATCAATTTGTGAGGTATTTACATGAAAAGGTAAATTGCCAGTTAACCTTTCTGAGAAACAGCATTTTCCAAACGGATATAAAAAATATCCACTGCAGAGGACACAGCTTTTCAGAAAGTACAAGTTGAACATTATTGTTTTACTTGTGTTACACTGGGTGTTTACATTGTCACTTTAAAGACACTTAACTGTATTTTTTAAAAATATTTGCTTCTACCAGTGGATATGTCCGCATAATTCTTTGTAGTTAAACATACATATGTTTGTCAGTAGTAATAAATATGATTAGAACAATTGAGCATTATGTTTTTGTTCAATTACCGTAAGCCTGTTTATCCTAAACATTCCTGCCACTTCATTTTACACACGATTACATTTCTTACCAAGTCTTTTTTGAGGGACAATTCCACAATAATATCGTACCGTGGCCTCAGTACCGAAATAATATCCCTACGAAAAACCATTAAATAAATACATTAAAAAAATAATAAACTGGGCCCAGGTCCTTTTAATCACAACACAGTGTCACTAACTACTGCACCAATCAATCTGAAATGTGAAATTATGATATAATAGGCTTTCTAGTTGCATAAATGAAAACAAACACAATTCTGGGCTCTTTCACGGTGCTCACATTTTTTCTTCTATCTTACAGAAAGCATGAGGAAGTCTGACCAGCTTCATGCTCTTTTCAGGTAAAGATAATATGTCTCCTACTTGTCAAGATATTTGCACAAAGTTTGGACTTTTTTCAGAAATGTCTTTTCTGTGGTCTTAATGTAACATGCAAAACGCCACCCTGCTGTCATGAGCCATGTTACCCTGAGTGATGTCAAGTGTCGCCGAAGCTTGAGTCAAACGGACACAAAAGCTGTAGTAGCAGCTGTACTGTTGAGGGTGGTGAGCAAAATCCAGGAATAAAACGTGTCTGTGAAGATGGTGGGAAAGAAGGACGAAAAATGGGATTTCCCGGAAAAACGGGATCAGCTACACTAAGAATGCCTATTAGTTAACTTTTTGAACTTAATTATGTCTTCTAAGCGTGAGGCGGACTCTTCTGGGGGGAGCGCACCAAAAACAAAAGCATAGTGAAAGTAAAACGTGAAGTTCACTGCAATTACCATACCATACCATACCAACTTTATTTATAAAGCCCTTTAAAAACAAGCACAGTTGAAAAACAAAGGGCTGTACACCACAAAGAAATAGAGGCAAAGGACAGACTAAAAAATAACATTTAAAACAGAAATAAAAATACCGGTACACATTTAAAAAGCAAATATAAAATACCCTAAGAACAGGTATTTAAATAAAAAACAGTTTAAAAGTTAAAAACAGTTCAAAAAGTTAAAATCTAAAAACAGTTTAAAGTCTCATGCTGGGTTAAAAGCCAGTGAATCAAAATGGGTTTTAAGAAGGGTCTTAAAAATAGCCAAAGAAGGGGTCTGTCCCACATGGAGAGGGAGAACGTTCCAGAGTTTGGGACCCGCAACAGAGAAGGCTCTGTCCCCTCTGAGCTTGCGCTTTGTTTTGGGTACCTCCAGGATCAGCTGATCAGCTGACCTGAGGGACAGGGTGGGGGCATAGAGATGGAGCAGCTCAGAGAGGTACGGTGGGGCAAGACCACGTAAGGATTTAAAAACGAGTAAGATCATTTTAAAATGGACTCTAAAAGACACAGGCAGCCAGTGGAGGGAGGCTAAAACAGGAGTAATGTGCTCTCTTTTTCTTGTGTTTGTTAAAAGTCGGGCAGCTGCATTTTGGACCAGCTGCAGACGTGAAAGGGAGGACTGACTAATTCCAAAATACAAAGAGTTACAGTAATCCAGTCGAGATGTGATAAAGGCATGGATCACTGTCTCTAACTGTTGCCTAGAAAGAAGGTTTTTAACCTTGGCCAGCTGACGTAAATAAAAAAAGCTGGCTTTCACCACTGTGCCAATATGACGGTCCAATTTAAAATCACTGTCAATACGAAAGCCCAGGTTGGTGATCATGGGCTTAACGTGCAAAGCCAAGGGGCCAAGGTCAACAGGGGGGAGCTCACAGGTACCACTAGGTCCAAACACTATTACTTCTGTCTTCTTTTCATTGAAATTTAAGAAGTTTAGGGCCATCCAGGCCTTGATATCATCAAGACAGGCAAGTAATGGCTGTATTGAAGAGGCATGATTTCTCTATAACGGAAAATACATTTGTGTTTCATCGGCATAACAATGAAAATAAATATCATGCTTTCTTAGGATTGAGCCCAGGGGAAGTAAATTAGACATTGTAAAACATTCACCGGAGAAGCGAAGGAATTGGCTGCAATGCCTGGTCCAAGCCACGCTAGTGTTACCATATCTGAGTTATTGTGTAGAAATATGGGGAAACAACGACAAATGTGCGCTTCATTCACTAATGGTGTTACACATAGATACAAATAATAGAATACTACATACTGTTGGATACAGAGAACATACAAACCCTTTATTTAGTGAATCAAAATGATTGAAATTCAACGATTTGGTGCATTTGCAAACAGCGAAAATTATGTACAAAGCAAACTATAACCTGCTACTCAAGAATGTACAACAATTCTTCTCAACAAAAGAGGAGAAATATAACCTCAGAGGAAAATCTAATTTAAAACATTTGTATGCTTGTACAACACTTAAAACCTTTAGTATATCAGTATGTGGAATTAAATTATGGAACAGATTTACCAAAGAAATCAAACAAAGCATCAATATGATTAGGTTTAAGAGACTGTTCAAACAACAAGTGTTCACAAAGTACACAGAACAATAATTATGATAAACATCTTGAACCCTTTTTTTTTCTTTTGAGATAAAGATTATTTATTTATTTAATATTTGTTTACTTACTATAGTATATTATCTATTTATTCACTGTTCTGTTACAGAGAACGAGGAAATGGGATAAAATTGCTATGGAATGAAATATAGGATTAAATAAGCTTCTTCCTACTCCTTTTCGGACGTGCTGTAATGAAACAACTGGAAATATGTGGCGCATTACATTGTATCGTATGCATGTTCGAAATAAACTGAAACAGAACTGAACTGAACTCAACGCTGCAACCATCATCAAGGATAGAGATGCTATTTTTGAACATGTGAAAGCATCTTTGCTATGAAATGGACAGTAGCCTAATGACTTGTCCTCTTCTCAACAAGCCTGTCTCTCCCTCCTCTGTCCTCTCTTCCAATTTGCAAGACAGCCACAGGCATACAAGTTGTTCTCTTTACATCACTATTTCACTTAATTCTTGTATTTATTCTTTTTCTTACTGTATTTCATATATCATTCATGTGTTCTGTGTACAATGTGAGATCACGTCTCGTCTTGAGAGTCAGTGGTACTGGATCTGAAGGTTCATACATTCATATTTTAATGATGTTAAAATTGTTATTTTGCACAGACATTTTTTTTTAACTATTTAGTACAAAACATGCATTGAATTAAATTAAAGTTCAAGCAAGAAAATAATAAAAATTGTAACCCTAGGACCACCTGTTGTTACACTTTTTTGTATTCACCTTAATTGTTCTACATGTATTTATTAAAATGTAAAGAATACAAGGTATTAATTGGAGAGAGGCTGTTACTTAACTTCATTTTAAATCTATAATGATTTGTGCATGAAAAAGTGGAAAGGAAAATGGAGCTCGCTTTGATCACACGGTCATTTATTAAGAAGTACATTACCCAACACAGCAGCAACAGAACCAATGTTGTAATAGCAGTAGGGCGCAAACTGCTGAGCCAACACCACTGATGAGTTCATTGTAACAGTGTAACAAAACACGAGTGTCACACCAACAGCTAGAGTAATGCAATATTTTAAAGTGCATGGAGATGTAAATAACACTGCTGGACTCTGACCACTAGCAGTAACTGGCATCTAGTGGTGTTAATAAAATGAAAACTACATTGGGAGGTTGCCTATAGCCACAGCTGTAAATATAAATGTGGCGCAAAATAGATATCCCGGTGGTTATAAACTTTTGTAGATTGTAGAGCAGAGTTCACTTTATAAAGTATTACCCTCCGTCTGGTCATTCAACATAGATCATGCGCTCGTCGACTAGATAAGACTGTGGTTAATTGATTGGAGCCGTTAATTGGAGCATTTTTAATATCAACCAAAAACATTTTGGTTAATAATAAAAATTGTTGTGCTCTTACCTGAGAAACACTCGATGAAGTCTTGTTCTAGTTTGAGAGCTCTGTCCATTCCTTTCCTGGCCTGCTCCTCTGTCAGGCGAGTGTTAATCTCTCTGTCCACACAGGCAGAATCATCTGTTATGGCGCTTTATTTCCACAAGAAACATGCAAGTAATATATCAAATGTTCAATGAGGTTACGTACAAGACATTCTCCAGTGACTTAGGCCGGACGAAGATGGCGATAGGATGAAGCTGAGCGGCTTGTAGTCGCCGTACAGCATTGGCCGACACGTCCAGAATACAATGTTTCCCTTGCTGCTTGTACACAAGTGTATCAAAACATAGCTATGTAAAAAAATCAACCTTTAATACAGGTAGGAGTTTTAATACAGTGTTTTTGCTTCCTACCTGCTCAGCCACCTCGCGGACACTCTGGACGCTGGTGCCGTACAGGTGGCTGTTGTACTGGCCGGCTTCGATGAAGCGATGGCTCTGAATGTCTTTCTCCATCTGTTCACGCGATGACACAAAGTGGTAGTCCCGCCCATCCACTTCATACTCCCTCTTGGGTCGTGTGGTGTCTGTCAATGGAGTAAAAATATATTTTAAAAATGTCTCATACCTGTGGAACCTCTTTGAATCTCACAATGACAGCAATTACATCTCAGCGAGGAAAGCATTATGCAGATCGCTCCCAAAAAGGGCTGCAGGTGGCGTAGCGGTGTGAGCTGTGTCTTTGATTGACAGCACAATTACTTACGTGGGACACACGAGCCGAACTTATCAGGGAACTCAGACAACAGGTCATCGTTTATCCTGTCTTTCACGGGACCCAGAATGATGATGGGCCTGGCATAGTGAACTAAGGATGAAGAGACAAGAGAGCACGGGTTTTCAGAAATGGGAAATTACAATGACAATGAACTTTTATTGCCTAAAGTAATGGAATTTACATATTACTTTACAGCCTTACCTTCCACTTGGGTGACTGTCTCATAACTGTGTGAGGTTTTATCTCTCCCTGGTGACGAATCGGGGAAGCAGTCAGTACGATTTCTTTTTCCCATCAACATTTTAACAATAAGGCTTACGCTACTATGTGTGGTTAATTTTAGTAAAGGTGTGTTGTAGCGAATACAACTTCTTACACAATAAATATGAACTTGAAATGTAATTCTGCAGGCATGTTCTCAAAAGAACTATGCATGTTTGAACTGAACTATTTTTCCATTTCTACATCATGAGCAGCATTGTGGCTGTGACAGTACAAATGCACTAATCCTTGCAGCAATGCTGTGGACATTATGCAGACAATTAGGGATGGGAATCGAAAACCGTTCACAATGTATCAATTCCTTGGAATCGTTTTGACATTTATTCAGATGGTTCTCTTATCAATCCTTCCGGGTGCTCTTCAATTGACCATCATTTTCAAGAAAAGATTGCAACAGCGCTACTTGTAATAATTATTAGGCTGCTAGTTCGTCAGGAGAAGGACATGCGAGCAATATGCTGAAACATTATAACACACAGAATGCAATAATTATAAATGAAAGTCGCGTTTTGAACCGCTCCGATCTCATCTCAGCAGCAGTAACACTAGCACATCATCTGAATACAACAGGTACTAACTATTGCTTCCTATTATGTTAGTGCTATTATTTGTTAAAATGAAATGAATGGATTCTCATTTAGATTAGCATGACGAGTGACAGATTTTGACTAGCTCTGAGGCAGGCAGCCCTAGTTCACGTCTGCCGCTAGAGCCTAGACAAATGTCACCGAGCAGCGACTAAGTTTGTGGTCAAAAGTTAGCATTTTCGGTAGATGAATGTTAAGTCGTAGCCAGAGAAAAGTTGCATGTTTTCCTGCAACCACATTTTCTCTCAGTCATTATATTATACAGGTGAAAGAATATAGTGTATAAGTCCATTCATGTCAGCAATTTAACTTCAAATGTGAACAATTATGTGATATTAACTATTACATGCTCACCTTTATTTGTTATAATTCTGATCATCATGGCTAAGTGTTTTTGAAACCTTACATTTTCTGGGATTTTCAATTCAAAGTTTTCATAAACTGTAAACCATAATCATCCAAATTATAATCAATAAAGGCTTGACATATCTCACTTTGCATGTAATAAGTTAGTATCACATGTTACTAAATGTAACATTCTCGTGTAAATTGCACAACGTATGTGCCTCTTGAGACCTCACTATAGGCTTTGTTGGCTCATGTTACCTCTAAACTAAACACACTTCAAGCTAATCTGCCCTTTTTTCTCTTTTATTTCCCCAAATAAGAATCAATAAGAGAACCGTCAAGCAGAATCGAAAGTGGAATCGGAACCGGAAACATCTTATCAATTCCCATTCTACAGATAATGCTATATTTTGCTACAAAAACAGTATACAGTGTACGACATATACAGTATTCATAAATGCTTTTTCAAGGAAGCCCAAAAATATACAGACTAATGTGACTTTTTGAGAGTATCCTTAATTGCTTGAGAAACTGCTACACCATATGAAAGAACATGAAGAGTAGCAATAATTCATAATCTTCTCTGGGCATATTTTGGCTACATGTGAATTCTAAAATCATACTCCCCTCGCATTGCTAATTTAGGTAGAAGGAGCTTGCAAATTACCTTGCATTCCCAAAGTGTCCCGGCCATGATCCTACAATGACAAGATTACAGTTTCATACGCGAGAAGA
Source organism: Nerophis lumbriciformis (assembly GCF_033978685.3). Classification (NCBI taxonomy): domain Eukaryota; kingdom Metazoa; phylum Chordata; class Actinopteri; order Syngnathiformes; family Syngnathidae; genus Nerophis; species Nerophis lumbriciformis. The sequence goes on along the minus strand of NC_084556.2, from coordinate 19,555,065 downwards.
CACCCTGAACTAGTCGGGTTCACTCAAAGAGCTCAGATGAACCTACCCTCTCTTTGGTGTTGACATGAGACCACTCTTTTCTTTCCACCCTGCAAAGGTTAAAAAGCAGAAATTCAAGCTAGGGATTAGTTTAGATTCGGTTTGAAATTATTTTGTGCACAAAGGCGGCTACACTTTTACTAGAATTAAACTGAGGGCCTGATTTACTAAAAGTTTGCATGTACTAAAACACGTGCAAACTTGATAGCACACGCACAGCTGATCTACTAAACGTGTGCTAAGTAAATTGGGTCTCTTAAATGAACAGAATAAGGTGTGCAACCCATTTTGCGTCTCTATCTTAATTAATAAGCAAAATATATGCTGATCATCAAATTGCCTACAATAATGGGAAGAGAAGATGCAAATATATTATACAGTATGCGCAGTGTGATTTATCAACACTCATCACCATTTTTGCGTTTTATTTAGCGCATTTGAAACTGAGAGTTCCACACACGGCTGTTAGAGAGGAGTGCTCGCGCTGCAAAGACAGGTGATAGACAGAGAATCCTCTGTCCAACGTGTACTTTTTAACGTATTTGGACGGTCAGTAGTAAAACAAATATTAGAAAAACTGTCTATTCAGCAACGACTTAAGGGGCTGATTAAACCAATTCAGTTGATGTTTTTTGGTGTCATTTTATATTTTTCTAATGACGTTTGTTTTTCACATAGAATATATATTGCAAACATATATTCTATATAAATAAATAAATGATAAATGGGTTATACTTGTATAGCGCTTTTCTACCTTCAAGGTACTCAAAGCGCTTTGACAGTATTACCACATTCACCCATTCACACACACATTCACACACTGATGGCGGGAGCTGCCATGCAAGGCGCTAACCAGTAGCCATCAGGAGCAAGGGGTGAAGTGTCTTGCTCAAGGACACAACGGATGTAACTAGGATGGTAGAAGGTGGGGATTGAACCCCAGTAACCTGAAACACTCCGATTGCTGGCATGGCCACTCTAAAAAAACTTATTGAAGTATGCATTTATTGCATTTTGAACCAAGTGTAGTGCAACGTCCCTCCCATGCACATTAAAACACGTTTTTCTTTTACTGTCTCAAAAACTAGTATTTTGAAATTACACTGCATACACTGCATTTTACTCTTAGCAAAATTCTAATTTGAATAATGTTGTTCTTTCTAGACCAGATATAAATTGTATTTTTTATGTAATTATTTTCAAATAACTAAATTAAGAGCTTTCCTTGTGTGAAGCAATATTTCTGCTTCTATAGAATAATTCTGTTCATAAAAATGCAGCATTGCACATTTTGCATGCAAATAAACAATCTCCAACATTGACATCAATAAAGTACAAACTTCAAACTTCTGTCTTGAGTAACATACTTCTGTAAATAAACATGTAGTATTATACATTGTATCCAAATAAGTAATGAAGTAAAACATTGAGAAGACTATAGTTTATTTCAGTAAATAGATAAAGTAAACACAGCTTTTTTCATTCTCACATCTTGGCGGTGTGCAGAGCAACAGCTTTAGTGATCGCTCTAAGCACTGTGCTTCTTTCTCATAATACATGGCATCCTCACACATACCTGGTGTAAATGATTGCAACATGGTAAAGTGATTTTTAGCCCTTAGTGTGTTTGTTGTTGCGTCTTGTTTGCCTCGTAACGAATTGTATTTCCCGTACTCGGCTGGAGGTTTCGGTTTCAAATGCTGAAAAAAGTTTGTTGTGCGGATGCCTTTTTGAAACAAACTTTGCACCGTGCAGTAATTTATTCCACGCCTGTTGCTGCAAAACCAAAGTACTGACAACACATTTTGTTTTCTTTGAAAAAAACGTCTCGCTCTCGAGCATTAGCCATTTTTTGCTATGTGAGCCGCTAAGAAAGTAAGGGGTCAGCACAAGCTACGGAAGATCCTGAGGGGCAAAAAGTATGCCGGAACAAGAGGAGAAGAGGAGGAAAATATTTGTTTTAATTTTTAAATCGTCTAATACAAAAAACTCGAATATATCGATAAAATCAATACATCGCTCAGGCCTACTTGGATTTTTACAGACGTTTACAAAATTTCTTTAGAGTTCCTCGAGATGTAATCAAAAAGGGCGGAAGATTGTAAAATTTTACGGAACGACGACGAGAAAAGAAGCTTACACTCCAGTCCAAGGGAGCAGAGTCGAATAATTGACAAGTTTGCAGTGATCACTTTGTTAAAGGTTTATTTAATATAGTGTTAACGTTTATTATTTTCCATTTAGGTATTATCTTGATAATATTTGTATTTCTTAAAAACTTGTTTGCTACGAGTGTTTCGAAAAGCACCTACTCGACGAGTTTCAATAAAAGAAAGCAAAAAAGGCAAAGGCAACTATCATAAATGATGCATATTTATCCGAGAGAGTCTTGGTACCAATTTCCTTGACCCAGTCACACACAAAGTGGTTGTAGACCTCCATGCTTTTCCAAGTGTTCATCTGTTTTGTAGTGTAGAATGGCGTCTGGAGCACAATCGATAATATTCTCTGGGAACGCGACCGACGTATAATCCTTGATATCTTTTTTGGATCAAGTATAAGGATCTATTTCATTGCATAGTTAGATTTTTTGCTCGTATCGTATAGATTTAAGCCTCTTTTGTATTCGGATAGTTCGCGCGCTACTTGCTGTACAAAAGCCATCTTGGCTTGGTTGACCACCACTGGTTTTCACTTCTAGGAAGAAGTCACGTGACGGAATGCAAGCAATGCAGATGCACTGCACGACGACTTGTAAAATGTCCATAAAAAGTGGTAGATTTCTCTTGCTTGTTTGAAAACATTGTACACGCTATAGGTGGGAGCATGATAAAATGAATGTGCAGTAAATGAGAGTGTCTCTGTGGTGATGCCCGTATAGTATAGGCAAAATCCTCATTTATATAAGGCGGTCTGCACCATTACTCAATTGTACATGCAGTCTTAGTAGATTGCACGCAGACACTGTTTAGCGCTACGTATTTAGGTCCTAGTAAATCAGGCCCTGAATGCTATTAACAAGACAATGGACAGTTAAATAGCAATTAGAACTATACAAGGCATTTTACTGGTGCCTGGCAAAGAAAGAATGTCTAACCTGTGTTTGCTAGGGATGAAGCCAACCTCCTCATCCTCGTTCTGGGGGCTGACCTTGCGCGCCTGCCACCACTCCTCGTCCCCGCAGTCCAACACATGGAGCACATCTCCGAACTTGAAGCCAACTGCCTGACTGAGGAATCCACAGTCTGCCGTCTTGTCATAATCAAATAGAGCCCTGGGTAATGAAAAAAAATTAAGTTAACCATGTAAATCTATGGAAGAAACAAAAATGTAGGGACAGGCACTGGTGGTTTAGCACAGTCAGGAGATCCAGGTTTGTGTGGACTTTGCATGGTCTCCCTGTGCTAGCGTGGGTTTTGCCGGGTACAAAAACATGCATGTGAGGTGGATTAGAGCAGTGTTTTTCAACCTTTTTTTGAGCCAAAGCACATTTTTTGCGTTGAAAAAATCCGGAGGCACACCACCAGCAGAAATAATTAAAAAACAAAACTCAGTTGACAGTAAAAAGTCGTTGTCGCAATTGTTGTATATGACTTTAAACCATAACCAACCACGCATCAATAGAAGCTCTTGTCTCAAAGTAGGTGTACTGTCACGACCTGTCACATCACGCCCTGACTTATTTGGAGTTTTTTGCTGTTTTCCTGTGTGTAGTGTTTTACTTCTTGTCTTGCGCTCCTATTTTGGTGGATTTTTCTCGTTTTTTTTGGTATTTTCCTGTAGCAGTTTCATGTCTTTCTTTGAGCGATATTTCCCGCATCTACTTTGTTTAAGCAATCAAGAATATTTCAGTTGTTTTTATCCTTCTTTGTGGGGACATTGTTGATTGTCATGTCATGTTTGGATGTACATCGTGGACGCCGTTTTTGCTCCACAGTAAGTCTTTGCTGTCGTCCAGCATTCTGTTTTTGTTTACTTTGTAGCTAGTTCAGCTTTAGTTACGTTCTCCATAGCCTTCCCTAAGCGTCAATGTCTTTTCTTAGAGGCACTCACCTTTTGTTTATTTTTGGTTTAAGCATTAGACACCTTTTTACCTGCACACTGCCTCCCGCTGTTTCTGACATCTACAAAGCAACTAGCTACCGTCTGCCACCTACTGATATGGAAGAGTATTTTATTTTACTCTGCCGAGCTCTGGACAGCATAGACACTCAACAACGGCACATTATTTGTGGATTATAATTACTGGTTTGCAAAAAATATTTTTAACCCAATTAGGTGAAATTACATAATCTCCCACAGCACACCAGACTGTATTTCACGGCACACTAATGCCGCGGGCCAGTGGTTGAAAAACACTGGATTAGAGTCTCTAAATTCTCCATAGGTGTGAAGAGGTTCTGTGGTTGCCTGGCGACAGATGGGCTTGGCTCCAGCTCACCTGTGAGTCTAATATAGAAAATGGATGGATGGATAGATTGGGACAGAGACTCCACATCAGTGAAAGCATTTCATCATCTGTTAAATTTGTAACTGTTAGCTCTCTTTGAATACATGTTTCAACAATGCGACAATGCTACCTAATATTAAGGATGTTTTTGACAAAGATGTACACACATGTACCTCCATCCATCCATCCATTTTCTACCGCTTGTCCCTTTTTGGGGTCGCGGGGGGTGCTGGAGCCTATCTCAGCTGTACCTTTTGTGCCTAAGATAATTGACAATAAATGTGAAAAATGTGAGCATTGCTATTTGTGTGTTCTATATGCACCCTGCATTGTCCGTCCATCCATCCATTTTCTACTGACATTCCCTTCGGGGTCGCGGGGGGTGCTGGAGCCTATCTCAGCTGTACCTTTTGTGCCTAAAATAATTGACAATAAATGTGAATAATGTGAGCATTGCTATTTGTGTGTTCTATATGCACTCTGCATTGTAATTTAATGAATTGTCTATGCCAGGGGTCGGCAAGCCAAAATGTTGAAAGAGCCATATTGGACCAAAAATACAAAAACAAATCTGTCTGGAGCCGCAAAAAATTAAAAGCCATATCACATACAGATAGTGTGTCATGAGATATAAATTGAATTAAGATGACTTAAAGGAAACTACATGACCTCAAATATACCTACAGATGAGGCATAATGATGCAATATGTACATATAGCTAGCCTAAATAGCATGTTAGCATCGATTAGCTTGCAGTCAAGCAGTGACCAAATGTCTGATTAGCACTCCACACAAGTCAATAACATCAACAAAACTCACACTTGTGCATTCATGCACAACGTTAAAAGTTTGGTGGACAAAATGAGACAGAAAAAGAAGTGGCATAAAACACACCCTAGAAAGTCGGAGAAAGTTATACATGTAAACAAACTACGGTGAGTTCAAGGACCGCCAAAATTAGTAGGACAAAACGGCGCTCGCCAAATACTCGAATCAGTGAAGCATGTTTAATATAAACAGTGTGCTTTAAAACAATTAGGGAGGTTTGTGTCATGTTTGTCCTCCTACAGAAACCATATTAAAACAAAAAAAATATTTTTTTCCCCTCATCTTTTTCCATTTTTCATACATTTTTGAAAAAGCTCCAGAGAGCCACTAGGGCGGCGCTAAAGAGCCGCATACGGCTATAGTGCCTCGGGTTGCCGACCCATGGTCTATGCTGAATAAATAGAGACATTAAAAAATAAAACAAAACAATTGACACTGAAATATCCTACAATACACTTAATTAGACTCACTATACTTCAATTCACTATTGTAAGCTTCAGCAGCAGGTACAGTCATTACACACACTGGCCCCTCTAACTTTTTGTTGTGTGTCTCTCTTAAATTGTTCCCCCCGCAACATATGTCAACTAGGAAAATTAACACAGTTCTATTGTAACACGCACACAATTACTGTTTAGAAGCTTTTCAAATATTATATACCTTACGTATAAATTGTGACGTATCTTGTTGTAACTGTGTGCATACCCGAAATAAACTTAAACCTCAAACCGTCGCGCCAAACAACTGATATGTAGAGCCAAGATGGCGGCCCCAATTGTTGAGAGTATGAGAAAACATATCATTATCGCCTTACTTAACACTAAGAGTGACGCCAACGTCCTCTGAAATGTAGTTGGCTCGCTTGCTTGTTTAAAAGTAATTCCATTATTCACGATGCGACAGTCGCGCTGAATCATACTCAAACAAGAAGCGCCTTTTAGCCTGCTAGCTGACGTTAGCTCAACGGCGGAAGCTAACATGAGCAGTCAGGTGTTGTGCCGGAAAACGCACCCCTGCCATAATATGCACCCCCTGACGCGGAATCGAGTGACGTAAGCGCGCTCCCGCGTCAGGGGGTGCATATTATGGCAGGGGTGCGTTTTCCGGCACAACAGGTGTTGTGCCGGAAAACGCACCCCTGCCATAATATGCACCCCCTGACGCGGAATCGAGTGACGTAAGCGCGCTCCCGCGTCAGGGGGTGCATATTATGGCAGGGGTGCGTTTTCCGGCACAACACCGGCACAACACCGGCAGGGGCCACTCTCTCGCGGTGACGTCTCAGAGAATTAAGCAATTAGATAGAAAATACAAATATGGTGCAGGTTACAACTTGTTGAAGACAAGACGTGGAAAAAGACGTTTCTAATGAGGAACGAAACGCCATAATGGACAGATAAGTTTACAAGCGGGTTGAAAACAAACCCTTGTCATGTGACCTGTCATGGCGCCACTGCTGCCAGGAGACCACCATCACAATACAGATGTTGTTAAGGTAATCTCGATTTATTTTTATATTTTCAAGTTCGTTTTGATGCAAAATACTGTCACATCTGCTTGTTTAGTGTAGTGAGGCACTATACACAGTGCTGTAATAAACATATATTTGCACTCTATTTGTCATTAGGTACTCATATTTACAGTACTTTAAAATACAAAATGTTAAAATCACAAATAAAAATTACTACAATATACTATAAGACTGTTGCTTCATTTTCAATGTTATAATAATTCCCGGGCGCAACCACCACTGCTGCTCACTGCTCCCCTCACCTCCCAGGGGGTGATAGGTCAAATGCAGAGGATAATCTCACCACACCTAGTGTGTGTGTGACAATCATTGGTATTTTAACTTAACTTTAAATAATCATAATGATTTTTGCAATATTCATCTTTGTCTTTGATGTTATTTGCGTATGACTTTTTCATCACTGTTCTTAACTGATTGGTTAAGACAAATCTGACATTTCTGCTGCTTTGTTGTGAGATATGTGAAGTACAGTTCTACACAAGTCTTACCTCATTAAACAGGTTACACTGACACCCAATTTTATTAATGACTATCAGTCTATTATCGTAATGTATTATGAGGGAACATACAGCCACAATGATTGGTATTTGGTATTTTCGTGCTGATTAGAATGTGCAAGGAGCTTTTGCAAGACATTATTTTTTTCATCACCATATTTATTACATTTCCTAAAGGGATTCATAAATTACTAAAACTAGTTTCAACATTTTAAAATGCCAAATGCACTAAACCCTGTTTTGTAATATGCACACATGCACTGAATGCCTTTCATTTCAGCACTTAACTACTACATGAACACTTTTATGCCTATGCCACTTATGGTAATGACCAGCAGTAGACTGTTAAAATGATTCTTCCCTAAGGCAATCAGGTGATCAGAATTAGTATGTGATTATACTGCCCACACACTGTATAGTAAGTCTAGGACGAAAGAAAAAAATGACATAATCTAGCAGAATTAATTTATAACTCCAAAAGACATCCGTTTAAGCATTTTTTGTGTCCTAAAGTGTTGTAATAGTTGATAGATTTTTCTCAAGACTAGTCATTAATGTCCAATGTTTTAATATGTTTCAACTATTTTAAATTAGCCTCTGAGGTCACACAAGTAATGTACTAAAAGTGTGTTTCTCAAAATTGAGACTCAGTGATGTAATTTAGACAGTTTAAAAGCGCTGCTGTTTTTGTTTGTTTGTAGCTTTAATGCTAATGAGCTGTGTTTGTCCATGCCTGTGTCTCCAAAAACACTAATGTGCAATTTATGCACTAAACAAATACACTAGTGTAACACATCATGCTAGGTTTGCCTGTTTGCCGCAGTTTGATGATGGATTTTTTGGTTGTGTCATCGGATTTGTGGTCTCATGTTTTGGACACTCGGGTGAAGAGAGGGGTGGAGCGTTCAACCGATCCCCACCTGATGGTGAGTTGGCTTTGATGGTGGGGAAGAATGCCGGTCAGACCTGGCAGGCCCGAACAGATTGTGAGGGTCTGTTGGGAATGTCTAACAGTCTCCCGCCAGAGAGAGTTTCAATTACCCCCTCCAGAAGAACTTTGAACATGTCAGAAGGGAGACGCTGGACATTGAGTCCGAGTTGACCATGTTCCGTGCCTCTATTGTCGAGCCTGCTGATCAGAACTGTCGCCACAAAATGGTTGATGCCTGTAGTAGCGGTAATCCCAGAAGCCGCTGGTAGACACCAGCGTTGAAGGATGCCGTCAAGCTGAAGAAGGAGTCCTTTCGGGTCCTTTTGGTTCATGGGAGCCGAGAGGCAGGGGATGGTGCGGTTTTGGTGGTTGCAGAGGCAAAGACCATCCTGCAGGGAACAGTAGAGGGGAAGCGGAGACGAGGCAGGCAGAGAAAGGCCTGGATGGACAACATCAAAGAATGGACTGGCTGCAGCTTCCAAACCCTGCTACGAACAGCAGAAGATCGTGAGCGCTGGAGATCCATGACTGCCCAAGCATCCACCATGACACCGCTACGGCCTCCTAGGGTGAGTGAGTGAGTGAGTGAGTGAGTGAGTGAGTGAGTGAGAGGCAAAAGCTCAAACATGAGAGCAGTTTGGGGAAGCAATGAAAAATGACTTCCGAATGGCTTCGAAGCGATTCTTGACCACCATCCACCGCCTCAGGAGAGGAAAGCAATGCACTGTCAACGCCGTGAATGGCTTTCTAGTCTTCAGGTGTACTGGTGAGAAGGCTATGCCAGATTGTCAAACCTCAGATTCAGGTCGTGGAACTGTGGACCCGCTCTATCCACTCCGCAGGGTCCTTGAGGGTGCATGGGAGTTTGCCCAACCAGTCTACATGTGTTTTGTGGACTTGGAAAAGGCATTCAACCGTGTCCCTTGGGATGTCCCGTGGGGAGTGCTCAGAGACTATGGGGTATCGGACTGCCTGATTGCGGCGGTCCTGGCAGTAAGTCGGACATGTTTCCAGTAAGAAATGGACCCCGCCAGGGCTGCCCTTTCTCATCAATTGTGTTCATACTTTTTATGGACAGAATTTCGAGGCGCAGTCAGGACGTTGAGGGGAGGTTTGGTGTCTGTGGGATAAGGTCTCTGCTTTTTGCAGATGATGTGGTCCTGATGGCTTCATCTGGCCAGGATCTTGAGCTCTCACTGGATCGGTTTGCAGTCAAGTGTGAAGCGACTGATATGAGAATCAGCACCTCCAAGTCCGAGTCCATGGTCCTTGCCCGGAAAAGGGTGGAGTGCCTTCTCCGGGTTGGGGAGCTGATCTTGCACCAAATGGACAAATTTAAGTACCTCAAAGTCTTGTTCACGAGTGAGGGAAGAGTGTATTGTGAAATCGACAGGCGGATCGGTGCGCCGTCTGCAGAGATGTGGACCCTGTATCGATCCATCGTGTTGAAAAAGGAGCTGAGCTGCAAGGCAAAGTTCTTAATTTACCAGTCGATCTATGTTCCTATTCTCACCTATGGTCATGAATTTGGGTTGTAACCGTAAGGACAAGATCATGGGTACAAGCGGCCAAAATTATTTTTTTCTGTCGGGTGGTGGGGTTCTCCCTAAGAGATAGGGTAAGAAGCTCTGTCAGTCTGGAGAAGCTCAAAATAAAGCCGCTGTTCCTCCACATTGAGCTGAACCAGATGAGGTGGTTCGGGCATCTGGTCAGGATGCCCACGCCTCCCTGGGGAGGTGTTTAGGGTACGTCGAACCGGTAAGAGGCCACAGGAAAGATCCAGGACATGTTGGGGAAACTTTGTCTCCCAACTGGCCTGGGAAAGCCTCGGGATCCCCCGGGAGGAGCTAGACGAAGTGGCTGGGGAGATGGAATTCTGGGCTTCTCTACTTAGGTTGCTGCCCCCGACTCGACCTTGGATAAGCGAAAGAAGATGGATGGATGTGGAGCAAAGCCTGCTTTTTTAATTTTTATTAACAGCTGCCCTGTGAAGTGGTGCGCGTATGTATACTAGCTCGGGGTGGGTCAGTGCCAGTATAATGTTCATGAGGAAGTGTTTTTGTTTATAACTTATTCCTTAACCAAGGAATTTGAGCAGCTCTTGTCTCAAAAGTGTATCCAAAAAGTAAGGTACCTAATAAACAGACACATATCATTTTTAATAAAAAACACGAGCAACAAATCTAGCATATTTTTTATGGTGTTATTGTAGACTGTAATGGTGTATGAAACTATTTTGTTTCAGCTCGAATGATGTCACACTTGTTTTGTGCTGCTGCGAGCCTTACGCTTCTTAAAAGCCGCCAGTTTCCTCCTATGTCTATGAATGTTGTCATTGTAATCTCAGGGCATTCAAACGACCGCAATTGGACTGTTTGGTTTGTCTTGGAAGACGTTTCGCCTCTCATCTATGTATGCTTCATCAGTTCGTGCTCATTAAAGTACTATCAATCTATCTATCATAGACTTAGATTGGTCAGATCTAGTCTAGCGGCTGGTGCCAAAACCCCAAATGTTTCTACTCTAAAAACCAGGGGGATGTGCCTGGGCAAGGATGGTTTCGCCCTATATCGGCAGTCGCTGAAGTGTAATTTCCCCTCGTTAGCATTGAGGTATTGTGTGGCAGAACGATCGCTGCGTATCGACTACTACCAGTCCTAAATAGTCGGGATCCCCCACGTAAGCATTCCATTTAGTTGTAAACAAATGGCACAAATGAAAAACATTCTGGTCACAGAAGGTGACCAGAATGTTTTTCTAACTCCTGTTACTTGTTGGAGGCTAAATTGCAGTCTTTTAAGGAATGGTTGAAAGGAGGGTGTTGTATGTGGGAGACATGTGGTGTCACAGACCACCTCCTCTGTTCAGGGATAGTTTTTCAACCTTGACATAGATGGCTTCCCTCACTCCTCTTTTGTACCATCTGTCCTCCCTGTCCAAAATATGTAATTGTTTGTTCTCAAAGGAGTGCTGTTCCTCCCTGAGGTGCAGGTACACAGCTGAGTCTTGACCTGACGACTTTGCCCGTCTATGCTGTGTCATGCTTCGGCTTAGTGTTTTTTTGTTTCTCCAATATATGAATCAGTGCATTCATCATTACACTGGATAGCATACACCAGATTGTTTTTGTGGGTGTGGGGTGTCCAGTCTTTAGGATGAATCAGTCTCTGTCTCAGGGTGTTGCCTGGTTTGAAGTGTACTGGGATGTTGTGTTGGTTAAAAATTATTTTGAGTTTCTCAGATAGATCTGATACATATGGAATGACAATATTTTTTCATCTGTTACATTTTTCCTCCTCTTCCACTCTGTTGGATGCACTTTTCACAAACAACCAACTGTGGTAACCACAGGTTTTGAGGGTTTCCCCCAAATGTCTGTGCTCTTTCTCTTTGGCCTGTGGGGTGGTAGGAACATTATCAGCTCTGGGTTGTCGGGTTATGTTAAGGCCCAGTTTGTGTTCCAGTGGGTGAGTCAAAAAGTAGGTATTGATCAGTATGTGTGGGTTTTCGATAAACCCAGACATTGAGGCCCCTATTTATCTCCAATGTGGACGTCACAGTCCAAAAAAGGCAACTTACTGTCCTCGACATCCTCTCGTGTGAACTTGTTGTTTTTGTCCACTAATTTAATGTGCTTGGTGAAGGCTTGCATTTTTTGGTTTCTGAATTTCACCCATGTGTCATCCACATACTGTATCCGTAACAATGCATTATGTTACTTTAATTTATTTTCACGTAAAAAAACATTCTTTTTTTTTTTGCCGTGGTGATGCGCCGCGATCGAATACATTAAGAAGAAACCTTGAGGACCCTTTATTTAAGACCAATCTAACAACTTTAACTCCTCAAAGTCTATAATTATGTCTTGATTACAACACACAGTGCTACCACTTTGTACTATGAGTGTTGTACCTGATGTAGAAGCCTCTTTTTGAGTTGCTCCTTAACGTGGTCGTCCCAGAGCCCATACTGCTGTTCATCAGCTGCTCCCTCAAATCATGAATCTTTGCCTCAAAACGACTGTACTCTGAAATGGACAAATCTCATCTTTTATTTGAGCTCCATAAATGAACTTTCGCTGTGCTGCTGAGGTATACCGTCTGGTCTGTACTGAGCGATGATGGTTACCGTCTGGCCAGCATTTTTCAATGCTGCAGCCGCCTGCTCGTGCGTGGCCATACGCAGGTCCACTCCATTCACCTGTTGCACACACACATCTCAAATGTTAACAAGCATATAATGACTACTGGGTTCTTCTATTAGCGTGGGAAATGGGCAACGTGTCTTTACACTGAGGATCTGATCGCCCTTGTGCAGCTCCCCGCTGAGGTCAGCTGGCCCTCCTGCCAGGATGAAAGAGATAAAAATCCCCTCTCCATCTTCCCCTCCAACGATGTTGAATCCAAGACCGGTGGAGCCTCGGTGGATCAGAACCCTGCGAGGTTCTCTAGAAAAGAAACAGAGGAATGAACTTCCCATAACAACAAGGAATACTAAACCAGATACGGTCGTGCCTTAGTTTTCACACCACTATAATGTCTTTCCGACACCCTGGCTTACCTGGGGATGTCATCATCTCCCATCATGCCGTGCAGAACAGGCGAAAAGCGACTAGGCGAGGTGGGAGTGAGAGCTTGTGGGTAATCTGAGCCAAGGTAGTTGGGGTGGCTGAGTTCAGTATCCATGTGAGAATACGCTGGGAAAAGAAACCACAGGGAGTCTTCGAATACAGCGAGAAGTGGTCATTTATGCTCTCACATGTTCAGTTTAATTCATAATTACGGAGACTAATACATTATTTACGCTATATGTCGAAGGCCCAAGGGCCTTGACATATAGATGGGTAAACTGTTTTTGTCTGTGAACCAGAAATACATATTTATCTGTAGTGAGTTTAACATTGATTTGTCAAATCTATCCAAGCAAAAAAGATGTGGCTGACTTCATTGGCACAATGTACAGCTTGTCTCTGTAATATCCAACCATAACGAAACCAAGCAGAATAACTACACATTGTGCCACAATCATTGACAACATTTTTACTAACATTATGTGAAATCAAATCACCAGTGGCCTATTTACAGTATATGTGATATCACTGACCATTTACCTGTTTTTATTTTGTATGACTGTAATCTCAAGAAAACCAAAAACACTATTGCAAAAATCTCTTAATGAATAGTAACTGGGGAAACGATCCGTGCTCTATACATTAGTTTAGCGGCCCATGATTACAAAGAACCAAATGTGGACAGTGCTTATTGTAATTTTTTAGACATCTTCACTTCCCTGCATAATAAGCACTGTCCTGTGAAATAATATTTTATAAAAGAAAAACATAAAAAAGCCCTTGGATTACAAAAGGAATAATTAATGCCTGTAAAAAGAAAAACAATCTCTACAAACTGTTCATCAAAGTAAAAACGAAAGAAGTCGAACAATAAATTAACTGATATTATAGGAACAAGCGAACGGTTATACTATAAAAAAAATCAAAAAAAAAAAAAAAAAAATTTTTAAGGAAATTGTGATGTTTTTAATAGCCTAATCAAACAAGGATTTTCAAAGTTGACATATCTTGATTACTTTATTGATGAAAATGGTGAAGATTGTAACATGAGTAATGTAGTGAATACGTTCAATAGTTTTTTTGTAAATGTTGGTCTTAAGTTGGCTGTTGATATCCCAGACAATGGAGTTGCAAAATCGACTATTAAACATAATTATTTGTCATTCTTCCTCTCTGCTACAAATGAGCAGGAAGTGACAAACATTGTGCGGAAGTGTGAAAGTAAGTGCTCCAGTTACTGCCACATCATGTCCAAAACACAATTGACTTTGTAGCAAAGATCAGAGATGTAAAACTGGACAAAATTGTTCGACTTCCCTGTTCACATGTATTCCAACCCAGGATGCAGTAGAGAGAGTGAGGCAACGTTTACTAGGTGATCACACCTTACAGCAGTGGTCCCCAAACTTTTTGTAACTGCGGACCAGTCAACGCTTGAAAATTGGGGGGGGTATTTTTATTTATTTATTTTGTCATAAAAAAATACAATCATGTGTACTTACGGACTGTATCCCTGCAGACTGTATTGATCTATAATGATATATAATGTAGGAACCAGAAATATAAATATCAGAAACAACCCTTTTGTGCGAATGAGTGTGAATGAGTGTGAATGAGTATAAATGGGGGAGGGAGGTTTTTTGGGTTAGTGCACTAATTGTAAGTGTATCTTGTGTTTTTTATGTTGATTTAATAAAAAAAAAAAAAAAAGATAAAAAAAAGTTTTTATTTTTTATTTTATTTATTTATTTTTTTAATTTCTTGTGCGGCCCGGTACCAATCGATCCACGGACATGATATAACATGTGTATTATAATCTTTGAACAAAGTAACAGTGAAGCTCAATGTATTAATCAATAAATGGAGAACTGGGGGTGGGATTAAATAAATTATCCTCCTCCCACTCCCTTTCAGGCAAAACTGGATCATCATGTTTACATACTGTACATTCCCCTTTGTATTATATATATTAATATTATTCTATGTTGTCTACCTAGTACTTTTTCTGTGTCATTGCCTGAAATAAATGAAAATACAAATGTTACTGGAAGGCTTTGTTTTCACAAAAAAATGATTGACTCATGGATAATGATGTCAGTGCTTTGCTTCTTGTTTTGGTCACAAAAGCAGAAATCAAGTAGCAATGGAATCAGCCCAAAAGAAAGGTTTTCATGAAAAAGCTAAATTCTCTATTTAAAAAAGAGCTTTGGTTTTAACCCACATTCATCTGCAGCCATTTAGAAATAGCAAGTTATGTCCTTGCTCCTCTATTCTTAACTGATTATGTAAATGTGATGCATTCTGTGGGCGTGCAATCCTGGAAATGCATTCACTACAGATTTGGACATCTTGATACTGACCAATGTTACTGAATGCAGGCGCCTCAAAGTTATGTGTTCAGACTTACTATTGGTGAGGTCGGGAGGGTTGTAGGAGTTTGTCAGGAACAGGTTGTTGGGCTTGGCCACCCTGAGGTACACCACCTCGGCTGTGTTCTTCAGAGCCCCCACAGCATCCTCGTGCATGACGTCTTCCAGACACACGTGGTTCACCTGATTGGACAAACAGGCGAAAGCAATTATTATTGTCGTAATAGACCACTTGAAAGAGGCGAGGGACTTAAAGTACGTCTCGGCATTCATAATAAAGGCAACACAGTCAACAGCACCAACCAGAGTGCATGGGGGACGTTAACAAATACATTATGATTGCGAAAATAACATTATCACTGCCCACTCTATAATGTTCAGTACAAACCCAATTATTATCCCTTGTACAGCTACTTTTGTTTCTTAGTTTAGGCCAGGGGTTTCAGATACATTTTAATTAAAGACCGCATTACAGTTATGGCTGCCCTTAGGGGGTCGTTTATAACAGTAAAGAAAATATGAATATAAATGTATGGATTCGCTTCATGATATTAGATAGATAGATAGACTTTTATTCATCCCACAACGAGGAAATTATATGGTTGCAGTGCAGGTTTTTACATACAGTATCAGAAGAAAAATGTAACAAAATAACATTAATGAATAATACATATTGCGCACTAACGATTGCACTATGCATTGATAAAAAACCCTATAAACTATATAAAATATAACACTGGTGTTACACAATTGCCTATGCATTTCATTACAGCATTATATATTTTTTACGCACACTGTAAAAATAAATCTAGATTTTGCTGGAAGCTCAGTCGCTGGAATTTTATTATAAAATTTATAGTGGTAAAATGTACCGTCATTTTTTTAAGATAAAATTTTGGAGACTAAGCTGCCAGTTTTTTTACTGTAAAATCTATTGTCATTTTTACAGTGTACAATTTGATGAATACCTTACATTAAAATATAATTGAATATAATATATATATATAATATAACATTACTTTTTTTTTTTAATATAAATATAAATATTTATAATGCAATCAGATAGAGTATTTAGTCTTATTTTAACACAAAAAAAGTTTGTATGTATGATATATTTACATTAGTACAAAATATTAAAGTTTACAATATATGCAATTGTATGCAGTACATGTACTTTTTTCTGTCAAGTACTGGTATAGGGTGTACACTGCCTTCAGCCGAGTGCAGCTGGGATAGGCTCCAGCCCCCCTGCGACTCCGAGAGGGACCAGCGGTAGAACATGGATGGATAGACCTTATAACGCATATTTCCAGGTTTTTGCGGATCATATAAAATAATGTGGCCGGCAAGATCTGGCCCCTTGGGCCTTGAGTTTGACACATGTGATCTAGTCATAGAACAAAAATAAATTTGTAGGCACAATTTTCTTTACATTACAATGATTAAATATTCAGCTTTGTAATAAATATTGCACTTTGAGTGGTAATGTGTTGCAAGAGAGGGCTTCACGGTGGCAGAGGGGTTAGTGCATCTGCCTCACAATACGAAGGTCCTGAGTAGTCTTGGGTTCAATCCCGGGCTCGGGATCTTTCTATGTGGAGTTTGCATGTCCTCCCCGTGACTGCGTGGGTTCCCTCCGGGTACTCCGGCTTCCTACCACCTCCAAAGACATGCACCTGGGGATAAGTTGATTGGCAACACTAAATTGGCCCTAGTGTGTGGATGTGAGTGTGAATGTTGTCTGTCTATCTGTGTTGGCCCTGCGATGAGGTGGCGACTTGTCCAGGGTGTACCCCGCCTTCCACCCGATTGTAGCTGAGATAGGCTCCAGCGCCCCCCGCGACCCCAAAGGGAATAAGCAGTAGAAAATGGATGGATGGATGTTGCAAGAGACACCATTTTGAACTTTTGCTGTGTAGTGGCTAAAGCCTCTCCTCTCCAGCAGATGGCAGTAACGCAATGCTGTTCGGCATCAATCCCATCCCACGCTACTGTTAACATATTTATGAATGTAATGTCAGGCCATGGAAATTGCATCTGTAGTTTATCTTGACTCTTAATGCGTGAGTCAAGCCTGTGAGCAATATGAGGGACTGTGTGAATTGGTTACATGAATGTCAAGTGAGTGACTGACCGCTAAAATCTTATCCCCAATCTGCAGACGTCCATCTTTATGTGCTGCACCGCCTTCGATGATCTTGGTGACATAAATGCTGTTATCCCCTGGTATGTGCTGGTTTCCCACTCCTCCAGCAATACTGAAACCTAAACCTGAAAAGGGGAGACAGGGGAGGGATCCAAAGAGGTATTGGTAAATACCACAAACGTTTCTGAATGCAGAAAGTACAGTTAAGCTACTTAGAAGGCGTCCTCAAACCCACACTAAAGTATCAGCACCATACACGCTTCCATGTACCTTTAGGCCCTTTGATAAGCTTGAGCTCAGTAATTTTCTCTGCTGCTGGCTTCCGGCGGAGAACGTAGAGCCGGACGATAGCACCTGCTTCCTTTAGAGCTTCCACTGCCTGGCTGTGCGTACACTCCCTCACGTCAACATCATTCACAAATAGTATGCAGTCGTTCACACTAACCAAGGGAAGAAATAAGGCGTAAGAATAAAGCAGATAAACATGACATGTATTCACATTTTTCCTCCCAAATCCACCCGTTTTCTAAGGTCACAGTCGGAAATTAAATCTATCCCATTTGTACATCACAGTTAGGCCTTGTCTTGACTTCCCAGTTGTGAAGAGCACATTGAGCTGCATGAGTGCCAGCTTTTAAGGTGTGTGAGAACCAGGAGTGGAACAAGTCAGAGCGGGCCCCGTCATGTGGCCCCCGAAACCCAAATATTAAACCTCATCCTAACATTATTTTACAACATACTCATGCCTATCTGGCAGGGCTGGACGATTAATCAAATTTTGGTTCCGATATCGATTATGGCTTCCCATGATTATAAAAGATAATGATCGGAAAAAAACCTGCTTACTTAATTAGAAGTTAGAGATCACACTATGGTTGCTACTTTTTATTTAACACAGCCCTAATATGCTGAAATCAATAACCACTGAACTCAATAAAAAAGTAAGGCATGATTCCGTGTTTACGTAACCGCAGACAGAGTCACATAATTGGCCAATAATTCGGAACCCTCTATAAAAAGCAGAATATAACAGAAATTGACATGAAAGTAAGTGAAATGTTGTTATTGTGAGGAGAAGGAACATTTGTTAGGTAAAATAATGTATTGTATTATGTAATGTAATGTAATGTATTATGCTTTGACCTAAAATACTGGTATACATTGTCCAAAGATAAATTGCACCAATACATGTGAGGATTGTTGCATTTAATTACCAAACATTTTATTACATTTTATTTGGCAGAAAAAGCACACACCTTATGGTGGTAAAATAAGTGTAAAAGGTAAAAAAACGGAATAAAAAACTTAATTTTATTGTTTTTTATATTGCTATTGTTATTTCAATATATTGTTATTGCTATTATTATTGTTATTTTACTTGTGGTTTATCCGTTACTAATTTATATCCGTCTTTTAAAAAATATATATTTCAAGTGGGGTTTTGGTGGTAGAATAAATACTTATGTTTTCAAATTAATGAATAATCTTATTAATCGTGATTAGAATATCATTCAAAATAATTGTGATAATTATTTTTGCCTTTCGTCCAGCCCTACTATCTGGGTTTACCATCGACAAGCATTAACCATGTTTTGAAAAGTTAGCCAGCCACTTTTGCTGACATTTGCATTTTCTCAACATTTATTCATTTTCTACCTTTTGCAACAGCATCAGCACATTACCAGGAAGTGTAAGAATTATTAAAGGGGATCTGAACTTTAAAACAAATGCTTTTCATTCTCAATCCTTATGTAAGACAAGAGCACATATGTTTTTCTTTGTATATGCATTGTAAGTTGTAAATACACACTAACAAAATCCCAACTTTTCTAATTCTAACAACTGAGTCAATGGGAGTGCCTCTATTCCACCCACAAAGCCCCCTAAATAAGAACTGGTTGATCAATATAATATACCCAGAAGTTTTTTTTTAAAATAAGGTAAAGTTAAAGTCCCAACGATCGTCACACACACACTAGGTGTGGTAAAATTTGTCCTCTGCATTTGACCCATCCCTATGTTCACCCCCGGAGAGGTGAGGGGAGCAGTGAACAGCAGCGTGCGCCGCGCTCGGGAATCATTTGGTGATTTTACCCCCAATTCCATCCCTTGATGCTGAGTGCCAAGCAGGGAGGCAATGGGTCTCATTTATAGTCTTTGGTATTACTCGGCCGGGGTTTGAACTCACAACTTTCCAGTCTCAGGGCGGACACTTCAACCACAAGGTCATTGAGTGAAGGTATATAAATATCTTTAAAACCTGCTGTAAAAATACATATCCACTGAAAAGATGCCTTAAAATAGCCACAAACCGGAGGATACATTTCTTAATCAGGATACATTTAAGAAAAAAAAATAGTTAAAAGATTTATCAATTAATAAATTATCAATTAATAAATACACCTCATACTAGGAATGCAAAATATGTATGTGTTCGGAAATGGATGACTGATTTAAACATTGTAGAAAAAGACACTTCATAGAATGGTATTTGCATCCTTTAGATGCATTAAAAATAGGCTGTGCCAATTTAACATCTTCAATAGATTGTATTGTACACCCTCTCAGTTGTATAACATGGGTACAATAGATAGCAAGTGATGTATGAAGTGTCAGACAGCTAGAGGAATTCTAACACATTTACTGTGGGATTGTCAGAAAATAAAAGTTGTGGTCTGTTTTGAGAATTGCCCTGTTTGTCCAATCCGAGGCCACTATAGATCACATGAGGTGCGTCACAAAATCATTTAATGACTTTTAATGCTTTTCAATGGACCGCGGAAACCCTGTTATAGTGTAGTATAGGGCTGCAACTAACGATTAATTTGATAATCGATTAATCTGTCGATTATTACTTCGATTAATCGATTAATAATTGGATAAAAGAGACAAACTACATTTCTATCCTTTCCAGGATTTTATTGAAAAGAAAAACAGCTTACTGGCACCATACTTATTTTGATCATTGTTTCTCAGCTGTTTGTACATGTTGCAGTTTATAAATAAAGGTTTATAAAAATAAAATAAAATCCATCCATCCATCCATTTTCTACCGCTTATTTCCTTCGGGGTCGCGGGGGGGGCGCTGGAGCCTATCTCAGCTACAATCGGGCGGAAGGCGGGGTACACCCTGGACAAGTCGCCATCTCATCACAGCGCCAACACAGATAGACAGACAACATTCACACTCACATTCACACACTAGGGCCAATTTAGTGTTGCCAATCAACCTATCCCCAGGTGCATGTCTTTGGAGGTGGGAGGAAGCCGGAGTACCCGGAGGGAACCCACGCAGTCACGGGGAGAACATGCAAACTCCACACAGAAAGATCCCGAGGCCGGGATTGAACTCATGACTACTCAGGACCTTCGTATTGTGAGGCAGACGCACTAACCCCTCTGCCACCATAAATAAAATAAAAAAATAAATAAAAAATTGCCTCTGCGCATGCGCATAGCATAGATCCAACGAATCGATGACTAAATTAATCGCCAACTATTTTTATAATCGATTTTAATCGATGTAATCGATTAGTTGTTGCAGTCATGTGGTGGACGGTTGATGACGATTTTACCCAAAATACACTTGGACTGGGTAAATACTGATAATATCGTCATTTGCGATCCACTTGTAAATTATTTGTACGGTCTAAAGTGAAATGTGCATGAGAATGAAAATAAAGCCAGTTTGAACAGCACAACATTTCATTCATATTTTACACTACACCATTCTGAGCTCCTACGGGCTCGGTCTCGGTCCCGATGAGTTAAAAAAAAAAAAAGGTTCGGTCTCAAACTGGGCTCCTGGGGAGGGGGTCCAGACTGAGGCCAATAAAAAACAAACTGTAAGTAGGTTAGATATAATTATTGAATACGATTAGAACCATGAGTAAGATTACTTATTCTGTGTTACTATTTGAGTGGGATTCTGGACCCCTCTATACTAGAAACGTTTTCCCATGAGGTCAAAAAGTTTAAGAACCCCAGCTCTATATGACACGAGTGTGCTTCAAATGTGTCCCAATTCTTCCAAAGGTTTGCACTAAACTCGCGGGCTGGTCTAACTTACTTCACAAGCCACATTTGTCTCGTGAGCCACAAATTGAAGTGCGGCACAGCCTTGTAAAATGGTGCTAATTTTTCCAACTTTCAGTATCCAAATATTAAAAAATAATGGCAGCTGCACATAGTTTAGTTAATGACAAACATTATCAAAGGTCTGCCTATCTGCACTAGAAAGACTTTTTCAAATTTGGATTTACTATCTATTTTACAATGTACACATTGCCTGTCTCCAAGAGCCTGCCCTAAATGCTTCACTCATCACTCTTTTCCATTCGAGTGCTAGAAATTGATTTCATGGCAATGTCATTTTAGTCTGTTCATTTTTTTGTCAGATTCAACTATTTGCTGATGGCTGCAAAACGTTTGTGAAACAAGGCTCTCGAGGGAAACGGTGGCGATTATGCCGCATTCAGAAAAATGGGAAGTTTCTGATCTTCCACTATGAAAAAAAAGCATTGAGGGAACACTGTTCGTATTTCAAATATCAATGTAAAGTGATTTCACACAGATGCAGTAATCTGTTGTGTTTTCATACATCAATGGTGATGCAATAAAATCTGATCTAAATTGTTATACTAGATATCACCATTTAACACAAATGTTGATCAAAGCTGCCAAAAACAAGTACTGTCAGGACTAATAACATTAAAAGGATCTTTTCAGAAACTGGCAGCCATGGTTTGTTTTCAATGTTTGAAGAAACCTTGCTATGTCCCAGTTTCATGTATTTTTCTTATTTTATCACAATAACTTTTTAGAGCATTGTTAGTAACCTTCCGTACAAAAGTGTATGTGTATGTTTGTTACCTAAGGCGCCCATCCTGAGCCGCTGCTCCTCCAGGTATGATTTTGGTGATAAAGATGCTCGGGTCATCGCCCACGTGGGGATTGTCTGTTCCCCCAGCTATGCTGAAGCCCAGGCCTGAGTTCCCCTGCAGTAGCAATTACAAGCAAAAACACAGTGAATAATTCATCCCGCTAGAGGCACTTGAGTGAGGCTTCAGGAAGCGCATTGAGATTGTAAGGATCATGCATCTATCATGGCTTCTTTTCACTGTTATTCAGAAGGGTTGGAATATACAATAACATGAAAAGTTTTGCAAGTCCAGCACAGCAAGCCTCTCCTTCGTTTCAGATTTTGTGGCATTGTCTACCACTCCACAATCTAAACATGTAGTAAATTTGTCTTTGAACATAACCAACATTATAGCTTAGCAGGTTTGGAAAATATGTCTGTCTTTATTTCTGTCATGGACGGGCTAAAAGATGAGGATTTTTGTAGTTTCTTAATAATAAACATTACAATGTTGGATACTGCTGTTAAATAATGTCAAAGCGTCAAATCATAAGGTTAATGCATTTTGGCGTGAGATTACACGCAGTTTTGGATGCCTCTGTTTGTGGGGTTTTACACAATAGCATATCCAATACATATTATCTAGACCACAAAGAAGTTAAAATCATCATAGGTCCCATTTTAAGGAAGGAAAGTATGGACAGCGTCTGCGCCAGTAAATCAGTTTGTAGCTTCATTAAAATGACTTGTAAAGACAAAAACAAACAACAAGCTGAATATTCAGCTTGAGTAATCATGTAATTTAGTTCAATTGAATGCACTTACTCTCTCCAGTGTAATTTCTTCATACTCGATTTCCCCTTCTGTTCCATTCACCTGCCAAGATAAACATGAATTAACTGACTTTCAACAGACAAGGGTGTGGTAGAATTTCTAAAAGCATCCTTGGTAACTATAACACAACGAGTGGTGGGACTAGTAAAGTACTCGATTGATGAATAGCCACATTGTTCTTTCTTTGGTCCAGTTTGCCTTTTGGCTGAACAACTCATCCACTCATTAGCATTACCTCTGCAATTAATGATGTCCCTGCGGAAGATGGAATTGAAAGAACTTAAGTCTGACCTAGAAAACAACTTTTCTCAGTGTTGTAGTGCTTACAAAAATAGCAGTCCGTGGAAAGCCTTTCTCTCAAAAGCCCCATTTTTTTAATCCTCAAAATGCCTTTTTGTGTTTCACTTTGTTCGTCCCAACATTAGTTAAGTGACCTGGCTGTCATTAGGCAGCAGTTTTAGTAACGGTAATGCTATCAGCTGAGAGCGAGTCATATTAGTAGAGAAGAGACATGGTCCTTACATATGGCGATCCATCCAGTGTGTCCGTGTTCACTACCACAGGCGGACTATTTCCCTATAGGCAGAAAGCAGAAATGTACATGACATTATGTAATAGCAGCACAAACTAGGCAGCTGTCAGCGTCATATCCAGCAAACTTATCATCACATCCAAGACTGATGGCCATTTGTTTACCCTTAGCAGTGATAATGCTTTTCTTCATTTTTGGTATGATTGTCATGTTGCTACAGTATAATGATTAATATCCCGTTCGCTATTGTGTTTTCACGACAGCCACAGAAATAATTCATGCTAACTTTTATGTTCGTCCACCTTTTATTAGCATGTAACATGTAAATTACTTGCAGTAGTTGAAGAGCATGCATGGTGTTTTCTTATATTCCTTATTATGTCACACATGCTTTTTAGAATACACCCTTGATATGTGTTTGAGGATATAAACCTACTATTATGAACCCACTCCACTCTTGCATGTATGTTCCCAGCTTATTATCATGTCAAAGATGGCATGCATCTTAAGTGCTCGGAGAGCAGCGGCATATAAATCTGCTCATTGACCTTCTCTGACCAGATATCTCTTAGAACACACAACATGAATCACACAAAACATAGCTCTCGCTTTCAATAAAACTGATCGTGACACAGGCATATTAATATGACACTTTTTTTAACCTCCATTGTATAAAGCCATCTGGGCAAATATAAACATGTAACTGTCACTACTTAGCATTCATTAGTACACTAAATAAATTAAAGAGTATTGGTCCAAAACTTCATTCACAATAGGTTCAGACTGAGATTATGAGTGATATAATGCAGTTTCACACTTTGAGACGCATCAATCTATTGATTAAAGTATTACTCAATATACAACACTTGCAACCTTGCACCCAACACTGCGCATACGCTCATCTAAGACCTTCATATCACAAAATCAAATATTCGTCTCGGAGGAAAACAAATTTAATGGTACAAATGTTCCGATCAGAGATTTACGCTGCCGATTCCGATCATTCATGGGTGAGATTGGCCGATACCAATACTGATACCAATCAAAGTGTACATGATAAGTGCTATTGACAGTTCAACAATATCAGCACAATATTTAAATTAGGTTCCTTATTCTCTTTTATTAAATACAATTGTTTAAGCAAAGCAAAGTCAATAGTACACAATAACTAAAATCAATCAAAAACTGCTATCTACTACTCATTTTAATTTTTTTTTTGCCTTTTAAGTCCTACTGTGACCAGAAAGAACATTAACAAAAACAACAAAAAAATTATTTTGAGAAAATCAAAAGATCGACTATTCACTCAAGTATCGATAATATACTGATATTACCTTTTGGTACTGACACCACCAATTTATGCATCGATTCGCCCTTTTATGTTCAGTTGTTGTTATATTCAGGCAGGTGAAATGTCCGCAAAAACGCGGACATCTCCGTTTTAAGTATACATTTTCTCGTCAAAATATTACTTCCGCGTTTTTTTTTTTAATGAAGTATCATAAAAATGTGATCCAAACAAAATTTGTTGAACGCTTGCCCCAAACTCAGGTACTTGCTGTTCCTCTTGCCTAAACGCCGCAATGAGATGCTGAACGGGGAGACGATCTTAGGAGCACGGAAACAAGCTTGCTAGTTAGCTAACCATCTAGCTAGCTTACTTGTTGTCGCCTCTGTTCGTTTTCCGAGCCACAACGTTGACACCTGTTCACATTGCTGATAATCATATTTAGATGATTACAATCCGAACATTGTTGGTTCCGAACCGGTTGTAGTTCTAGAGTATTTATTAGTAGCCAGCAAGAAGGTTTTTGACGTGACCGACTGTAAACTTGACCGATATAAATTTTTCTCCTTTTTTTCTCCATGTTCCTCTTTTTGTCTCAAAGAGTGCTCACATACCTGTATATTATCACCTGTCTAACTCTAATCTACTTATTAATTTCCTGTTAATAGCTGCTTACTTTCTGCTGTAACGCAATTCCATCTAAACCTCTTAAAGTTTACTAAGCAGTTATTTTTTTTCTGTTGCTATTAGCATGACTGCTGCTGGCTTGCTGTAGGTGTGTAACATTGATAATGATACATAAGAGATTTAAAAAATGCAGTTTATTTTCCGTAATGGAGGCGATTATTATTAACCTATGGGAGCATCTCCACACTGTGTATGGAGATACTTAACTAGTTAATAGCTTGTTAGCCGGGGGACTAAGATTTAATACAATTGTTATCGGCAATTGTTATCGGCATTAAAAGGCATTAATCGGCAATGGCGAACACACGCTTTCTTATGAAAATAGTCCGATACTTATCGGTGGCCGATCAATCGGCACATCCCATGTTTTTATTTAGATACTGTAGTACATATACATCACATTTTGACTATCCTCTCAACTACCGTATTTTTCGGAGTATAAGTCGCACCGGAGTATAAGTCGCACCTGCCGAAAATGCATAATAACGAAGGAAAAAAACATATATAAGTCGCACTGGAGCCCGGCCAAACTATGAAAAAAACTGCGAATTATAGTCCGAAAAATACGGTAATACCCAAAAAACAATAGGAACATGTTTTAATGGTGGTATACTTTTTAGACAGCCTCTTCTCATCAAATTGATCAGCGTTCTGTCCACTGAATTATGGGTTAGGTTTTTTTTTTTTGTAGTACAACATATTTGCACCATTTTAGCCATTCGTAGGTTGCTGCAAGGCTTACATTTGCACCTGAGTTCTGCAGGGATCACAAGCTGATGCGAATATTGCTGGCAAATATTCCACTTTGAGTGCTTACCTGTTTGTACAATGGCCACACCGGACCTAGCACATGAGGTTCTTCTAATTAAAGTTATTATTCACGTTTTTCTGCATTTGCATGACAAACAAAGGTGGTAAAAAGCCCAATCTAAAATCATTAACTTGAGGTTTGCTGTTGCTGTTAACCCCAAACTGATGATAAATGTCGTAATCTAGCAACTTGAAATAGCTCCATACAAAACGTAAAAAACATGAAGTCTCTCGCCGCCTCCGCAAAATGCTCACTCCACCATAAAACCAGCAGCTGTGCATAGCTACAATGGGTAGCTGCTTCCAGCAGACCGCTGTTGAACATTACGTCAAACTCATCTACAGGCTGAAATAACGAGTATAGCCAACAGCAGATATATAACAGTGTGTAGGCAGGGGAGTTTCACAGAGAATCTCTCTACTTCAACAACACTGTTTGTGTTTTTTTTAATTCACTTTCTCCTGCAGACGTGGATGTGTTATTTTCACAGCAACATTCAAAAAGCCAGATGGTTTTTAAAAGGCAAAATGAACGCTAATAACAACATCAATCACCTAATGGGAGTGACTCCTCCCTGCTCATGTGATCTTGTTAGAACCTGTGCAAGATTAACCTCAAACGACACTTCAGAGAGGGGATTTAATGCATAACTGCACACATCACAGTTGGGAAGCCCATTAAATAGTCAACAAGTTAATGGTTCCCTCCCTTTCCAACGCTCAATGAAATACTGCAACAATTACGCACATACGCATCATGGGAAGTATGCTTGTGTTGGCTTATGTTTTTGTCTTTCTCATTTGTTTATTGGATTTTTGACTTACACAGTCCAGAAATACAATTAAACACATGTCAAATGTTCTTTATTTTCTCCCCCAAACAAGTAACCCACAACAATTATTTATAAAATATAAATACAAAAAAGGAAAACAAATACAAATAAAACATGCATTAGTCAAATAAGTACAGGCAGATATTGACTGCCACAAACAAATGCACTCCTGAATGTCCCCAACACAGTACAGCAATACACAAAAGCAGACAAAATACTCAACAATTATCTACCTTTCAATTACTTTTCAATCGGGGTTAAATTTGAGATCAGTCTCTTTTACATCCATCCATCCATCCATTTCCTACCGCTTATTCCCTTTGGGGTCGCGGGTGGCGCTGGAGCCTATCTCAGCTACAATCGGGCGGAAGGCGGCTACACCCTGGACAAGTCGCCACCTCATCGCAGCAGTCTCTTTTACATATTTTAGGAAACTCCCCTATACTTCCTAAAACTTCACAGAACAACCGTTCAATCTCAGCCTAATTTTCTCCAATTTAAGGAAAAAAATAATATTTCTAATCCAGCGGGAGCTGCAGGGAGACACTACAGCCTTCCAATTTAGCACAATGAGTCTTCTAGCCAACGAAGTAGTAAATGCTACCAAATTTTTTAGGGGATTTGCTAAAAAGATGACAGAGGGGCGAACCCAAATAGACCGCTTAGACTAGGTTTTTTTTTTGCCAAATACCAAAGACGAAATATTGAAAATTTCAGTACAGTAACTGCACAAGGATGGGCAAAGCCAAAACATATGTGTTAAGTTAGCTGGAGACTGTTGACAATGATCGCATAATACCCATATTCCGTCATATATCTTAACTGGCCGGACCTTGGTATAATAGGTACAATGTGTTAGCTTGCATTGAATAAGGCTGTGTCTAGCACAAATAGAAGATTTATGAACTCTACTTAAAATCTCTGTCTATCTCTCCTCAGATCGGGTCCCTCATTGCTTGTGTTTTTCTTTCACTTGGACTCGTATGAGTCAGATAATTGCATCACAGATTTACATCAGGACTGGTAAATGCATGAAAATGAGAAGCTATGCGTGTGTGTGAGGCCTTTTTATATTCTAATTATTAGTCCACTTGCGTGTATCAGGCCAGTTGGGTCATACTTTTGTGACAATTTGATAAAGCTATACTATACGAGTGCATGGCAAGACTAAGGTTAATTTGGATGTCAGATTTAGCAGATTTCCCATTTGTTAGCATGCTTATTAAACGCCGTATGTGGAGTGCTAAAAAGGGTGGCAGCGTGCATTAATGTGTGCACACTACACAGCTACCTCTAACACTTTCAGATTAGGGAATATTAAACATACAAAACTGTACTTTATACATAATTACAGTTTGACTCACAGTTCATTGTTCAAAGCCCCTGTGATATACAGTATTTCCTGTATTAGTGGCCTCCACTTTAACGGATGCCCTGCCTCACTTACTTAGTCGCTGTGTGGTCTACATGGCTGAAAATTAACACCACACTTCAAATAAATGCTTTTTTACCCCATGAAAAAACATGGTGAAACAAGGTGGCGATAATGATGTTTTATTATGACCGATACCAACATATTTTACAGTGGTCTGCACAGGGCAGACCCTGCATCTGAATGCACTGTGGAACAATCAGGAGTAAAAGCTACAAAACACACATCTCTATAAATTAGAACATTGAGCAAAAGGTAATTTACAGACTGATTTAAATGCGACATTAATAAACTACAGTAGTACCTCAACTTACCAGCTTAATTGGTTCTGTGACAAAACTCTGACTCGAAACACTTGTACCTCAAATCAAAATTGTCCATTGGAATGAATTAAAATCAATTGAATTGGTGCTAGACACTCCAAAACAGCATAGTTTTATCATGTTTACATTTTAAAAGGCATGTTGCCTTTTAAAAACTATCTTGTATGAAAAACAATACAATAGAACAACAACTACAAACAACTACAGTAGTTCTATGAAATAATGTAATAATAATCTACAGCAGACTTCTACGGTATTTCCTTCTAGCTGCTTCTCTATCAAACACACCATCAGCTTTTCCATATTTTCATGAATAAATGTGTGCCATTTTATATATTAACATTACTATCTGGCATTACCTACTCATTCTGCTTCAGTATGGTGAAGACTAGCAATGCTATGCTCAAACTGCTTCTCCAAGTCTGCTGCATACTAATGTTTTTTGTTGATTTCTTCATTTAATTCAATAAATATAATCCACTAAACTGCATATTAGCTAAAAGCTATTGTCATCAAAATAACTTTGAAATCAAAACATACATTCTTGAATTATTTGCCAGTACTCTCTGTAAGTGACTTGATACGTTCCCCTGACCAATATACTGTATGAGGAAATTGGGTGGATTTATAAAACAAATAGTTTATATGACTAATAGTTGAAGAGCTTTAGAATTGTATAACCCAATATATTTCAGTAAAAAAAAAATTCAACCACAGTAAAACATAAACCAAACCTACCCACTTGCGGCGTAGTCGATTTTTGGGTTTCCGCACATTGTTGAGCAGCTGGCAGCCCATCTTTTTAGCGTACCATAAGGTCATAAACATTGTGGTTCAAAGCAGACGTCTAACTGGGAGTTTAGTCCGGTCACAAAAATGATCCGCTCTTAGGGTGGCACGCACAAGGTGCTTGCTTTCAAAAATAAGCCCTAATGAAAAATCACATCAGTTTCCATAACATTGGATTAAAGTCCATGTAGCATCCACATTGCTTGGATTCAGAAGAATGATATATTTCCATACTCCATCTACAACCACTTGACTCAACAAAGCTTTAGACAGAACATGCACATCAGTAATAAGCATGGCCCAATTAGTGCCGTCCTCTTTCTTGCTGTCTCATAATTGAGACTTCATCTTTATCCCCCAAACCAACAGCTTGAGCTTTACAAATTTCCCATCCCTGATACGGCTGGTTATTATCCGAGTCCTAGTCGTCCTGTCTTAAGAAGTCACCCATCCAGAGTGAGGGGGGGAAAAAGAGCCACTAATCCCTCACGTCCTCCATCATCCGTATCAGCGGGTTGCGATAGCGATGTCTTTCTATTGCTGCGCGCTGAAAAATGCAGTTCAGGTTTTCCGCAGCTATACTGTACGTTACCCCTCCCATCCTCTGGTGCTGAGGCAAAGAAGAGCAAGGACTGAAGTGTGATGGCAATTACTTGCCTGTCTTTCAAGAGGGGGAGAAATTATGCGGCGACTGAACTTTGAGGGACAACTTAGCTGTGAGAGAAAGCCTGCAAGTGCTACGTTGACTTTGAGTCAGTGTAAAAAGTGGAAGCTCATTAGTGTACATTAGGCAAGGAAAGACTGTTTTTATGAACCCTGAATCAATCAAGTAATTGAAAAAACACACTAAAACGCTAAAATATTAAAAATAGGAATGTGTAATAAAGGTGGTACTTTCATAGTACTACCTGTTACCGATTCATGTAAAATTAAACAATGCTATATAATAATACTTATGTTGCACGTGACGTCACTTCGGTTGCAAACTCTATTTAAAGCACTTGGCCTGGAAACAAGCAGTCATGTACTCAAAAGCACCGTAATACTCCACTTTTTAAAATACATATGTATATGTATATGTATATATATATATATATATATATATATATATATATATATATATATATATATATATATATATATATATATATATATATACATGTGTATATATATATATATATATATATATATATATATATATATATATATATATATACAGTATATATGTATACATGTGTGTATATATCCATCCCTACCGCTTTTCCCTTTTGGGGTCGCGGGGGGTCGCTGGAGCCTATCTCAGCTACAATCGGGCGGAAGGCGTGGTACACCCTGGACAAGTTGCCACCTCATCGCAGGGTGTATATATATATATATATACATATATATATATATATATATATCCGTGTTTCCCCCTGAAAATGTGTTAGTTAAGGGGATGTCTCTCCGGCTGACAGACCGGGGAAGGGGATGGGTGGGTGTAAGGATCGGTGTAACTGTCACGTGGGGGTCGCATATTGATGCGGGATCGTTCCTTCTGTGCAACACGGACACTCCGGACAAAAACGTGAGGGTAAGAAATGATTTAATTACATAAATCATAGGCAAACAGAAAAACAAGCAAAAGAAAAGCATGCCGAACGCACTGGAAGCTAAGGCTAAAACTTAGCACAGGACTCAGGAACATGAAAACAAACCAACGTGATGTAGCTTACCGCAAACAAGGAGCACAGGACGAGTGAACAGAAAGGCAGGCTTAAATAGTGTCAGTGATGAAAAACAGGTGCGCGTCGAGAACACAAGCGGCAGGTGAAAATAATAAGTAACCATGGTGACGAAACAAACTCACAGGTGCACAAGCAATAACTAAAGGAGTCCAAAACTAACCAAACATAACTAAACAAAACATGATCCGACCACGGATCACGACAGAGCCTCCCCTTAAGGACAGATTCTAGATGTCCTAAAAAAAACAAAACACATGCAGGGTCAAAAGTCACGGGAGGGCGGAGGGAGGACTTGGCGCCAGGCCAAGTGTCCCCGAATCCATCGAGGCAAAGTCAAGTGGCGGCGGCGAGTGGAGCGCCGCTGCAGCAGGCGAGGCGGGCGCCCAGGGAATGGCCACATTGGTGGCCGACTGGGAGGTGGGCGCACTTGGCGAGGCGGACGACCAGGGAGCGGCCACACCCGTGGTCGACGGGGAGATGGGCGCGTCGGCGCCGTCATGGCAGGCTTGGACGCAGCAGCAGACGAGTCAGGCGTGGACGCAGCAGCAGACGAGTCAGGCGTGGACGCAGGTGCTGGTGGCGAAGCTTGGCGTGGTGCGGGCACGGGCGGCGAAGCTTGGCGTGGTGCGGGCACGGGCGGCGAAGCTTGGCCTGGTGCGGGCACGGGCGGCGAAGCTTGGCGTGGTGCGGGCACGGGCGGCGAAGCTTGGCGTGGTGCGGGCACAGGAGGCGAAGCTTGGCGTGGTGCGGGCACTGAAGATTGTGGCGTTTGCAAGCCCACCGGAGATGATGGTGGCGTTTGCAAGCCCACCGGAGATGATGGTGGCGTTTGCAAGCCCACCGGAGATGATGGTGGTGTTTGCAAGCCCACCGGAGATGATGGTGGCGTTTGCAAGCCCACCGGAGATGATGGTGGCGTTTGCAAGCCCACCGAAGAAGATGGTGGCGTCTGCAGGCCCACCCGGGCTGAGGTTAGCCATGAACATGGCGGAGGCGGTCTAGCTGGGGGTTGCGGCTTGACATGCCGACGGACTGGTGGTGGAGGACGAGCTGGGGGTTGCGGCTTGGCAGGTCGAAAGACTGGTGGTGGCGGCCGGGATGGAGGTTGCTGCCTGGCTGGGCGCAGCTGAGCAGCCCCACCAGCACAGCTCCCGGCCCCAGCCCCCCCCCTCAAGGGGCGGATACCAGACGCGCTCTGGAACAGTCTTTAAGCGTGGGTGGCGGGAGGTAAGGAGGGGGGTAGAATTCTCCCCTTTAAATTGTCCAGAAAATCGTTTTTCCTCCCCCACCTGAGATTGTGTGGGAGGACAGAGGGAAAAAGTCCTTGACGTGGGCGGGGCTAGAGTCCTTAGGGGCGGAGTCAGAGTCACTGGGGGCGGAGGTGATTGAAGTTGACAAAATCTAACTTTTGAAAAATTGTCCTGACAATATTTTATTTTAGGAATGAAGTCTTTAGGAGGTGGCTGGCAAAACGAGCTAGATTGGAAAAAAAAATCTTCGTCTCTGACGTCATCACCTGTGGGCGGGGTGACGTCATCCGCGCGGGTCTCCAGCTGACTGACAGCCCAATCGGTGAACTGCTTAGCAAAGTGTGCTAGAGGATTACCATACAATGGCGGCGAGGAAGACTGGGTTGCCCGTGGAGTCTTGCTGTCCGGAGGAGGAGTTTTCGGGAGTGACGCGTCTTCGCAGCAAGGTGAAGCTCTTTTTGACTGCTTCCGTCTTCGCTGACGCGTCCGATACTGTGGAGTGGCAATGTCCTCGGGCCATTCGGAGTTGAGTGGGATCAACTTCCCATTCGGACCCCACATCAAGTCCTGGCGCTCCAAGGGGGAATAGCGGAGCGTCTCCGCCTCCATTGCCTCCAAGTCCAGCTCCTCAAAGTCCGGGGCGAAGGAACTGTAAGCTGTGCTCCTTCTGTCACGTGGGGGTCGCATATTGATGCGGGATCGTTCCTTCCGTGCAACACGGACACTCCGGACAAAAACGTGAGGGTAAGAAATGATTTAATTATATAAATCATAGGCAAACAGAAAAACAAGCAAAAGAAAAGCGTGCCGAACGCACGGGAAGCTAAGGCTAAAACTTAGCACAGGACTCAGGAACACGAAAACAAACCAACGTGATGTAGCTTACCGCAAACAAGGAGCACAGGACGAGTGAACAGAAAGGCAGGCTTAAATAGTGTCAGTGATGAAAAACAGGTGCGCGTCGAGAACACAAGCGGCAGGTGAAAATAATAAGTAACCATGGTGACGAAACAAACTCACAGGTGCACAAGCAATAACTAAAGGAGTCCAAAACTAACCAAACATAACTAAACAAAACATGATCCGACCACGGATCATGACAGTAACTTGGCCTGTCGCCATCACGTCTCCACCTCGTCGCTGCCACCACAGCCTGGGGGGCAATATACTACAGACTGCGGTGAAGTAGGCCGGCTTCGTCGCGTGAAGAAGCCTACAATTTTTGGTTGTGTTTTTCGCTCCATTTGCTGAATGGCGATATGCGATATATATCTCAATATTTTTTCGGTAAAGTAAACAAAACAGTCCTAGTTACCTGAGATACTAAGTATGTCATTATTATGACTTAGTAAGTCAATATGAAAATTGTCAAAATAATGACAAAATAATGACTTACAAAGTCATTGATTGATTGATTGATTGAGACTTTTATTAGTAGGGTGCACAGTGAAGTACATATTCCGTACAATTCCATAATCCGTCAAATTGGTGACTTACTGTAAGTAAGCGTTTGCAATAAGTGTTTGAAAAAAGAGTTAAAAGTGGGGCCACATGCTGACATACAGGTATGTTCAACTCCATCCATCCATCCATTTTCTACCGCTTATTCCCTTTTGGGGTCGCGGGGGGGCGCTGGAGCCTATCTCAGCTACAATCATGCTTAATTTCTAACAGCATTTGGGAAGCCTCTAGTTGATTTTTATTGTGTAAAAAGGAGCAAAGTCGAGGCACGAGTTTGCAGTGATCACTTATATATAATATACTTTACTCACTTACTGTTTCCAATTGAAATATTATCTTGATATTGTTTGTATTTAAATTTTTAACAAACATAAACCAGAAAGTCAGAGTCAATGTTACTTTGTCAAGAAAGGTTCTTCTACGTCTCCCCTCTTGTTTATTCTGTACACAAATGTGTCGGAGGACATATGACAGGAAAAAATCAAATATGGTGATGATTCAAAATGGTTAGTTTTTTAAATGGATATGCAGTCACAGGTGTCGAACTGTGGATGTTCCTTTGTTTACATGGACGCATCCTCGCAAAACACACATTTAAATCATGAAATGCAACCATACCCAAGCAAAAAGAATGCGTATTTATCCGGTAGAGCCTTCATAGCAATTTCCTTGACCCAGTCACACACAAAAAATTTGTAGACATCCATGCGTTTCCAGGTTTTCATCTGTTTTGTCGCGTAGAATGACGTCGGAGCATAATCTAGTTCGACACGTCTGGGAACTCCACCGACAAATAACACATAATATCATTCCACAATTTTTTTTTTTTAAGTATAGGGAATTATTCCATTGCATTGTTAGATTGTTTACTCATATCTGCTTTTTGCAGGAAGATCGAGTCCTTTTGCGTACTCAGGTATTGTGCGCGCTGATTTATGCACAACAGCCATCTTGGCTTAGTTGACTGTTTTTTCACTTCGGGGAAGAAGTGACGTGAGGGAATACAAGAAAAGTGTATGTGTATGTATATATATATATATATATATATATATATATATATATATATATATATATATATATATATTTATATATATATATACACATATGTATATATATATATACACACATATATATATACACACATATATATACTGTGTTTATATATACACACATGTACATATATGTGTGTGTATATAGAAATGTGTATATATATGTGTGTGTGTATATATATATATATATATATATATATATATGTATGTATATATATATATATATATACATATATATGTGTGTATATATATGTATATATGATTATATGTATGTCTGTGTATGTATATATATATATATATATACTGTATATATATATATATATATATATATATATATATATATATATATATATATATATATATATATATATATATATATATATACTGTATAAATATATATATATATATATATATATATATATATATATATATATATATATATATATATAGGGCAGCACGGTGGAAGAGGGGTTAGTGCATCTGCCTCACAATACGAAGGTCCTGAGTAGTCTTGGGTTCAATCCCGGGCTCGGGATCTTTCTGTGTGGAGTTTGCATGTCCTCCCCGTGACTGCGTGGGTTCCCTCCGGGTACTCCGGCTTCCTCCCACTTCTAAAGACATGCACCTGGGGATAAGTTGATTGGCAACACTAAATTGGCCCTAGTGTGTGAATGTGAGTGTGAATGTTGTCTGTCTATCTGTGTTGGCCCTGCGATGAGGTGGCGACTTGTCCAGGGTGTACCCCGCCTTCCGCCCGATTGTAGCTGAGATAGGCTCCAGCGCCCCCCGCGACCCCAAAGGGAATAAGCGGTAGAAAATGGATGGATGGATATATATATATATATATATATATATATATATATATATATATATATATATATATATATATATATATATATATATATATATATATATGCGTGCGTGCGTGAGTGCAATTAATAAAATATATAGTCGATACTAAATCTCAACTCTGGGCAATCACTTGGGTATACTACAATACGTTTTACCACATTGAAATTATTCATGATTGTCGTGATTTGATTAAAATTTGCTTCACAGTGAGACAATCAGGTCCATATATGATATGCAATATTCATTTAGAAAGTAGATACATTACACTATATAGTATCTGATGAAGTTACTAATTAATTAATCAATCAATCAGTGTTAGACCCGATGCCTATTTCCCTCTAAATCGTTAACATTTATCTTACCAAAAGCTTTTTTGACAATTCTCTGCATTGTAAGAACAGTTCAGGAAAACAATTTTCTGATCCAGCATGATTGAAATAGGGTTTTAACTAGCTTACTTGGATGGTTTTGGTGTGGAAGAACTTGAGTGCCCTGACCTCAACCCTATCAAACACGATTGGGATGAACTAGAAGAGACATTTGTGAGCCAGCATCAGTGACCAAATATAAATATCAACTACATTTTCTCCCTGTTTAGATTTGTATAGATGCAGCGATCGCTTGGCCATATACTTTTGTCCGTATGGTCTATTGCTTGACAGGCATGAAATAAAGTATTTACAGTACACACAGCAACAAAGCTATTGATCATATTTATGTAAGGACATGCAGAAGGACAAGCTGTCAGCCAACATTCTAATTTTGTTAGATAAAACCCCTCAGTCTTACCTATCTCGTTTTGTCACCCCCTTCTAACTGAAAGGCCCTCTCTATCTATCTTCTGTCAGTCATACAGCATAAGAAGCACTCACCCCCCCTCTTTTTGCATGCATACTTCTAACCTCCTCCTTCCCAGAGGACCTGGACTGCTGCCGCACAGTAATTACACTGAAGCTGCAGGGACATCTTTAAACATTTATTAAAGAAAAGTAAGGAGGACGAGGAAAATGAAGATAGACAGACAGCAGATACAGGGCAGACAAGAGTGCAGAGCAGAGGAGGGGATGGTATAATAGAGAGCTCTTGGGGGAACGATATAGAAGGCAGGAATTAGAGATGCATGTCAAACACATCTGGAAGGGGTTGACAGTCTTCTTTGAGGATGCTTTGCACAGAAAACGATCCAAACGGATTTGCCTTTCTTTTCATAAGAAAAGACAGTGTAACATAAAAAAGCTGCATGCTGGTTTTCGCTAGCAGCTCTGCAGGTGTAGTACTAATAGCATGTTGTGGTGTTTTCAGTTGAACACCTCCAATGTGTTTAAAAAATACACTCACAAAGAGCTATTGTGAAACTAATGAGTTCTGCCCTTCATAAGATAATGCTCAGTTGTTAGTTTGACATTGTCAGAAAGTTATTACTGTAATTTATTTATATTTATACAATCGATTGCCGCGTATTCAAGATTCAGAAGTCGAAACCTCGCAAATTGATTCAACCAAAAAAAATACCCCAAAAATGTTCTTCTCTCTGAAAATTGGCAATTTTGGCCACATAAATGCACATAAAATTCACCTTAAGACTTTAATTATTTATAAATTCAGGATAATACAGCGTACAATGTATATTAGGGATATGACACTATGACTGTTATTCTGACCAAAGTTATCACGGTTATTAGTTATTATGTTGAATGTACTGAAAAAGCACTTATACACACGCTGAAATCTGTTAGCCAAGTTTTATTTAAAAAATAAAATAGACACACAATATACTTTCTTGGCAGAAGGAACATTTGAACACTCACTCACAAACTACAACATGGCTGATAGGGAGAAGACACAGTCGAAATGGAGGCGCGTAAATAAGACCACCCACTAAACAGCACATCCTAACGAGACGGTCAAAAAGTGGCTTGAAGATGGTCTGTAAAACATAATTTATTCTATGCAAAACTTTGACCAACAAACCACTATTCTATGTTATGTAGACGGCAAGGAAGTGTTTGAAATTAAAAGAAAACATATATATACAGTATATATATATATAATATGACCCCCTTAAGGAGATTATTTTATTGGAGTGTTTACATATATATTTTCTTCCTTTTAAATTTTTAAAGGTTTTAGTGTTTTTATTTAGATTTTTATGATAAAGTCAAAATGAGTGTTGTGCGCTTTACTTTCTGGTTATCAATCACAGTTTTATGATAATATTAAACGGCGGACATTTTACCGTGGTTTATCATTAATGCCCTTTATTGTTATGTCCCTAATGTACTTTTGTACACACACACACACACACACACACACACACACACACACACACACACACACACACACACACACACACACACACACACACACACACACACACACACACACACACAGATGAATGCATGGCTAAGTACAGAGGAGTCAGGTGAAGAAACACTATTACAGGAGCCGTCTGCACCAGGAGGTCACCAGACCACAGCCACCAGAAATAATAAAACGTGTACAAATAGTTAAAACCCTGAGTAAGAAGAAAGGTTAAAGTACGAGTAAAGCATAAGAGATATGTGTGGACTGCAAGATGATGCGAGCAAGCAAGCCCAAAACTTTGATGTTTCATTTAGAATATAGAACTTTGCACATGGTCAAAAGTCTGTCAAAATGTTTAAGTCTGACTTTAGTAAGCTATGAAGCCGCAACGCTATATGGATTGTCGGTGCATTACGGCTACCTTATTCGCACGTATTGTCCTTCAACATATGGGTATTATTAGGGTGTGTGTATAAAGACCCCAAAATGGCACCTATTATGAGATGTTTTATCTGGCGTTTTGATTCAACCTATTATAGAAAAACAACTTTTCTTACCTTCTGGTACCTGCTGATGTGTTTTTGAGATCTGCATAAGTCCTTAAAATGTGCACGTGTCCGCCATTCTTGTTCGCGCCAACGCCGTAGTCAATAAGCTCCTTCTTTTTCTCCATCCTCTTGTTGTGGGGTATTCATCCTCCCCTGTTGCCATTTCTAATACGAAGTAGCATACAGTTCTAACTTATATCTGTCAGTGGACTTGCTATGGAAGCGCTTAAAACTACCAGTACAACAAAGATGACGGGGAGGAGACACTGTTAAGGTGGAGTTCCGTAAATAAGACCGCCCACAAAACGACGCATCAGACAGTCATAGTCTGTAAAACATAATCCATGCCACATTTTGACCTCAACAAAGTGTTTTAAATGTAGAAAAAATAAATCTTAATATGACCCCTTTAAACGCCTTATAATCTGTTGTACATTTTGTATGAATGTGAATAGACCCACTCATCGGCAGTGTGCTTTCTAATCCGGTGCACCCTATGGTCTGAAAATTACGATAATTATGATTTTATTTGTTGTTAAATAACAATCAGTGACAGTTTGTGATATGATGCACTAACTTTTTACTTTACATTTCCTTTGTTGGATCTCATTAAACGGGGCGATTGTACCTATTAAAGTTCCCAAAATATCTAGTAAAAAATACATTATTTACATTGTGTAAGAGGCCGGTCATCTGCTTTGGTCAATATGACGATGAAACTTAGGGCTGAAACAGTAATGGATTAAATTTGGGGCTGTAGCTATTGATTAGTAATACTACATTTCTTTGTGTGTTTAATAGAGTAAGTGGATAAATCACACTTTACAGCATCAATGCATATTTTAAGGAAAACCGTTAAAAAATATGTTTCTGTTTGCCATAACCTTCATTCTCTTTGCTAATAAATGCACATCATCAACATTGAAAATGCACTTTTTCCATGTGCTACTACGCTGTTAGCCACCACACAAATCACGACACACACACACACCATCGCTCTCATGTGCACACTATTGCAGCGCCCATGCGGAAACTATGTCCGTGTATTTAAAGACCCAGGCACTCCATGCTGTCCGGATTTGATACATTTTTATTAGTTACACTCATTAAACGATTAATCGAAGCAACAGTGTATAATCGAAGCTTTTTTTAAAATAGATTATTCGTGCAGATTTACTTAAATCGTTTAAGTCGATCAGAAAAAAGCTTTGGTTTATTTCATACTTGCCAACCCTCCCGGATTTTCCGGGAGACTCCCGAAATTCAGCGCCTCTCCCGAAAACCTCCCGGGACAAATTTTCTCCCGAAAATCTCCCGAAATTCAGGCGGACCTGAGTGATGTGTCGACAGCCTGTCTTCACGTCCGCTTTCCCACAATATAAGCAACGTGCCTGCCCAATCATGTTATAACTGTAGAATGATCGAGGGCGAGTTCTTGGTTTCTTATGTGGGTTTATTGTTAGGCAGTTTCATTAACGTCCTCCCAGCGCGATAACAACACACAACAACAGCAGTCACATTTCCGTCTACCGTAAAGCAGTTCGTCTGCCGTAAACAGCAATGTTGTGACACTCTTAAACAGGACAATACTGCCATCTACTGTACATGCATATGTGACAATAACATGGAGGGCTTTTAGAGAGTGCAGTGCACAACTGCGCACACAACAAGGAGACGAAGCAGAATGCATCATCAGAGAGGGTGTTCAACATGGTTAGAAAAATAGTGACAGAGAATAGAACAAGGATGGACAATTCAACCCTTAACTCAACAATGAGTAGATGAGTGTTATGTGTGTGTATACGTGTAAATAAATGAACACTGAAATTCAAGTATTTCTCTTATTTATATATATATATATATATATATATATATATATATATATATATATATATATATATATATATATATATATATATATGTATATATATATATATATATATATATATATATATATATATAATAAAATTATATATATATATTTATATATATGTGTATATATATGTATATATATATATATATATATATATATATATATATAAATATATATATATATATATATATATATATATATATATATATATATATATATATATATATATATACAGCTAGAATTCACTGAAAGTCAAGTATTTCTTATATATATATATATATATATATATATATATATATATATATATATGTATATATATATATATATATATATATATATATATATATATATATATATATATATATATATATATATATATATATGAAATACTTGACTTGGTGAATTCTAGCTGTAAATATACTCCTCCCCTCTTAACCACGCCCCCCCCGCCCCCCCATCGTTTTTGCAATCGTGGGCACATGAGAGCGGTGGCATGTGTGTGCTGCGATCTGTATGGCAGCGGACTGCAGAGTTTTTATTTTACATTTGTATTGATACACACAATAAAAGTGCAAATTGAATGATGATGATGTGTATTTTTTTTTTAAAGAATGAAGGTTATGGCAAGCAGACAATGTGTTGTTGTTTATTTCAAGAATTCCCCTAAAATACACATTGAGGCTATAGAGTGTTTTATCCGATTACTCGATTAAGCAAGTAAACTAATCAATTGATTATTTAATTACTAAAATAACCAATAACTGCAGCTCAAGCGGGACCACTATCTATTAGATCACATGATGATAAATTATACACCAGCTCATATCCAATATTGAAGTTCCACGAAACGATTGTGCTTTTTAAACCTGAAGCAACTCCTCTTACGGTACTTACTCTTCCAAAGCATTGCAGTGCTCCCAAAGAGCGCCTCCTACCTGTAAATCAATGAGGCCTTGGGTGCTTGGCGAGCCCTGCGCCATTAACGCAATAAAGCGACAGTCTGACGACACCACCTACCTACAGATCAACACAACGAGTACTACACCAGCTGCAACGGTTGCCCACGCACATACTGCAATGCATCACTGAGACAGTGCCTTCTTTGCCAAACCATTGTGGGGGAAAGTAGAAGCATGCATTTGCATAGTGGAATACATTTCTGTGTATGCATGCAGTGGCTTCAGGTGTTCAAGGCGACATGCTCAGTGTTTTTTTTTTTTTTTTTCAAAATCAGATTATGTGAGCAATTAATGAGATAACACCACCTGTCTGATTATGACAACGTTTAATTAGGTTTAACTTTTAAGGTCATAAATGCTACTGTATGATTAAACACTGACACTTACAGGTTTATTTATATACTGTGTGTATATATATATATATATATATATATATATATATATATATATATATATATATATATATATATGTCTGTTAAACCACAGTGACATTTAAAAAAGGAAACGTTTGTTCCATCTTTGCTAAAAGTTAGGGATGTTCAACTAAATTGTTTTGGGGACCACATTTTTAGAAAACTAAGGATGTGGGATACAGGCATCTTTCTTCACTATTAGTGGTAATTTGTACATTTCGGAGAACCAGCGTCCTCTACAGTAGA
This sequence comes from Nerophis lumbriciformis, assembly GCF_033978685.3. NCBI lineage: Eukaryota > Metazoa > Chordata > Actinopteri > Syngnathiformes > Syngnathidae > Nerophis > Nerophis lumbriciformis. The sequence continues at coordinate 19,512,633 of NC_084556.2, read as the reverse complement.
CATTTGATTTTGGTCTATTTATTTTGTCACTTATAGGAGCCCTCTGCTATTACTATTCACAGATCAACTCTATGACACATCTCTAGTGTTTTTAAGAATCTGCTGCAAAAATGTGGGTCTCTCACAAGTTTTTTTGAACTAAACTCGCAGGACACCAGCTGAATAACCCAAATGATTAAAACGAGGGTACCTGAAATGGAACCTTGAGGAACTAAAGAAGTTGAACAAATGACTACTGACTGCACCTGAAGAACAAGCTACAGCAACACTTAACACATAAATCACATTACAAAAAAAATAGTTGTAAATGCCAAAAAGGAGAGGACTTAAAAGGGTGCTTTGAGGAACACCTCAGTTCTGTAAATCACAAGTTTGGACCTTAGGGTTCTATGTTTGCTAGTAAGGTTAAAATGTCAATGCAAGGATCTGTGTCTTTACAGTGGTGCAAGTTCCACTATACAACAGGTGCACTCTAGTGTTATTAGGAATTGTATCCAATTTCTTTAGTTTTGAACTGAATTCGGGTTCGAGACGGATTTGGCCCCTGGGACCGTTGAATAGACCGGCTCTAAGTGCTTTAGTGCGGATTGACATGTTTTCGCCATGACATCTTTGTATTGAATGTGCTAACCAGAGTAAAATGCCCTTAAAAAAAGTTTCATAACAATTCCGTATTACCTAATCTACCTTTCTCCTTCACGGCATGATTGCTGATGACAAATTACAGAAAATGTAACATGACGGTGAATTGTAAAGCTTTTTCTTTGCAGCAATATTACAAATTCACAGAGCACTCAACTGAAGCAATCGTTTAAATAAAAAAGCATTAACATGCCAAAAAGATGACCTCATACATATTACAGATAAATATCTTGGAATGATGGATGATCATCTCATATTAATCTGTGAGTGAACAAGCAGAGACAGGAAAATGACAGGAAATGAACACACCGGCCCGTCGGACTGATGACGACTAATGGTGATGACGATGATGATGCTGACAACATTGCGGCTTTACGGACAGGTCGGTGCTCTTACCAGCGTGGAAACAGCAGAGGTGTACATTGGAGTGTGTCCTGTAGACATCAACACTGGCTGCAAAACAACAAAAGGAAGAGGGTAATTGTGCAGGTGAGCACGGCAGGGGACAACAAAAACTTGTTTTAATTTAACAGCTGATGCTGACAGTAGGGCTGCAAAGATTCGTGGACATGTTGACAATAATATTTTTAAATGTTGACAATTACATTTGTGGACAATAGTCATGACGTCATCACTTGTGGTTTTCCGCGCCACCACTTTGCAAAAACATCGCCAGTGATAACATGTAAAGTGTGAGTACATTTCCTCCTATTCTTATTAAAAACATTAATACCTTGCTCATTTTGCAAAGTGGACCTTGTTTTTATTGCAGCACATCTGTGATACCCGAGCATTTAAAGCGAAAGACATCTGGAGGGAGGACGCGGTCTCACCCTCGGTAAGAGTGTTAGCTTGTACTTTGCTAGCTAGATAACACGTGTGAGACAGAGTAGTGTGAAAAATTAATTTAACTATCATTTTAGCCAAAGTCAGCCAGCTAAACTTTGTCTACATCCATCCAAGTACTTTTTAAAGCTGCGTCAATTTGCAATTTCGTAAAAAAGGCACAATAACAAATGCGAACCGCGCAAGCGCGCGTGCACACACATACATACACACACTTACATACACACACTTACATACATGCACGTACATACACACACGTACATACACTTACGTACATACATACAGACAGACAGGCACCAATGTGGAGGTATCATAGCATTAAACATACAATCTATTAAATAGCCAATATTTTAAGAAAGAATCAAAGATACAATTTTATATATATATATATATATATATATATATATATATATATTTATGTATTTATGTATTTTTTTCAATATACCAATGTGCAGCTTTTTAAACATAATCACAAAATGCTTTTCTTTTAAAGACGTAACAGTATAAATACATATTTATGAATCAATTGTTCATTCTTGTCAGTAATCACATGCCTAAAAAAACTTGAGCTGCAGTTAGAAGTCGATGGAAAAATTAGAGCCATGAAATACGTGTACGCTTTATTATCTGATTAGTTGACTAATCATTAAGATAGTTGATGACTAATAGACTCTCAAAATAATTTTTAGTTGCAGCCCTATCTAACAGCTTCATCTCCAGGCTGTGAGCTCTCAGCAGAAAAGTGTAGGAAAGCATGTCTGCAGAGCTAATACAAGGACCAAAATCAGCCACTATAAATATTGATGAAGTCTATAATTAAGATCTGTGATGAATTATAATGCTCTCTACTTTTTCACGCATATTTCAATCTTCAAGTGTTCTCTCCTCTTTCTACTAACTCTAACTCTTGAGAAGCTATGCACTCTGCAGTGGACATTTCTGTTTTGCATAACAGGGCTAATTTTCCCAGACTGTTACTCTGACAAAATAAATACACCAAAAACAAACACTGCAGAGGATGCTGGTTCTTAGGAGGATAATCAGGGGCGTCCATGAAAAAGACGGCGCTTAGATGGCAGCATATGTTGTTCCAAAACCTGTATGTACCTTTCAGCATTAATGGTGCCTTCACAGATGTGTAAGTTACCCATGCCTTGGGCACTAATGCACCCCCATACCATCACAGATGATGGCTTTCGAACTTTGCGTCGATAACAGTCTGGATGGTTCGCTTCCCCTTTGGTCCGGATGACACGATGTCGAATATTTCCGAAAACAATTTGAAATGTGGACTCGTCAGACCACAGAACACTTTTCCACTTTGCATGAGTCCATCCTAGATGATCTCGGGCCAAGAGAAGCCGGCGGCGTTTCTGGATGTTGTTGATAGATGGCTTTCGCTTTGCATAGTAGAGCTTTAACTTGCACTTACAGATGTAGCGACGAACTGTATTTAGTGACAGTGGTTTTCTGAAGTGTTCCTGAGCCCATGTGGTGATATCCTTTAGAGATTGATGTCGGTTTTTGATACAGTGCCGTCTGAGGGATCGAAGGTCACGTTCATGTTTTCCGGCCATGCCGCTTAGGTGGAGTGATTTCTCCAGATTCTCTGAACCTTTTGATGATATTATGGACCGTAGATGTTGAAATCCCTAAATGTCTTGCAATTGCACTTTGAGAAACGTTGTTCTTAAACTGTTTGACTATTTGCTCACGCAGTTGTGGACAAATGGGTGTACCTCGCCCCATCCTTTCTTGTGAAAGACTGAGCATTTTTTGGGAAGATGCTTTTATACCCAATCATGGCACCCACCCGTTCCCAATTAGCCTGCACACCTGTGGGATGTTCCAAATAAGTGTTGATGAGCATTTCTCAACTTTATCAGTATTTATTGCCACCTTTCCCAACTTCTTTGTCACATGTTGCTGGCATCAAATTCTAAAGTTAATGATTATTTGCAAAAAAAAAAATGTTTATCAGTTTGAACATCAAATATGTTGTCTTTGTAGCATATTCAACTGAATATGGGTTGAAAATGATTTGCAAATCATTGTATTCCGTTTATATTTACATCTAACACAATTTCCCAACTCATATGGAAACTGGGTTTGTAATACTCTTATGCTGAATGCAATAATAAGTAGATCCACTCGACGTCCTTTGCACCGGTCGCCCGAAGGGGGGCAGGGGGGACCACATCTGCGGTCCCCTACAAGGTTTCTCATTGTAGACCATTGGGTTGAGTTTTTCCTTGCCCTGATGTCGGATCTGAGCCGAGGATGTCACTGTGGCCTGTGCAGCCCTTTGAGACACTCGTGATTTAGGGCTATATTAATAAACTTTGATAGATTGATTGATTGATTGACTGAAGCACAGCACGTCTGACTACAGTACCCGCAATGCGCTAACATTCCATTAAGCAGTGCGGCTTCGTAGCTTACTAAAGTTGTACTAAAACATCTTGACAGATTTTTGAGCGTTGTGTGTAATGTTCTATACTCTCAATGAAACATTAAAGTTTTGGGCTTGCTAGCTAGCGTCCTTTATTAAAGTTAAAGTTAAAGTTAAAGTACCAATGATTGTCACACACACATTAGGTGTGGCGAAATTATTCTCTGCATTTGACCCATCACCCTTGATCACCCCCTGGGAGGTGAGGGGAGCAGTGGGCAGCAGCGGTGGCTGCGCCCGGGAATCATTTTGGACAATTTAAAACAATTTCCCTTGTGGATCATTAAAGTTTGTGTAAGCAGAGGTGTGGACTCGAGTCACATGACTTGGACTCGAGTCAGATTCGAGTCATGAATTTGATGACTTTAGACTCGACTTGACAAAATGTAAAGAGACTTGCAACTCGACTTAGACTTTAACATCAATGACTTGTGACTTCACTTGGACTTGAGCCTTTTGACTTGACATGACTTGACATGACTTGCCACTTTCCCCAAAATCCAAAGCTTAAAAAGTTATTTGGTAGCGCTCCGTATTTTTCATTTTCTTCGTCTGTCTATCAGCGTGTTAGTCCTGTCAGCTGGTGTGCTGTCAGTACAACAGCCAATCAAATTAGAACTACGTTGTTTTCATCACACAGCATTCATCCAATCAAATTGCAGGACAACCAATGAACAAGAGTTGGTCCAACAACGTGCCAGTGATAAACAATTATGTTAAAGTTGGTTTCGTTCGGGTATAAAAACTACGACTTGGTCAACAAAAAACGAATTGCCGTATGCAAATCACGCAGTTCGAATATTACAGACGGAGACGCAACAACTTCCAACTTCGTTCGACATTTGAAGTTGCACAAAGAAGGGTAAGTTTTGAATGTAAGATAACGTTTATTGGCTAAGTAACGTGACTTTTATTTGCTGTGTAGTTAAATCAGTGAGGCTGCAAACTCACTGCTAACGTTATAACCATAGACATCTTATAAGTAGACGCAGCATAGTGCGCTACTGCCTACTGGCGCAGACGAGGCGCGGGGCCGCCATCTTGGAGTGGTGATCCGCTCCACTCAGTGCAATTCATTTGGCAGGAGCAATGAACTGTCAGCGCATTTAATTCATTTTACCTCACTGAATACCACTGATTTTCACGCGCTTTTTTGTCATACGTGTGTAACAGACACATGTTTTGGCGTGTTTTATTATTCATAGTTTGCTTAACAGTAATATAATATTCTTATACGCTATAAGTGACCAGACGTCCGAGATCAAAACTGGGAATATAATCCCAGAGAAGGGGAAAAAAAACGGTAAGCTATTTTTAAGTTAAAGAAACAATATGATTAGGTTATATATACATATGCGTGTATCCTACATAAACAATGTATGAATACATTAGATATCTATATATCTTAGGGACCTATAGACTGTATCTCTGTTGCTTCAGCAGCAGAGAGTTTATTCTGTCTTGACACTTTGTATTGATATTTTCTATTACATTCTTCCCTTAAATGATAATGTTTGCAGTGATTGTTTTATATGTATTATTTTATGTAAGTCGCTTTGGATAAAAGCGTCTGCCAAATACTTAAACATATATAAACACCTGAAAGTCTTCATATCAGCTAAAACCACCAATCTGTTTCACTGGATTCAGAATAAAACCAAATTCTGTTTAACCCAACAATGTTAGTATTTGAATATTGTTACTTGAAGACTGATTCCTGGTTACAATTATACTGTTAAGAAAGTATTGTCTTATACTTTGCCTAAAATGAGAATGCATCATAATCAGTAGTGGCTGGTGAATTTTGTTTTAGGTGGGGCTGAAAGTTTGTAAACCAAACCCCTGTAGGGGCGTCATCCTCCCCCAGAAGATTTCTTTGTGATTTTCACATACAAATATTGAAGATCTTTGATCCTTCTCAACTCTGTGGTAATATTATTTTCATAAAATACAACCAATAGTACGTTAATGTTAAATCTTACTTGTGAAAAGTAATCCCCCGATTCCTCTTTTCAACAGTCCGCTCATTTGAGCAGGAAAACGCTGAACACCATCTTTGTTTTCTACCTTTCAACTGTCAGTTTAGGCTGCTCGCCGGCTCCTCATCAGCACTTCAAGATGGCGGGCAAATTGCTCACGTCACAGCAACCAATGCTGCGTCTACTTATAAGATGTCTATGGTTATAACGTCATTGCAAACACGGCAATCTGTTGCGTCCACTGCAGTTTGCTACCTTATTCATACTTTTTGTCAAGTGATTTTTTTTTAAGCAGGGTTTCATGAGGTACCTATACATAACGTTACGTTAGTCAATGTATCACACACAGTAACGTAACGTTAGTCAATGTATCACACACAGTAGCATTACGTTAGTCAATGTATCACACACAGTAACATTACGTTAGTCAATGTATCACACACAGTAACGTAACGTTAGACGGCGGTCAGCAGCACCGCGTATTTTAGCCACCTACAAAAAGACAAACATAGTCAAATAAAGGTCAGTTAAAATGTATACTATATTAAGAATATGTGTACATATTGCATAGGGTCCTGACATCTAAAAAGTACAACTCTGTTCATTGTTATGTTCATATATTTGTTATGTTTTTCATGTGTACACACACATAAACACACATACAGTATGAGATGAGATCAATGAGATAAGGTAAGAACAGGACAGAAACTGCTGTGGAACTAGTTACAATGCAAATAAGTACAGTTGCACTTGTTTTTTTCAAATGTGTTTATTCTGTAAAGGAATGAGTTACATGTTTAAAATGACTGGTTAATAGTGCTATTTTGAAGTGCAATGTCAGCACTATCTTTTTCCCTGCAATTTCAAATGCACTTGTTTTAATAAATAAATACAGCGTTTTAAAAGCATACACAATCTGTGTAAATATATTAGTCTGTGGTTAAATGACTTGAAAGGACTCGAAACTCAAAATGCAGGACTTGGGACTTGACTTGAGACTTTCCAGTCTTGACTTTGGACTTGACTCGGACTTGCCCTGTCTTGACTCGGGACTTGACTCGAGACTTGAGGGTAAAGACTTGAGACTTACTTGTGACTTGCAAAGCAATGACTTGGTCCCACCTCTGTGTGTAAGTCTAAGTCTAAGAACAGGCGTCAACCTGCAGTCCACACGTATCTCTTATGTGTGACTGCTATCTACTGGTCACACTTATCATTACACCATGTATGAAATAAAATTGCTTCAAGGTCGGTAAGCACAACCAGCAATAATCTGTATATTAGGCGCACAGGATTTTTGAGAAAATTATAGGATTTTAAGTGTGCCTTATAGTTAAATAAATGTGGTTAAGCATTTTTTATCAAATGTAGAGGGATAAACTGTTAGCAGGTGGTCTCACAGAAACAAATGAATGGACTTCAAAATCAGAGTGCTTTGTTTTGTGCCATTAAATGCTTCATTAATACCTTGCAATGAGGACAGCTTCAATGGATTGTACTCCATCCATCCATCCATTTTCTACCGATTGTCCCTTTCGGGGTCGCGGGGGGTGCTGGAGCCTATCTCAGCTGCACATGGGTGGAAGGTGGGGTACACCCTGGACAAGTCGCCACCTCATCACAGGACCAACACAGATAGACAGACAACATTCACACTCACATTCACACACTAGGGCCAATTTAGTGTTGCCAATCAACCTATCCCCAGGTGCATGTCTTTGGAGGTGGGAGGAAGCCGGAGTACCCGGAGGGAACCCACGCAGTCACGGGGAGAACATGCAAACTCCACACAGAAAGATCCCGAGCCCGGGATTGAACTCAGGACTACTCAGGACCTTCGTATTGTGAGGCACATGCACTAACCCCTGTTCCACCATGCTAAACTGTACTGTACTGTATGCTGAAAGATACGAACACGTTTTGGCCTGATTTGACTACTTCTTTGGCTTCATGTAGAAGTGATTTGTGTCCAGTGTCCATGTGGAGCTGAGTATTATATTTGGTATTTGCACTCAGTATGTAGATTAATTTGTACATTATCCACAAGCATGAACTTTAAACTTTTAGTCTACTTTAATTTAAAATATAGTGATAATGATGTCCTCTTAATGTACAGTTCGTTGTCAATGTTGAATCCAGGAGAGCAATCAGTTTGAAGTTGTGGTGATTAGAGGGATACAACTGCCGCTGCTGTATAATTTATCACCATTAAAAGACCTAAATCAACACCTTTTTTGCTGGCTTCTCAAAATGGTCAACTTCCTTTAATGTGTTGGCTCACCCGGCATTGAAGTTATTACTTCCTGCTGACATCACACATTTTTTAAAAATAGGTCACAAATACCTCTGCTCTATTTTGGACTTTAGCTGCTTTCTTTTTTTAGTATTATTTTCCTATTTTCTATCTAGTTTTGGCCACACACAGTGCCAATTATTATGTTTTCTAAAAGCGTATCACATACTAGCTCTCATCTAGACCAGTGGTCCCCAACCACCGGTCCGGGGACCGGTACCGGTCCGTGACGCATTTGCTACCGGGCCGCACAGAAACATTAATTAATATATGAACTACCGCATTTTCTCCAACATAACTTTCGCCTGTCCCACTGAACACCAATAAGCTTGTTAATAGATGTATATTACAACTCCTATGTTATAGTACATGGGACAATGCACATTAATGACATACACAATGTTAATATGCCAGATTGTAGCCATAGGATAATTTTTTTGCTGTTTTTATCTGCCACACTTAGAAAGCTGGTCCATGCAAATAATGCATACATTAAAACCGGTCCCTGGTGGAAAAAAGGTTGGGGAACCCTGATCTAGTATACACAGATGTTGCATTTCCCAAATGGACTCACACATGCACAAAGAAGAAACACATTTCTGATACCACTTGCCCCTCGGGAGCAATGAATGACTGGTAATGGATTGGAAATAGGGGCTGGCACACACCACATTGTAAAAAAATTCAATTAAATACACTTTGATTATCTGATAATGTTAGATTTTTGGTAAAGAAGCACGTTTTCACCACATGCCCATTATAAATGACTCACATCATCTCTGAATAATTACTGATCTCTCTGCTTTGTGCTGGATGACATTTTGTCTTTTAGATGAAGGGAATAACTCAAACCACAAAAAAACCCAATAAAGCACATTAATGTGTTTGCTTACTTCTTAATATTTTGTCACACTGCTTACGAGCTTTGAATTTATCTTGCATAGCTTTTCATGTTTTTAAACCAAAGGTAATATAAGTTGAATTAACACCTAGCCTCCTGAGGTAGTGTTGTGTAAAATGTCTAAAAAAAACAAAACAGCGGAGCCTCCATAGGTCCAACACAATCTATGTGTTCAGACTTTTCTCAGAGGAATTCATGGAAATAAAAATATGTAAAATATGTAATATATCATATTGATACTGTATACATGTTCAAATTAAATTCCAACCAACCAACCAATAAATTCCAATGTCAAACATTTACCATCTTAGAGGCTCCGTTTACACTAGACACCAAATCAGATTTTTTTACCCTGAAGTTAACACAGATCGGATATTTTTTTGCCAGTATAAATGTTCCAAAGTGCTTCAAATTTGATATTTTGGCATCCAATTCAAGCTACATCAGAACATAGTCTGAATTTGTTTGGAATTTGATCTTTTAAAATATGACTTCAGTCTGAAAGGCAATGCAATCTGTTTGTGACTTTTACTTCATCTTTGGTCGTGCTACGTCATTCGTGTGCGCAGTAAAAAACACGGCCAGCCAGCGGAAGTTGATACATTGTTTTACTTTAATTTGTTTTAACGTAAAAAAAACACCTACTTTTTAAGGTGTGGCGGCTTTTATTTTACAACGTAGTAGTAGTAGTGGTTATAGTAGTAGTAGCGACTTCATTTATTTATAGAATCCGGTCAACTTCTTTTGTTTTCACTTTATCGAACTGCGCATGCAAGTAACGTAGAGGCCACATTGGGGCCACATTGGGACCTGTGCACGTTTATACTGCAGTCTGATAAACATCACATTTTACTTGTAATCTAAACAGTCTGCTGGAAAAAATCTGACTTAGAAAAAAATCCGATTTGGTCTACTTTGACCTGCAGATATGCGACTGCATGTCTTGGACAACCGGGTAAAGAGAGGGGCTGAGTTGTCAACTGATCACGACCTGGTGGTGGATCAGGTGGCTGGGGAGGATGCTGGACAAACCGGGCAAGCCCAAACAATTATTGAGGGTTTGCTGGGAACGTTTGGCAGAGTCTCCCGTCCGCCAGATCTTCAACTCACACATCCGGCAGGGCTTCTACTGCATTCCGAGGGAGGTGTAGGACATTAAGACCGAATGAGCCGTGTTCCGTACTTCCATTGCTGTTGCTGCTGCTGATCGGAGTTGTGGTTGCGAGGCGGTTGGTGCCTCCAACCCCCAAACCTGATGGTAGACACTAGAGGTAAAGGTGGCTGTCAAGCTAAAGAAGGAGGCCTAAAGAGCATGGCTCGCTTGTGGGACTCCCGAATCAGCTGATAGGTACCGACAGGCCAAGGCCTTGGCGGTGGCGGAAGAAAAAACCTGGGCGTGACAGGAGTTCTGGGAGACCAATGAGCAGGATTTTTGGTCGACGTCAAAGAGATTTTGGCAAAACATTTGACGCCTCAGGAAAGGGAAGCAGTGTCCTGTCCACACTGTGTATAGTGAGGGCGGAAACCTGCTGACCACCACTGGAGATATAGTTGGGTGCTGAAAGGAATACTTTGTGGTTCTCCTCACTCTTACAGACACACCCTCTGTGAAGGAGGCAGAGTCTGAGGTTACAAACGCGGACATGTCCATCAATGGAGCCAAAGTTGCTGAGTGGCAAGGCCTCAGGAGAGGACGAGATTCATCCCGAATACCTCAAGGCTCTGGATGTTGTGGGACTGTCGGGGCTGACACGTCTCTTCAACATAGCATGAAAGTCTGGGGCGGTAACTCTGGATTGGCAGACCCGGGTGGTGGTTCCCCTTTTCAAGAAGGTGGATCAAAAAGGTGCGTTCTAATTATAGAGGGTTCACACTCCTCAGCCTCCCGTGAAAAGTCTATTCCAGGGTGCTGGTGAGAAGAGTCCAGCCGTTTGTCGAGCCTCGGATTCAGGAAGAACAATGTGGGTTTCTTTTTTCTAGTCATGTAATACAGGGCCAGATTTACACCCTCGCTAGGGTACTGGAGGGGGAATTGGAGTTTGCTCAACCATTCCTCATGTGTTTTGTGGATTTGTAGAAGGCATGCGATTCTGTCCCTCGAAGTGTCTTGTGAGGGGTGCTCCAAGAATACGGGATCCGTTGCTACGGGCCATTCGTTCCCTAGACAATCGCAGTAGGGGTCTGGTTTGCATTGCCGGTAGTAAGTCAGATATGGTCCCAGTGGACGATGGACCCTTTGTCACCGGTCCTGTTCATTATTTTTATGGATGGAATTTCTAGGCGCAGTCATAGTGTGGAGGTTTTACAGTTTGGTGGCCAGAGGATTGCATCTCTACTTTTTACAGATAATGTGGTCCTGTTGGATTCATCAGGCTGATACCTTCAGTGTTCACTGGGGCAGTTTGCAGCCAAGTGTGAAGCTGCTGGGATGATGATCTGCACCTCTAAATCTGAGGCCGTGGTTCTCAGTCGGAAAAGAGTGGACTGCACCCCTCAGGTTGGGAGTGAAGTTCTGCCTCAAGTGGACGGGTTCAAGTATCTCAGGATCTTGTTCAAGAGTGAAGGAAAAATGCAATGCGAGATTGACAGACGGATTAGTGCAGCGCTGGCATTGATGCAGTCACTGTACCGGTTTGTTGTGGTGAAGAGGTGGCTGAGCCCGAAGGCAAAGCTCTCGATATACTGGTCAGTCTACTTTCCTACTCTTACCTATGGTCATGAGCTTTGGGTAACGAACAAAAGGACAAGGTCGAGATCACAGACATCTTCTAAGTATACGTAGCATTGGCTGCTGTGATGTGAGAAATTCGGCCGCCATCTTGAAGTGGTGATGAGGAACCGGTGAGCAGCCTAAACTGACAGTTGACAGGTAGAAAACAAGATGCCGGGCTGGTGTTCAGCGTTTTCCTGCTCAAATGAGCGGACTGTTGAAAATAGGAATCGGGGGATTACTTTTCAAAAGTAAGATTTAACATTAACGTACTATTGGTTGTTTTCTGTGAAAAGAATATTACCACAGAGTGGAGAAGGAGCAAAGATCTTCAGTAGTACTGAAATCGTAGCCGCAAGCAAACAAGAGTATGACCATAATATAATTGCTTGTCAATGAAATTAATTAAATTAAAAAATGTCATACTTGAATAACATAAAGTTGAAATAAATGATGAAGATAAAGATTGTAAAAGCCAACAAGGGTAAAAGTTAGGACCACAGTCCAGATTGTGTAGGGGGGGGGGGGAGGGGGGGTAATATATGTTAGCTAACTAGACAATCAGATGGACAGTGGCGATACAGTATTATACAAGTCTATATTTAGTCTAGCTTCCCAACCCAATTAGCCACTGATTGTGATGCGTTCTCATTTCAGGCAAAGTATAAGACAATACTTTCTTAACAGTATACCGGTAATTGTAACCAGGAATAAGTCTTCAAGTAACAATATTCAAATACTAACATTGTTGGGTAAGACAGAATTTGGTATAAAGACTTTCAGGTGTTTACATATGTTTGTGTTTAAGTATTTGGCAGACACTTTTATGTAAAGCGACATACATAAAAAATACATCTAAAACAATCACTGTAAACATTATCATTTAAGGGAAGAATGTAATACAAAATATCAATACAAAGTGTCAAGACAGAATAAACTCTCTGCTGCTGCAGCAACAGAGATACAGTCTATAGGTCCCTAAGATATATAGATATCTAATCTATTCATACATTGTTTATGTAGGATATACGCATGTATATATAACCTAATCATATTGTTTCTTGAACTTAAAAATAGCTGACTGTTTTTTTCCCCCTTCTCTGGGACGGCGTGGCGCAGTGGAAGAGTGGCCGTGCGCGACCCGAGGGTCCCTGGTTCAATCCCCACCTAGTACCAACCTCGTCATGTCCGTTGTGTCCTGAGCAAGACACTTCACCCTTGCTCCTGATGGGTGCTGGTTAGCGCCTTGCATGGCAGCTCCCTCCATCAGTGTGTGAATGTGTGTGTGAATGGGTAAATGTGGAAGTAGTGTCAAAGCGCTTTGAGTACCTTGAAGGTAGAAAAGCGCTATACAAGTACAACCCATTTATCATTTATTATATTCCCAGTTTTGATCTCGGACATCTGGTCACTTATAGCATTTAAGAATATTCTATTACTGTTAAGCAAACTATGAATAATAAAACACGCCAAAACATGTGTCCTTTATCATAGCTACACGTATGACAGTGGTATTCAGTGAGGTCAGATTAATTTAATGCGCTGACAGTTCATTGCTCCTGCCAAATGAATTGCACTGAGTGGAGCGGTTCACCACTCCAAGATGGCGGCCCCACGTCTCGGTCGATGCTGTGTCTACTTATAAGATGTCTATGGTCGAGATAACAAGCGGCAGAAATAAGTTTCCTTCGCAGAGATAGGGTTGTTGAGACATTGTACAGTAAATGATTGTTTTATTATATATATCATCATGTAGCAATACTGCTACATGATGCTTAGTGTTTCACTAAAGATAGGTATTTTTAGCACACAGCTTCTAAAACTCATCCTACTTAAATTGAGGCTCAAAAATATTATGTTCTGGATCATCATTTGTCCCAAAGTAGTCTCTGTTGTCTGTCATGAAGACTGCAAGGAGTGGTCATGGTGTTGTTGTTGAAGGGAAAAGCAAACATTGTGAAATTAATACACAGCTGTATGCTTGAAATGAGCAACATACGACTTAAGTTAAAATGAAGTTTAGCGCAACTTAAAAGGGTATTTTGGTTGACATTTGAATTGTTTGACTTAATGAGGTTCCTCTGTATTTTTAGACATTGTTACGGTGGGACTTCACTGACTGTGCTCGCATGCAGATGTGAAGCTCATTAAAAGATCATTAAAAAGAGTTCATGGAGTTTTGTGCTGTGAGTTGCTCCTTGTAGCCGTGCTACCTGGAACTCACTCCCCAGTGCCCATCTATTCACACAGCTGTCAGTTTGAAAAGCTTTCCCTAAAATACCTCACAGCACCCCGTAGGACAAATCTCCATTACCAGCACGGCTCAAACTGAGTAGGATCTGATTTAAATAGCAGGGGCAAAGCTCAGTCTCACAGCCTCTTCTCTTCGCTCATTAAAAACAGCGGATTTTAATGGACATATAGGCTGTTCCTCCGTGACATCGCAGTCCCATGTGGGACATAGATAAACACTTCCTGCTGCCTCAAAGCAAACTCCAGTCCAGTTGTTCAATCACACTACTGTGCACATGGAATCATTTACGAAGTGGGCATTATGACTTGCGTTTTGTAAATGCAGAATTTCTATACTGTACCGTGTCACTGCTTCACGGTACAGTATAGTAATTCTGCATTTACAAAACGCAAGCCTATTGATGCCACTTAGCTTTGGTGTGTAGATTTGTTTATGTTTGAAAGACGTGTGTCAACCGGATATCAGACATGAGTTCAGTGTCTGTACAGTAAGCTCAGCTGCCTTTTATTTACTTGGAGATGATGGTGTGAATGTGAGCATGAAGGGGTTTCTGTCTCTACATGTACCTAGTGATTGACTAGCACCCAGTCTAGAGGGCCTGATATATAAAGGTTGCTGTGCACAAAAAATGTTTATAGGGATGAAATGTGTGTACATAACTTTCACCGCAAATGTTATTCATAGAAACTTTTTATGCATAAAAGGTTGATTAATCCTGTGCACTGTTTCAACCATGCGTAGAGCTCATGCAAAGTTTTTAATACATGGGAGTCAGCGACGCTCGATAGTGTCACCACCAAATAAAGCTCATACTCACATAAATAAAACACATACAGTATGCACTATTAAGTACATAACAAAACATATTTTACGATATACCGTATTTTTCGGACTATAAGTCGCAGTTTTTTTCATAGTTTGGCCGGGGGTGCGACTTATACTCAGGAGCGACTTATGTGTGAAATTATTAACACATTATCGTAAAATATCAAATAATATTATTTAGCTCATTCACGTAAGAGACTAGACGTATAAGATTTCATGGGATTTAGCGATTAGGAGTGACAGATTGTTTGGTAAACGTATAGCATGTTCAATATGTTATAGTTATTTGAATGACTCTTACCAAAATATGTTACGTTAACATACCAGGCACGTTCTCAGTTGGTTCTTTATGCGTCATATAACATACACTTATTCAGCCTGTTGTTCACTATTCTTTATTTATTTTAAATTGCCTTTCAAATGTCTATTCTTGGTGTTGGGTTTTATCAATTACATTTCCCCAAAAAATGCGACTTATACTCTAGTGCGACTTATATATGTTTTTTTCCTTCTTTATTATGCATTTTCGGCGGGTGCGACTTATACTCCGGTGCGACTTATACTCCGAAAAATACGGTATACGTTTTTCTCTAGTCCTGGATGCAATGTATATTTAGTTGTTATTTATTCAGATAAATATACAGTAGGTCAGATCTTGACTTCGTGTGTGGCCACACAGTGAAAAGTATTTTTTTTTAAGCTATAGACCAAAAATATGGATTGCAGCACAATGTTTATATTTATCTTTTTTCAATACAAATCTCAAGCAGACACGCTGCATATACACAGCCACTATGTAATCCAAATTAATATTACCACTCATCAGTTTGTGATCATAGACTTGATTGGTCAGATCTAGTCCAAACGGTTGGTGCCAAAACCCCAAATATCTATATTCCAAAAAACCAACCGTTTGGACTAGATCTGACCAGTCTAAGTCTATGTGCACGAACTGATGAAGCCTACTCGAATGAGCGGCAAAACGTCTTCCAAGACAAACCAAGCAGTCCGTTTGCGAATGATTGAACGCCCTGAGATATATATGTATGTGTATTATATATGTGTTCTTGTGTTTTTTCCTTACTCCTTGCACCACCTGCAGTTTCTAGAAATGAGTTTTGTATTTGTGTGCATTTTTTTTTACGATCTTAAAATAGCACAAAAAACAACAAAAACAGTAATGCCCCAAGACTTTGCACATGGCAGTTGGCTTTCTATCAAAATAATTTTGTTTTCTTTTATTCATTAATAAGGTCTACTGTGGTCTGATCGCTGGAAACTATTTTTCGTCAAAAACGTGCAGCACTGTAGTTTCTATTTATTTCTCATACAAGACGTGCACAAGCACTGTGGTACTCCCTAACCAGTGCAAAACTTTTTGCACTATTTCCCACTCTACTGACAGCAGTCTGCGCTTCATGATAAATTATCATCATTTTCACAGCTAAAAAACAAGCAGCAATAAAACTTTTTGGTGTTATTGCCTATACGGCAGGGCTGTATCAGGCCTGCGAAGAGGTTTAATCAAGATGAGTTTGCTAAGTATAAAAATGAGCTGAAATCTTTTAATCTGTTCTAAATGTGTCCACTGAATGTCGCAATAGCAATTCAAGCGTAACCCATGTCACACGTAACAGTTTGTTTAAAGATGCCGTGCCAGCTGTTTTAAAGTGCCCTCTGGATTGGCTGCTGCTACTCCAATCAGCGCAGGTGCAAGCAATCTGCTGCTCCTGTTGTGGCTGGCAGCAGATGGTGGCAGACTGATGCTGTAGCAACGCACAATACCTTCTTTCATTGTAAATTAACCACTCAACGGATAACATGACTAAATGGTAAGATGCAAAGACTTAAGTCAACTTGACCATCATCTTTGTAGTTAGAGTTCTGTGCAACTCTCGCAATTGGTTGACAGCGTGATGCACACTTTAAACTCCGTTGTAAAAATGTGTGTTTCTACATTTGTTGTTTGTTGTATTTTATTTTACATTGGTTAAGTTTGTAGTTATGTTACCTTGATTTTGGCTGTGGTGTAATTTAGAGAAATGTTTTGTTTGTATTAAATAATTGTAATATTTGAATGATGATAAATGAATGGGTTGTTGCAGTTGCGGATGTCACCGATGCAGTGGTTTGAGAAAAACACTTGGTTTCTTTTCCAAACACGTCTTTAATGGTAAACTGCCAACATGAGAATGCTAAACAGGAAATGCTTAATGTTTAATGGCTTTGTAAATACACTGATACAAAGTCTAAATTCATGGTGTTTTTGAAACGGCACCATTTTTTTTTCTCCGAAGTGTTTTAGCAATAGGATTATTTGTAATAAGTAAATTTTAAGAATGTTTTTGTTCTATTTTTGGCGGAAGTAAACAAAGAAAACAATCTGTAGTTGTCTTTATTTTAAAGGTATTTTGCCATGATTTTACCAGTCCGGCCCATGCGGGAGTAGATTTTCCTCCATACGGGCTGAGCTAAAATGAGTTTGACACCGCTGCTTTACGGCCTTCCACCATATTTCTTAAATGCACCTCCTGTCTGCTTGCACTTCGATTTTCATGTTGTTTAGATAGCATATCGAATTTCCCCGAACACTTATTTATACATTCCTGGTGTGAAGTTACCTCCTAGATACACTGGATTGGTATTTTACATGAAATGATACATATACATTTCATATTTCTGATTTTAAAAGAGCCTAGTGTAATAACGTTATGTATTGTCATTGTTGTGACCAACATCACATGGATAATCTGTTTCAATGTTAGCCAATGTGTTCCTAAGGAATGTGTTCCTCCCCCATGTCAAGAAGTGTGTTTATGTTCTACACCAGTGGTTCTCAAAAATATTTCACCAAGTACCACCTCAGTAAACACTTGGCTCTCCAAATACCACCATAATGACCGACATTAAAATACAGTAGCGTAGTAGGTCTAAATATTCGTTGAAAACAAGGCAGAGGTTTTATTTAACAAGTATAGTAAATATTTTTAGCCACATCAGAAACAGTTTGAACAAAAACACTGTTTGAATATCTAATTAAGTGATTCTTTGGCACACCACTAAATGGAGCGGATGTACCACTGGTGGTACTACAGTTGAGAATCACTGTTCAATATGGTCCACTCTTAAGGTGCTGACTGTTGCGAGCACAAAGAGCTGTTGTAATGGTGTTACATATTAATAAGCAACGATCAGAAGTGATTGTGCGTGTTTGTTTGCTCCTTACCTTGACTGGAGAGATATGCGTGTGTGGTGTGTAGCCATGTATGGCCTCCATGGCAGCAAGATTCTTGTCGCTCATGTGAAGCATTTCGGCACTTTTCCCTGGAGCCAGATGTGCTGGACTGTGCTCCAAGGGGGGCGTCTCCTCATCCTGGTACCTGTACTTCTGCAGAAACAAATCAATATATGGAATAAGAATCAGTTATTGGCATAGACAGGGCTGTACGCTTAGCTTTTTCACTAGGAGCACCGACCGGTGCTACTAAATAAAATAAAAAAATAGGAGCACAAAATGTTTTGCAGCACAGAAAAAAATTAAGGCCAATATGAAATGTCTCAAATATCACAATATTATTGTTAACACCAAACGTACACATGTGCCCTCATACATATAAACACAATGCCATCATCAGGCCTACTATAACACTCAATTAAACACACAGAACATCCCTAAACTGTGCTTGCACTGTTGCTAACACGAGTGCAGGGCTAGGGGATATGGATCAAAACTCATATCCCAACATAGCAGTGGTTCTTAACCTTGTTGGAGGTACCGAACCCCACCACTTTCATACGCGCATTCCCCGAACCCTTCTTCAGTGAAATACTTCTTTTTTTTTTTTTTTCAAATTCTAGACAAAGTTATATGTTTTTTTACTGGTGCACAAACTGAACCGTGCATGAACATCACCTTGTTCAAAGAACAAAACCAACACAGTACATGAACTCACAACAAATTACACACCTGCAAATCAGATGGAAAATTAGAGGGAGCATTGTTTGGGGGTATCCATTATACGCCGATAGGGAGAAGTTTTTATTTACACGATGAGTCGGGTGTGTCTTGACCTCCGCGGTGCAGGCTCCACTGAACCCCTGAGGCCGACTCACCGAACCCCTAGGGTTCGATCGAACCCAGGTTAAGAACCATTGCAATATAGTATGGCTTATAAAGTAACCCACGGGTGGAAATATTTCTTGACATAACTAAATATCTCCACCATGCTTTGATTTTGCATTTTTGAGACTGATGGGGATGCCAAATACACAAAAACAAGTACCGATAAATAAGAAAAGTAGGTTTTGCATAACACGATCCCAACTTAAGAGATGTTTTGAGATAAGAAAAAAGAAAAAACCTTTACATTAATATAAAAAAAGTCAAATGTAATCTTCAATCTTCTTTAAAAAAACATTGTTATGCTCAGCTCTTTAGCTAACAAAACCACAAAAGAACAACTTGTGATATAAAGTGCCCTGTTTTAAGAGAACGTGTTTAAACGTCAGCAGCAAGATGAAAATAATTGACCTTTAACAATGGTGTTTTTATAGGTAAACATTATTGTAGGACATACTCACAAAGATTTTAGCCAGGAACACCAACCTGCTAACTGCTTCATGATGCTGTGTGACCGGCTATGTTCTGACATTTACTTTTAAAAAGTTATTAATTATAGTTACTCGTTACTTTACCAAAAAGTAATTGAAGTACTTACTTAGACTTGGACTTAGAGACTTAGACTTCCTTTTACTGTCATTCAAATTTGAACTTTACAGTACAGAAAAGAACAAAATGTTGTTGCATTAGCTCGTTGTAGTGCAGGATAAAAGAACAATAAGGTGCAGATATAAATAAATAAGTTACTGTACAGATAAATATATTGCACTTTTGCATATGCATCCACGTTTATGAATGTATGTTTGATTGTCTTTATATTCCAGCAAGTTAATCCGTTTTTGGGGGGAAATTGAGGGGATTATTATGATGCGTTCAAGAGTCTTTTGGCCTGAAGGAAGAATCTGTTACAGAACCTCGAGGTTCTGCTACGGAGGCAGCGGCACCTCTTTCTAGAGTCCAGCAGTGAAAACAGTCCTTGGTGGGGGTGGGAGGAGTGTCTGCAGATTTTCTGAGCCCTGGTCAGGCAGCGGCTTTTTTAAATGACTATTTAATGAATTACTAGGTTAAGTAATTACTGTGTTACTTAAAATATCTCACATAATGCAGTTAAGTTTCAGTTTGTGCGTGTGCCTTTTAAAAGGCGGTGCCTGTTGCATAGTGTTGTTGGTGTTAGTTTAGCAGGCTAGCAGTAGAAGTTTGTCGGCTCTGACGCCAGCTCTTTTGAAATGTTCACTGGTTTGTGTTACCTCTGCTTAATAAATGGATTGAATGTGCTTCCATGGTTGTATGTTTATGTCAACAAACGAGGTATTGTTTAGATGACAAGTTTGTCACTTCAATCATTGATTTGTTGTTCAATATTCCCTCCGACCTTCGTAGTTACTAACGCGCAGTGCGGTTTGTGTCAAGTTTTAAGATTGTGGAAAAAAACGTTGTCTTTTACTGACCAGTTCCTCCAACTAGGACCTGGTTTCTTCCGAGTTGCAAGACTTGGAGCTCACGCACAGCCTCGCTAGCTACTGCTCTGCTCCCCTCACACACACACACACACACACACACACACACACACACACACACACACACACACACACACACACACACACACACACACACACAGACAGACAGCTGTCAGCGCGCACAGAGTGATAAGTACTTCCGCGTCTATCACTTCTCCATTTTGGTAATGGTTTATGTTTATTTCAAACATATTATACAAATGGGCAAACATTTTACTCTAGTTTCATCAAATATGGGTGGATTTATTTCAGGAGCAAAACACAAATTAAAGGGTAAAATCTGTATTCGCTACTTTTTTTTTCCGATACTCGCACTATTTTAAGTCCCAAATGCGACTGAAATTCTCGCACTGTACAGCCGTGATAGAATGGTTTTACATAGGGTTGTCGCGATACAACTTTACCACTGCCGATATGGTACTGATATTGGAGCCTTAAGTATTGTATGATGCCGATATCAACTCGATACAATGTCAGCACAAATCATAGCACATACTTTTATTATTTTGTAGTGTGGAATGTTAGAAAATACTTGATCAAGTGAAATTGATCAAAAAGATAACAGTGGTAGGAGTTAAAAAACACTAACCTATTTATTTTTAGCTACCTGCAATGGACATGTCTCTCTTTAAATTGAAGTGGAGTAGTAATTTGTTTTTTGGCGACACTTAGTTGTCAACATTTTTTATTAAGTTAAGCGTATGACTCTCATGACGCAGTTGAATGATGCAGACACGTTTGTTACTGGATACTTTCTAATGTGAAGTGAAGTGAAGTGAATTATATTTATATAGCACTTTTCTCTAGTGACTCAAAGCGCTTTACATAGTGAAACCCAATATCTAAGTTACATCTAAACCAGTGTGGGTGGCACTGGTAGCAGGTGGGTAAAGTGTCTTGCCCAAGGACACAACAGCAGTGACTAGGATGGCGGAAGCGGGGATCGAACCTGGAACCCTCAAGTTGCTGGCACAGCCACTCTACCAACCGAGCTATACCGTAATATGCAATTGTTTTTTTTAACAAATGTGTTTTAGACTGCAATATTATTCAATTAAGGACACTTATTAATAGGGTTGTAACGATTCATTTTAACAACAATTCAATTTGATATTTGTGTTCGATTCAGAAACGATCTCATTCAGTGAGTTGAAATCGGTTTAGTAAACTTTTTAGCAAAAAAAAAAAAAATCTAGTGTGACTGTGTGAATAAATACTGGATACTGGACACTGCAGGTGACGTTTCCTATATTCCTGTTATTTCTTGTGAGGGGTAGCGGGGGGTGCTGGAGCCTATCTCAGCTGCATTCAGACAGAAGGCGGGGTACACCCTGGACAAGTCCCCACCTCATCGCAGGGCCAACACAGATAGACAGATGACATTCACACTCACATTCACACACTCGGGCCAATTTAGTGTTGCCAATTAACCTATGTGAGGGAATTATGTATACATGAATTATGAATACAAACAAGCAAGTAAATAACATTTAATGGCCAATGCATTCACCTCTTATTTGAATAAAGTGCAACCAACACTTTAGGTTGAATTAACATGAGGAAACACTTTCTAAACACATTGTCAAAATCCAAGCAAATTTCAATAAAAGTACAGTGTAGAACATTTTAACAGTAGACTTAGCTGCTCCATAAAGTTCCCTGACCCGGCCATATAGTATCTGTTGTCCGCCAATTTTGTTATGATGATGCTACAGACAGGCAAAATAGACTTAACCTTTGACATTTTTTATTCCTAAATGTGCTAAATTTCTTATAAAGTCTGCCTACCTACTGTTTTTCTTTTTCTACTTGATTGATTTTCTTTTAAAACGATCTTGTATCGATACCTATCTTTTGGAAGGCTAACTTGTCAAACACAGATCTATATACTTTTGGAATATAAATCGATCTGTCGATATATCCCCTTACTTATTAAGTATGTCTATCTTTTGTGCCATTATGTGCTTAGCTGTTGTGTAGCTGCTCACTCATAGTAGCTTACAATATAGACGACCATGTTTACCTTTTGTAAGTGACTTCTCTGCTTGTATGTGAGCTTATCTTGCAAGATTTTAGATGAAAGCTGATATCATCCGATACTTGTATTTTTGATGATATTGGACCGATATCAATATTGGATTTGGAAACCCCTAATTTAAATTTTTTTTTTTTATTTCATCTTGTATCTTGAATCCCATTACACAATGGAGTATAACACAAATAAGGGGACATTGAAATAATCTGTTCCAGAGTCAAACTGCCATCATCTTAAAACCTCTTTTTGTGAATTCCAAATTGTATGACCTCAGGGCATTCAACATCAGAGCATAAAGTACAGAGTAAAAATTCCACCAACCTCTGTTGTTATAATGACCTTTTGCACTGCAATCATTGAACGATTGTTAAAAAAAAAATAGGACAGATACAATTAGAAAGATAATTAGAAGTTATTTCCACAAGCATTTACACATGAGACGCTTGTGTGCATTTAAGTTAAAATGATTATTACCTTTTTTTGGATTAAGTTAAATATTGCATTTTACGTGGGTTCTCTCCTGGTACTCCGGCTTCATCTCACCTCCAAAGACATGCAACTGGGGATAGGCTGATTGGTAACACTAAATTGGCCCTAGTGTGTCAATGTGATTGTGAATGTTGTCGGTCTATCTGTTTTGGCTCTGCGATGAGGTGGGGATTTGTACAGGGTGTACCTTGGACAGCTAGGGTAGGCTCCAGCCCACCCGCGACCCGAACGGGACAAGGGGTCGAAAATAGATGGATTGAAGAATGGAATAGTAATCTTTTATTTGAAAGCGAGTGGAAAACACTTAGGTGTAGTGGTAGGGGATTTTTATTTTTTTTTAAATATACTTTTAATAGATATCAAAGGCTCAAAGTGTAGAACAGTGACCCTCCCCTCAGAGAAGACAATACATCTGAGGCCTTATCTCTGTTACTTACTTTCTCAGGCATATTTTGCAGAGTTTTCTGCTCACCCCAGACTCTGTTAACTCTCTCATTGCATGTGTAAACTAAAATCCAATTCATTAAGCCTTTAAACATGACTGAATTTTGCTAAACGTCTTTTTCTCTGTTTTTCTCATGCTGATACACATCCTCTGAAGTCGTCTGGGGCCTTCCAGGGGTGCCCAGGAATGCGTGTTTAACCAATGTTCCTCGAAATCTCCCTTATTTTCAAATACAAATGCAGGCCTGGGCAACATATCGATTTTATCAATATATTAAAGTTTTTTGTTGCAGACTATTTAAAAAAATATAAAATCTAATTTTTTGTCCTATTCTCTGGCATCATTTTTGCTCCTCTGTAGCTTGTATCGTCCCCTTACTTCCTTAGCGGCACACATTGCAAAACGTGGCTAAGGCTAACGCTAACGTGAGCAAAACGTTTTTTCCACAGAAAAAAAAAGTGTTGTCACTACTTTGGTTTTGCGGCAGCAGGCGTGGAACAAGTTACTGCATGGTGCAAAGTTTATTTCAAAAAGGCATCCGCACAACAAACTTATTCCAGCATTTGAAAGTACCAAAGCCTCCAGCCGAGTGCGGGAAATACACCTCTTTACAAGGCGAACAAGACGCAATGATAAACAAACTTAGGGCTGAAAATCACCTTACTATGGTGGAATCATTTACACCAGGTTTGTATGATGATGCCATGTAGGATGAGAAAGAAGCACAATGTGTAGAGTGATCACTAAACCAGCTCTGCACACTGCCAAGATGTGTGAATGAAAAAAGCTGCGTTTACTTTACTGAAACAAACTATAGTCCTCTCAATGATTTACTTCATTATTTGTTTGGATACAATGTATAATACTCAATTTTTATTTACAGAAGTATGTTATTCAAGACAGAAGATTTAAGTTTTAATTTTATTGAGCTCAAATTTTGGAGATTGTTTATTTGCATACAAAATGTTACATTTTTGTTAACAAAAGTATTCTATTCAAGCAAAAGTATTGCTTTCCAATAGAAGTTCTTAATTGAATTCTTTAAAAAGTATTCTATAAAAAGTACAAGTTACATCTGGTCTAAAAATAACAACATTATACACATGGAGTAAAATGCAGTGTATGCAGTATAATTTCAAACTAATTCATTAAATAAAAGAAAAACATTATTTTGAATTATCTCTGTCATTTGTATTCTTTAAAAAGTAAGGGAAAAATCGTAAATCAAATTTTTTGTAAAACAAATTGCGGATTTTATTTTTAGGCCATATCGCCCAGGTCTATGCAAATGTTAATAGGGCATCAATGGGGCGCTCAGAATTGTAATGTTCACTTTTTTTACTTTTCCTTTTTTACAGAGTGACATTGTAGTGATTGCTATACTCTTGCTAAAAAAATAAGAACATAATTGGTTTTTGCACAGGACCGTATGTAATGTTTATTATGAGCATTCGATGCCGTGACTCACTGCAGATCATGCATGTTCTTCCTCGTAACCTTACCCCCACATTCCCCCCTGCAGGGATCCCACACATAGGCAGACGGCCAGCAGCCCACCGCGTTAGCCACACACGGTAGGTTTTGTCGGAGGTGTGATGACACAAAAATCTGCACGCAGCATTTTCCATTACAAGCGTCAGAAGGTGAGCTGTGTCCCATAGTTTGGCTTGTTGGCGTGTTGTTATAAAACACACCGTCTGCTGCGACGCACTGCAGATGTGAGTGATGTCCATTGGAGGGGTCATCAAAATATTGTCTAATAGGCTAATGTCCAGGCCTGCCACTGTACTGCCTCGCTCATCTTTTTTTGGAGGCAGGCGGAGAGGGCGGGACATGAAACAGTCTCAGACAGGCTGCCTAGCAACCGGAGCAGAACAGAGATTGCAGTGCCACAGTATCGGCCCTGGATCGCATTTCACTGAGGCAGCAAGCGAGCAAGAGAAGGAGTGAAATAGAGATGGATATGTAGGAGCAGGGTGGGGTGGATGGACAAAAAAAAAAGACAATTGACAAATTGATGGAGAGGAATAGGAAATCAAATAATGTAATTTGTTGGTGTTGCTATAATTTCAGGTTGATACTTCTACTGTAAAGCATTCAGTACATCCTAAAGCTTACCATCCTCTATAGCATGTTAATAAATTGACTATATTGGATATGAACTAAAACAAAGCAATTCAATTACACAATCGCCTGAAGCGCTTCGGTGCCTCCCCCTTTCCGGCATGACTGACCATTATGCTGCCTTCTGTCCCACTTGTGTGGGGGGAACTGGCAGTCGATCCTTATAGGTTCCCTTGCAAAGTGTGGACTTGAGGTACGCTCACTGTCCATCCATCCATCCATTTTCTACCGCTTATTCCCTTTGGGGTCGCGGGGGTCGCTGGAGCCTATCTCAGCTACAATCGGGCGGAAGGCGGGGTACACCCTGGACAAGTCGCCACCTCATCGCAGGGCCAACACAGATAGACAGACAACATTCACACTCACATTCACACACTAGGGCCAATTTAGTGTTGCCAATCAACTTATCCCCAGGTGCATGTCTTTGGAGGTGGGAGGAAGCCGGAGTACCCGGAGGGAACCCACGCAGTCACGGGGAGAACATGCAAACTCCACACAGAAAGATCCTGAGCCCGGGATTGAACCCAAGACTACTCAGGACCTTCGTATTGTGAGGCAGATGCACTAACCCCTCTTCCACCGTGTACGCTCACTGTGACCAATAAATTGTACGCTTGTTGCACAGTAAAGCACTATTAGCATTAGGGCTGCAACTGAAGACTATTTTGATATCAGAGGTGTGGACTCGAGTCACATGACTTGGACTCGAGTCAGACTCGAGTCATGAATTTGATGACTTTAGACTCGACTTGACAAAATGTAAAGAGACTTGCAACTCGACTTCGACTTTAACATCAATGACTTGTGACTTCACTTGGACTTGAGCCTTTTGACTTGACATGACTTGCCACTTTCCCCAATATCCAAAGCTTAAAAAGTTATTTGGGAGCGCTCCGTATCTTTCATTTTCTTCTTCTGTGTCGATCAGCGTGTTGTTCCTGTCAGCTGGTGTGCTGTCAGTACAACAGCCAATCAAATTAGATCTACGTTGTTTTCATCACACAGCATTCATCCAATCAAATTGCAGGACAACCACTGAACAAGAGTTGGTCCAACAACGTGCCAGTGATGAACAATTATGTTAAAGTTGGTTTCGTTCGGGTATAAAAACTACGACTTGGTCAACAAAAAACGAATTGCCGTATGCAAATCACGCAGTTCGAATATTACAGACGGAGACGCAACAACTTCCAACTTCGTTCGACATTTGAAGTTGCACAAAGAAGGGTAAGTTTTGAATGTAAGATAACGTTTATTGGCTAAGTAACGTGACTTTTATTTGCTGTGTAGTTAAATCAGTGAGGCTGCAAACTCACTGCTAACGTTATAACCATAGACATCTTATAAGTAGACGCAGCATGGAGCGCTACTGCCTACTGGCGCAGACGAGGCGCGGGGCCGCCATCTTGGAGTGGTGATCCGCTCCACTCAGTGCAATTCATTTGGCAGGAGCAATGAACGGTCAGCGTATTTAATTCATTTTACCTCACTGAATACCACTGATTTTCACCCCCTTTTTTGTCATACGTGTAGCTATGATAAAGGACACATGTTTTGGCGTGTTTTATTATTCAAAGTTTGCTTAACAGTAATATAATATTCTTATACGCTATAAGTGACCAGACGTCCGAGATCAAAACTGGGAATATAATCCCAGAGAAGGGGGAAAAAAACGGTAAACTATTTTTAAATTGAAGAAACAATATGATTAGGTTATATATACATGTGTATATCCTACATAAACAATGTATGAATACATTAGATATCTATATATCTTAGGGACCTATAGACCGTATCTCTGTTGCTTCAGCAGCAGAGCGTTTATTCTGTCTTGACACTTTGTATTGATATTTTCTATTACATTCTTCCCTTAAATGATCATGTTTGCAGTGATTGTTTTATATGTATTTTTTATGTAAGTCGCTTTGGATAAAAGCGTCTGCCAAATACTTACACATATATAAACACCTGAAAGTCTTTATATCAGTTAAAACCACCAATCTGTTTCACTGGATTCAGAATAAAACCAAATTCTGTTTTACCCAACAATGTTAGTATTTGAATATTGTTACTTGAAGACTCATTCCTGGTTACAATTATACTGTTAAGAAAGTATTGTCTTATTCTTTGCCTAAAATGAGAATGCATCATAATCAGTGGCGGCTGGTGAATTTTGTTTTAGGTGGGGCAGAAAGTTTGTAAACCAAACCCCTTTAGGGGCGTCATCCTCCCCCAGAAGATTTCTTTGTGATTTCCACATACAAATATTGAAGATCTTTGCTCCTTCTCAACTCTGTGGTAACATTATTTTCATAAAATACAACCAATAGTACGTTAATGTTAAATCTTACTTGTGAAAAGTAATCCCCCGATTCCTATTTTCAACAGTCCGCTCATTTGAGCAGGAAAACGCTGAACACCAGCCCGACATCTTTGTTTTCTACCTGTCAAATGTCAGTTTAGGCTGCTCGCCGGCTCCTCATCACCACTTCAAGATGGCGGCCAAATTGCTCACGTCACAGCAACCAATGCTGCGTCTACTTATAAGATGTCTATAGTTATAACGTCATTGCAAACACGGCAATCTGTTGCGTCCACTGCAGCTCGCTACCTTATTCATACTTTTTGTCAAGTGACTTTTTTATAAGCAGGGTTGCATGAGGTACCTATACATAACGTTACGTTAGTCAATGTATCACACACAGTAACGCAACGTTAGTCAATGTATCACACACAGTAATGTTACGTTAGTCAATGTATCACACACAGTAACGTTACGTTAGTCAATGTATCACACACAGTAACGTAACGTTAGACGGCGGTCAGTAGCACCGCGTATTTTAGTCACCTACAAAAAAACAAACATAGTCAAATAAAGGTCAGTTAAAATGTACGCTATATTAAGAATATGTGTACATATTGCATAGGGCACTGACATCTAAAAAGTACAACTCTGTTCATTGTTATGTTCATGTATTTGTTATGTTTTTCATGTGTACGCACACATCAACACACATACAGTATGAGATGAGATCAATGAGATAAGGTAAGAACAGGATAGAAACTGCTGTGGAACTAGTTACAATGCAATATGCCATTGAAATACAATGTTAACACTTTTGTGCAAATAAGTACAGTTGCACTTGTTTTTTCAAATGTGTTTATTCTGTAAAGGAATGAATTACATGTTTAAAATGACTGGTTAATAGTGCTATTTTGAAGTGCAATGTCACCACTATCTTTTTCCCTGCAATTTCAAATGCACTTGTTTTAATAAATAAATACAGCGTTTTAAAAGCATACACAATCTGTGTAAATACATTAGTCTGTGGTTAAAACGACTTGAAAGGACTCGAAACTCAAAATGCAGGACTTGGGACTTGACTTGAGATATTCCAGTCTTGACTTTGGACTTGACTCGGACTTGCCTGTCTTGACTCGGGACTTGACTCGAGACTTGAGGGCAAAGACTTGAGACTTACTTGTGACTTGCAAAGCAATGACTTGGTCCCACCTCTGGTTGATATGACATCGACTATCTTTAACAATTAGTCGTGTAATCGGATTATGTATTTATTTCACAACACTGTCTCTCTGTTGTTAGCTAGCTAGAGTAGGTAACATTCTAAATATTAGTGATGGGTAAATGACGCCTCAGTGAGCGTATGGAACATTCATTACCTGTAATGACACTACACTTATACTGTTAGTGTTTCAATTGGTCATCCTCCATCTGCTGGAGTTAAAAAGTAATTACATTTGACCTGCAAATAAAATGAGTATGGCAAATATATTTAGTTTTAACTAGGGATGTCCGATAATGGCTTTTTGCCGATATCCGATATTCCGATACTGTCCAACTCTTTAATTACCGATACCGATATCAACCGATACCGATATCAACCGATATATACAGTCGTGGAATTAACACATTATTATACCTAATTTGGACAACCAGGTATGGTGAAGATAAGGTACTTTTAAAAAAAATTAATAAAATAAAATAAGATAAAAAAATTTAAAAAAAATTCTTGAATAAAAAAGAAAGAAAAATAATATAAAAACAGTTACATTGAAACTAGTAATTAATGAAAATTAGTCAAATTAACTGTTAAAGGATAGTACTATTAGTGGACCAGCAGCACGCACAATCATTTGTGCTTATGGATTGTATCCCTTGCAGACTGTATTGATATACATTGATGTATAATGTAGGAACCAGAATATTAATAACAGAAATAAACAACCCTTTTGTGTGAATGAGTGTAAATGGGGGAGGAAGGTTTTTTGGGTTAGTGTACTAATTGTAAGTGTATCTTGTGTTTTTTATGTTGATTTAATAAAAAAATAAAAATAAAAAAACCCCGATACCGATAATAAAAAAACTGATACCGATAATTTCCGATATTACATTTTAACGCATTTATCGGCAGGCCGATATTATCGGACATCTCTAGTTTTAACGTATACCTGCGCAGAAAGGATTGTAAATTTCGCAACTCTGTCCAATGAGCAAAATAGTAAACAGGAAAGGAAGATAATTTACCTTATTTGGCGCTATGGGATCAAAATGATCCCACACTTGTGGAAGTTTATCTTTTAAAAAAAAATTCCATTTAGATCAATGATTGAGATTAAGACCATTCTCAAATGTGGCATGCCATTCCTTCGACTTCATTTAGTACAAGTTGTACTAAACACACAATTTTTCTTTTGGATACGCAGTTTGACACTTTGTTGTCAAATGACACAGCAGTTGTATCGATCATGTGTTTTTTTTCCTTAAAGTGACTCACACATCAAGGGACGCTGTATCACTCCTTGTGTTTCATAAGGCATCACTGCTTCCGTCTCATTTGACCCATCACTACTACAGTAAATATCTTACCGAGGCGATTCCTAAACTGTGTTCTTCAAACAGCCAACATTTAAATGGTCCCACACATACTGCCATGAATAGCAAAGTCAAGTTATTGTGTCTTTGAAGTGTTTAGTTTTTACTCACAGTGTTTTTGCAGGGATTTTACTCTTCCTGTTTCTTCCCGGTCACCAGTTTCCCTGACACGGGCATGTTTTTTGCCGTTCGGAAAAACATGTGTAATGACATCAAATTAATTTGTCGGAGAGAAATATTAGCACATTTTGACGACAAATCGTTGCACCCCTAATTGGCATATACAAAGCCTATTAACTAAAGTTAAAGTACCACTAATAGTCACACACACACTAGGTGTGGTGAAATTACTCTCTGCATTTGACCCATCCCCTTGTTCCACCCCCTGGGAGGTGAGGGGAGCAGTGAGCAGCAGCGGTGGCTGCGCTCTGTAATAATTTTGGTGATTTAACCCCCCATTCCAACCCTTGATGCTGAGTACCAAGCAGGGAGGTAGTGGGTCCTATTTTTATAGTCTTTGGTATGACTCAGCCAGGGTTTGAACTCTCGACCTACCGATCTCAGGGCGGACACTCTAACCACAAGGCCACTGAGCAGGTTTAGTACAGTCTTGAATATACTATACATACAAGTACTGTATAGAGGTCTTCAGTAGGCCAAAGTCTTTAATTTGGCCCGCCAAACATCCCCCAAGTAATAAAACCATACAGTTTTACAGAAAGCTCATTAATAGAGAAGCTAAGTAGATTGTGATTGGCTTGAAAGTTCAATGGGTAATAATGTTTGCGCTCTGAAATGTGGGGGCAGGGGCTCAAACACCAGTCAGGGTAAATGTTATCATGTACTATTGCCATTGTTGTAATTCATTTTACTTATATTGTTACATTATAATTATACATTATTTTTTGAATGGTACCAGCCCTTACAGTGTCTGCTGAGAAAAATCCTGTAATTGAGGAATTCCCTGGTATATGCAGTAGTGTATATACAGTGTATGAGTATACCAGTCTCCTCTGCAGTGGACGTTTGTGTGTGCTCTATTTATTTTGTCATAGTAACACAATTCAGAAAAATAGCCCTGTTATGCTTGTCCACTACAGAGGATATACTGCATGTATATCCTCACACAGTATGTCACACACAGTTAAACACATAAGCACGGATACATGAATGAATGTAAGGAATATAGTTGTTGATGTAGCGTACGCTGACTCCCATTAAAGTATATAATTATGTATAATAACTATAATTGGACCTCACATGAAGAAACTGCTTCCCGTGGTTTCTGTTCATGCATGCAGTGTGTTAATTACAGAATGCGACAATTAGAATAGCTTTACCAGACCCTTAAATTACCAGAGCAACAAAATGTATTTGGGTCCATTGAGTGACTTTATTGAATCAGTCAGTGTATGAGAGAGAGGGAAGCCTTTGCATCTTAAGGGAAATAATCAGTTGTAAAGGTCATTATAAGAAGAGTCTCTACATCTTACGTTTGCATGTACTGCGATATGAATCCAACGCTGAGTGACTGAATAAGCCGTCCCTTTAATGGTTCGATGAGTTGAAGTAATGTAGAGCAAATGTCAAATGCTATCTTCCGTCATCTCCGTTTTGTAATTCAAGCAGCGAGCTTGGAGCTTTTAGATGATGGCGCATTAGGCGAAGAAGGAAGGAAAGTCAACCTTACCCTCTCAGGCAGGTAATTTCCACAAACCGGCATGTTAAAGGAACTGTGAGGAGCTCCTCATTTATGCATTAGACAGGAAAATCACTTGACAAAATATTTATGATTAATTCAAACAGCTGCTGCTCCGATGAGGATTTTACATTGTCTGCTCATTTCACATGAAGCGTGTACATTAAGAAAATCGCTCTTCACTGCTGAATATGAATGAAACTACATTGACTGGAATAGTAGAAGCACTAAACCAAACCCTGCTTGGTTAAACTGTTCACAAATGTAAACAAAACATTGATCACATCAACCATCAACACAATGGGCACTCTGATAAGAATGAGGCACATCATTTGTACTAATGACCATATGTATGTCCACGTATAATCTGGTCAAACACAACATGCATAGGTAGGGTAATAACACAAATCATACGGTGTGGTTCACTGAGGTTTCATTTGGTGTAATCCCGCTAACTAACAAATGCGATCAAAACAATGCTTCTTGTAAAATTAGCAGTTTTGTCTTTAAACATTCGATTAATCTTTTTAAGAACAATATTTTATGTGTTGCCATCATTACATAAATATCAGGTTTGCTGCCAGGCATCACATCTTACCGGATTGACCTAAATATAAGAATATAATATGACCCTTCTTTATTCAGAGACAATATTACTGACATAAAAGATAAGGTCTCTGTGTTATATGTATGAATCTGTACAGCCCAAATATAACACAACTTGTCTTTTTTTAATTGTTTGTATTTAAGTGAATGCATAATTAGGGTTTGGCATCACTTAAATTTGAACGATTTCAATTTCTCATTTCAATTCTGGTTCCAAACGATTATTGATTTTTTTATTTTTTTTTTATTTAAATTTGTATTAATTATTTTCTAAAAATAACACCAGCCAAAACATATAACAGAGGAAAAACAAAACACACAAGACAAAGCAAATAAAACAAAACAAAACAAAACAATCCCTCCTCCACTTACACACACATTCACTTATCTTGATTTTGATTCTAAATAAAAACGTTTACATGGTTTAAATGAAGGTGGTAACTAGAGTTATTTTTGGATTGAATGTCCCATTTATTAATCAGACAAAAATGTCCCCTTTAAAAAAAAAGGCCATGAATCTGCAGTTGTTTATCACATTTGTCGTGCACTAACCTTTGCGAGATATAACAACATTGCATATATTGCACTGGTCATTTTTATTTATTTTTTTATACAAAGTCAAGCCAAACTTTTAAGCGCTTCCGAAAACTGTCCATGGTTGTAATGAGACCTGCTGCTTTTTCTTTGCTACGGTAATTTCCAGGCTATAAGGTGCTACTTTTTCTCCACATTTTGAACCCTGCGCTTTATACAATGCTGGGGCTAATTTGTGGATTTTTCCAGGTTCACAAACTTCACTTGCTACGAGTAAATTTAGCCTCGTAACATCAGAACAATGAAATGGCCGAACCGTTCATGGTGGACCAATGAAATTGTTCACATTGAATCAAACGCACTCACACAATCATTCAGTCAGCCTTTTAGTATGTTATGGATTCACCATCATCGTGGAGAAGACACAATGAAATGCACGTGATGCAGCCCCAAAGCTGAAGACGATCAACCCGGCCATTGAAAAAGGAAACAGCCGCTGCAGGGAACGTAAATCCACCACCACTAACAGCCCCCGCAATGCCACAGAAGTACGAAGACCGCGGTCCATGACCTCTACGATAGGCTAATGTTATGTGAATGAACACAAGCGCTTGTGTAAATATTTCATGTTTCAATGTTGACCCCTGCGGTTTATAGACGGGTAGGTGCTCTAGCGTTGGCCAGTATATGTACAAAATAAAATTTGTCCAAAAATTAGGCGGGTATGTTTTATTTTTACAGTAGGTGCGCTATATAGCCCAGAATTTACGGTATTTCTTCTTCATTGGTGGCGGGTATTTGTTTCTTGTTGTTCGGCAGCTGTTTCTTCTGGTCGGGCAATTAAATTAGGAATCAAATGAAAACTTTTTTTTTCATTGCGGTAGAATCGTAATGTGGTTCCCATTGATGCTCAACCCTATATGTCACAGGTGTCAAACTCAAGGCCCCGGGAGCCAGATATGGCCCGCTAAAGCAAGGAAATATTGTGCATAATTAAAGTACTTTATCTTTCTTACTAAATATATTTGTTCTTTCCATGTTCAACAGTGCACTTACATATCTTTTAACCTTTAATATATTATGTATTCATGCAACAAATATTTTCATGATCTCACATGGCAGTTATTATAAGCTTCATGTATTTTTTAGAATGTTCTGTACAGTGCTCTAATTTTTGTCTCCACTTACATCTTGCCTCTATTCGTCTTTAGTCTGAAAGCTGGCTCCCTCACCTCTCCCTTATTGGCAATCAGGCCACACCTGTCCCTGGTTGCCAATCAGGATGCTTCTTATGCCAGCCCTGTCCTCTGGACAGGATATTTTTTCCTTTGTACCTCAACGTGCCACATATGTTCCTCATGCTTTCTGTGCCTGGTTGTGTTTTGTGCACCTCCTTGCTGCACTATTTTTTGTTGTGTTTTCCCTAATAAAAGGGTTTCCTATTTTCTCTGCATGCCAGGGTCAAGACCAACAACACCGAACATAGATAATAACAAATATTACATTGTCATATATATCAAAAATGTTTTTGTTAACATTTAAATACATACTTACATACAGTATCTGCTTTAGTTATGATTTTAAAGCCAACTAACTATCAAAATATACGTTAAAAAAATTATAAGCAAATGCATAGGCAATTGCGTAATAATATTGTGAGACGTTTGTACATCTACGTTCATATACATTTACTGTGATGTAGCCGTTAATGAAAACGATTTTGCCACCCCTGCTATACGTAATTAACAAAGGTAACAATGCTCTCCTAGTCTATCCTTCATGCTGTTATTTCAACTTCAGTCTATCCAAATCCAAAAATACCACCTTCTCAGTTGATTTTCACCTTTATGTTTCGTCTCAAGCGTCCAACCCCAACACAGCAATCGCCTCACTGGCAAGATCACGATTTCAGATGCCAGCCAACACCTACCAGCTCTGCACTTTTTCTTTTTCTTTTTTGGAATTCATGAAGACGCGAGCCCCGCGAGGACAGGCGATCCACTCATCCTCCGCCAATGCTACCTTCAGACTACTCTCCAAGGTGTTTCTGCACAACACTTTGACAAGTGTTAGTCCTCCTGTAGCTGAACACGGTGCAGCAACAACAACAACATATCACTTTGTATTCACCATGGGGCGGAATACTTAAGGTTCTGCCAGTACATAAAAATGTATTAAGCCTAAAATCCAAGCAAGACACTGCAATCTCCCACACAAAAGGAAAACATACATTCAAGGTTGGGTCCCAATCACTGAGTAATAGAGCAAATATCTTTATTCAAGTGGTGCACAATATTTTAAGGTAAAATATGCTCTCAGCTTTCCTACGAACATGTCTAAAAATATAAATTCCCTCTGCAGCACACTAGTATCATAAAAAAAAAAAAACATAAAGAAAACATATTTTTTCCTATCTATTCCGCATTTCGTCTGCTTGTGTCCTCGCCCGAGTAAATTCCCACTTGTTAATTTTTTTCCTTAAATTAATGAGACTGTATCTTAATCTAGCGGGATGATTCATCGTTGACGTTGATGATTGTCGTCACATTCAAAAATCGGCTTATGTTTATGTCACCAAAAAAGGAAATGGAGGAGGGAAGGGATGAAGGACTAAAGTAACGGTCACACTTAATTGTGGTTGTTAAAAAATCCAAAAATCCAATTATGCATCTGCAAAGATAATAATGCTTCATTTGGATTGACACTTTCAAAAATCGGACAATATGTTTAATAGTGATTGCAGTTTGTAGTGTGCAGTGGAACTCATTCATCTATATTATCATAAAACTCTACTCACTGCTCAGACACACAATGGTGTTGTACTGAGTGTGTCGTTTGTAGTATATATTGCTCCTGCACTAGGTGCTGTAGCGTTAAGCTTATTAATTTACTGAATTACTGAAAACAAACACTTCCATGCAAGGCCAGTAGTCTTATGTCCCAGTATTCTCTTTAGTTCTCAGTCAGCACACTGCACTTTTAATAAGATGCACATCTCTGATTGGCTGCCTTTGCATAAACACGAGCGAGTCAGAAGTTCACTTCAAGCATCAGTGAGAACGCAGCTTAAAAGATAATCACTTCGCACATTGAAATGCAACACAGCGAGTACACGTAGACTTCCGCAGCCTACTGTAGTAGAATACAGTACAGTGAATGTGGGGAAAATGAGGCCTAGTGCTGTTGGTTTTATTTGCTGGGAAAAGAGAAGAGTTCAATGATGGATTGTTCCTGTTTTAAACAATCGGTGGGTCTCTTATACCCAATAATGTACATTCCTCTCTATTCCTCTCTTCTCACTATCTCCCTGCAGTGTTTCTTCCAATGGCATTATGTACTGTACAGTGTTCGCTATACCTAATTGCTCAGTTCTGTTGCAATCAGTTGTTGCTAGGCAGAATTCAAACAAATAATGACAAACACCCATCATACCCACTAGGCCAGAGGTGTCAAGCTCGTATTCGTTTTTGGCCACATCGCAGTTATGGCTGCCCTCAGAAGGTCATTTGTAACAATGAATAATATATGAATACAAATCGATAAGGATTTGATCTTGATATTGTTACACATTATTTCTTTTTCACGTACACTGTAAAAATTGAAATTAAAATAAATTCTAGACTATGCGGTAAAAACTGGCAGATTTTTTTACGGTGGTTTTGACAGCATATTACTGTCAATGAAAAAAAACTCCCAATTTTTTACATTAAAATCCTGTTGACTAAGCTGCCAGTTTTTTTTTTTAAATCTAATTTTGTCGTTTTTACAGGTAAATAGAAAAACGGTACCAGTTTTATATGTTAACATTCTGGCAACTGGGCTGTTGCCGATTTTTACCGTAAAAGCTGTCATAGTTATACATTTTTTTGTCAAAATGGAGATACAGTAGAAAGAAAGATACATTACTTTATTATTATGCACTCATATCTAACAGCCGACTCGCTCATAGAGATGTGACTGTTTTGAACGAGTTCTATCTTTTGAACGCCTCTATTAAGGGATCGAGGACAACCTATTTGCAGATGTAAGAATATACAGTGTTACCCTTAACTTACAAGTAATTTAAGATATGAGCTTTGAGTTACAAGCCTCCTTGCCGTTTGTTGATGTCGCGATTGTGAGAATGAAACCTTTAAGATCCGCCCCAAAACATCTGGCTTTACTAGCTAGCAACAGCCAACAGCCAGAGATCGACACAATCCTGCCTTCCAACCACCGGAACGGAGAAAGCGAGTTCGAAGGAGAGCACAGAGAAGAGGGAATGGACGACGCATACCGAATTAAAGAAACAACCCATAAAAAACATGACCGATCTTGCAGCCGAATGGCGAGGAAGCCCGTCAGTCTGCCCCACACCCAAGCAGGAGCCAGCTTGCGCAGCAGCTTAGAACGCCGAAAGAAAACATTCAAAAACAGCGGACAAAACCGGACATTTATACATGAAAATATGGAGAAGCTGTCGATGGTTTGCCCGACATATTCCAGTTTGTTTTGTCTCCTGGCTCTACAAACTGGACGATTGAGGTGACCTTTGCTGACTGGGTCTTATTATTTATCAAGGTACTTAAACATGCATGTCTCTTGCCATCAACTCTGACTTTTGGCCTGTCACTCAAAGAAGGTTGTGTGTGCAACATAAACAATAACAGTTCTTATTGTTACACGACAGAGAAGCAGCCCGAAGGAGACACCATATTAGTCTGCTCCCCAAGGTAAATGCTGTACGTTATTCTTACATTATTTCATACAACTACTGTAGTTGTTTGTAATACATTATATTGTATTGTTTTTCAAACAATATTTATTATTTAAAAATGTGTTTTTTGTTGAAAGGGCATGTTACATGTTAAAATGGTGATGTTTCGTGGGGGGGGGGGGGGGGGGTAAAACACCAATTAAATTGATTTCAATCCATTTCAATGGGCGACATTGATTTGAGATACAAGTGTTTTGAGCTTGTAAATTGAGTTACCACTGGATACCACTGTACATTTGTAGGCTTCACTCATAATCTCTATGTAAATGTAATAGACCCCAAATTAATTATTTCTATTCATGGATCAAAACGGCACAGTGGCATTGGTTTTTGTTTTTGTGTTAAATTTGACAAAAACTGGATAACATTTTTTCAATAGGAAATAATGTAGGCCCCTCAATAATATGTTTTAGACACCTAAAAATATCAACAGAAAACACATTTTATACAGTATAATCCCAGTTTTACATGCAAAAAACAATGTGAAATTCTTACAAATGAATGGCATTGGCGAAGATTGCGATTAGTGCAGAAGTAGTTGCTGAATGGAGAGTCACACTGATGCCAACTTTGTACTTGTACTGCGAATAGTTTTTTTTCATTCAATAATGTTTCTCACCTTCTGACACTGGCAACTTACTTTGGCCCTATAGTGGCGTGTTTTGCAGTAGTACTCAGTAAAACTCAGTCACCAGTGTCTGTTTTTTTTAGTTTGGACACTTTTTTTTTTCTTGCATGCAATATTTAGACGTACGATTCTAAAAAAAACTGGGGCAAAAATGTTCGGGTGCATGAAAACCAAGGTGCCACTCTATTCTAAAAAATAAGAAATCTGAGTTTAAACCCAGATTGTTCACTGTATAAATAAAGTTAATGACCTGTCCACTAGGCTCTAAAACCTCAATTACTGTACTGGTCATGTGTTGTATCTCACATAATTATACGGATGACCTGTTTGTTGTTCCGACCTTTTGCAAAGAAGCGTTTTTGCAAATTAAAAGCATGCGATCTCCATTGAAAAACCTTTCAAATAGTGCTCCTTCAGCACAGGATATTGTTTACCGTTAAGTCCAAGGTTGGCTGTTTTTGCTTGGTTTGTATTTTAAAAACTTAAAGGGTCATTTATTTCCAAGGCTTTGACATTGTGCATGTGCTACTGTGCTCGGACAACCAGCGCACAACAGCTGTAGCGTTTGATAGCAGATGAGGCGTAAAGAACACGTAGGCAGAGGTGACCCTGCATGGTTCAGTCCAAGACATGGACTGCATCAATAAATATGTGGTGCCACTCTTTGTCAAATAATGAAATAGGTTCGATTTGTATGAAGGTAATAATGTGATATGATCATATGCACATTATAGCTAGATAATGATATTTACTTCCTCATTAACTCTTGGTCATTTTAATGTTTGTCTGACACTGGTTCACCCGCTGCCCATTTTCCAGTAAAATTTCCCAAAATCAATCCTAAGGATGAAGTAACAATTGATCTTAATATAGACATGACAACACGCTGAGCTGAGTCATGAATCGTTAATGCATTGATAGTCAGTTTTTGCTTAAACTCTATCCTATTGACGTCTTTGCGCCGCACAGTACTGTATTCTAAAGACACTTTCAGCAAGACGGTCCATCTTCATTAAACCTTGTAAAGCCATCAATGAGCATTAAGCATAAGAGAGCCATTAGAGCTCTTCTCAATGCTTCCAGCCGCATAAAGACCATTTTAATTACCATCCTGAATTTAAGATGACTGTTCAACAGCAAAGGTTACGCAAGCAATCTTTGTAGGTATAGGTGATCCTTTTAGTGGCAATTTTTTACAGATGTGCACCAAACACAGCGACTGAAAGAAAGCTGTGTACAGTAAAACACTATACCCTGCAATGATATTGATAAATGCTGTCCCAAAAGGCCCGGTCAAATAAAGCAGCACCAATAACAACCCGCCATGGGACCGCTACCGACTGGACATAATCTGTTAAAAGGCTCCTCATGTTGCCTGGTGCATAATGAGAGAACAGTGGAGCCTTTGTTTTCCTTTTTTCTTTTTTTCTTTTCTTTTTTTAAATCCAATGTCCCCGAAGTCGCAAAATTGGACCAACATAATAACTTAGTGCCTGTTTTGCTTTTAATTTGTCTTTCTGCAGCTTTTTTCCCCTTGTAACACTACTTCCAAAAGAATGAATGAACAGCTTCAACAAGGGGTCTTTGGAGAATAAGAACTATACAGTGGTGCCTCAATTCACTTTGTGACGGAGCTCTTAACTCAAAACACTTGTAAATCAATGTCTACCATCGGAATAAGGTGAAACCAATTCAAATGGTGCTTGGTCACCCCAAAATTTTTGACATATAACATGACGTTTAAAAAGAACACAATTTTAGATAAGAAATATTGTAAACAATAATACTATAGAATGTACTACTATAACAACTACAGCAGTTTTAGAAAGTAATGTATAGTGGTTCTAGGTTTGTTATTGCCTCATCCCTCACTTAAAGCGTGAGTAAAGAATGCATGAAGAATGCACAATCCACCTGATAGGACCTGATAAGTGAGAACGAGAAAGAGATGATACAGTATTATCTGCTCACAGATGCTGCCCGGTGGTTGTTTGAGCAAACTGCTGCTAGTCCTGGATAGTCCCACTTCTTAATGATTTAACCATACGGAGGATTCTCACGGGAGTAAGGCAAAAATACAACCTTACCTACTGTAGTAAAAATGTACAGCTTCTCCACATTTTCATGAGTAAATGTTCACCATTTATACATTACTTTAACATTCTTGGCGACACACTCACTCTGGTTTTGATGATTTTACTTTTTTTAATTAAAAGAATATCATCCACTTTTTCTTCTCAGGACTTATTCCTTCCCATGCAAAGTTATGTCCATCTCAAGCTATAAGCTAATGCTAGTGAGTAAGATCAGATGTTTTGGTCGAAGCTTACGGGGTTCACTGTAAAAGTTGCTATGCCAACTAATTGTAATAACCAACTGCTTGTAACTCATATTTATGCCTGCAACTTATGTGTCGTTTAATTTAGTTTTACATGAGTAGTTCACCTCTTTTTACACTTGTGACAGTTAAGCACGTAAATAGTGCAAGGTACATCTTTGCATTTTTATCATTAAAGTTAAGACTTACAGTAGTTCACATATTTTTATACTTGCATAACTGTTATTGTTAAATATACAGTACTGTGCAAAAGGCATTTAAATTAGTTGTTTTAGCAATCATTTAATTAAGAAAACTGAGCCGTTAACCAAATTAAATTAAATAATACATTGTGGAGTGCATTTCTGTTTTTTTTGTCCATCTGTTTGTTAGTTGGCCACTTCCTGGTTAATTTATTGCAAACTACTGCAGGTTTACACGCTTTGAAAATAAACAAAACTTACAATAAGAGTTGGGTATTTTTTTAGAGCAACTGGAAATGTGTCAGTCCTATTTTCTGTGTCTAAATATGAGATTGTGTTTGCAGGGCAAAAATGCTGCATAAATCGTGGTGAGTCAACAATTGGATTCATTTTGATGAATAACAGGGCTCTATTGTGAATGATTAAAGCAAAAGGCAAATGTGTATATGCTTGTATGATGTGTTACCTGTTTCACTGCTAAATCAGCTCTAAGGACAGAGCTGAACCACCACTTCTCAGAAGACAGCTTTGTGGAACAAAAAACCCCCACACAAAACAGAGTTTTCCTCATATCTTAAAATAAAAGATGGGGCTCTGCCTACTATATGTCAGTCAGCTATAGACATCATTTTGTTTTTTTTAAGCGTATAAGCTAACCTAACATGATCGGCAATGTAGCTCACATAGCTATGCTATTATAGTTAATGTTTGTGACCTCCTGTCCCTCTCCGTAATGTAACATTGTTTAATGATATTTGGCATCTAATGTATTAAGTAGGGCTGCAACTAACGATTAATTTAATAATCTATTAATCTGTTGATTATTACTTCGATTAATCGATTAATAATCGGATAAAAGAGACAAACTACATTTCTATCCTTTCCAGTATTTTATTGAAAAAAAAACATCATACTGGCGCCATGTTCTTTCAACTTGCCAAATAAAACAAGGAAAATGTTACAAAAATGCACACTTTTGACACCCCTGCTATAGATAATAAAAAATTAAATCTGATAAATGTATCGATAAAAAGCAAAGCCTGACGACGCATGCACATTTATCACAACTCTCTCGTCTCTACTACTCCCTCACGAATGCTGCTGCACGCACAATTTGTTGTGTTTTTAACCTTCTTAACCCTGAACGTACATTGAAAATACACGCAACCCTAACTCAAAATGCCGGACATTTGAGGCATTTAAAAAACACCGCCCGACAGCCCCGCAAAAGATGACATGTCCGGTGAAAAGAGGACGTATGGTCAGGACCTAGCAGCGATCGGTTTCACGTCCGGTGAAACCGATCGCTGCTAGTCCTCTTTTGCTAACATGCTAGCAGCTAACAGGCTACGTATAGACTGACCATACGTCTTCTTTTCACTGGACATGTCATCTTTTGCGGAGCTGTCAGGGCGGAGTTTAATAAATGCCTCGAATGTCCGGCATTTTGAGTATTGTTTACACAACGTGCAGTACGCTACTTAATATGTCCGTGTGGAAACGTGTTCGGTACACTTCCGCACCGAAACGAAACCCCCGTACCGAAACGGTTCGATACAAATACACATACCGTTACACCCCTAATATTTTGATTATTGTTTCTCAGCTGTTTGTAAATGTTGCAGTTTATAAATAAAAGTAAAAAAAAACAAACAAAAAAACGTAGCCTCTGCGTATGTGCATATCATACATCCAACGAATCGATGACTAAATTAATCGCCAACTATTTTTATAATCGATTTTAATCGATTTAATCGATTAGTTGTTGCAGCCCTAGTATTAAGTAAAAAAGTCCAAGTGCACAATGGCGCTTCTTGCAGACACACTCTTTGTCGGAGACATCCATCCATTTTTTAACGCTTGTCCGGAAGGCGGGGTACATCCTGGACAAGTGGCCACCTCATGGCAGGGCCAACACAGATAGACAGACAACATTCACACTCGCATGGGAGGAACCCACAAAGTCACACGGAGAACATGCAAACTCCACACAGAAAGACCACGAGCCCGGGGATCGAACCCGGGACCTTCGTATTGTGAGGCACACACACTGTGCTGCTCTTGTCGGAGACAATCATTGCTAATTACCATTAAAGCTACAGATGTACAAAATGGCATGTTCCCACTACTAGGGCTAACTAAAGACACTCTTAAACTGTCTTGATTACAA
This sequence comes from Nerophis lumbriciformis, assembly GCF_033978685.3. Classification (NCBI taxonomy): domain Eukaryota; kingdom Metazoa; phylum Chordata; class Actinopteri; order Syngnathiformes; family Syngnathidae; genus Nerophis; species Nerophis lumbriciformis. The sequence continues at coordinate 19,469,194 of NC_084556.2, read as the reverse complement.
AATTAATGTTAAAAACAATACATTCATGGGAAATTTAAAGAGGACCTATGATGCAATGTTTTAATTTTATCGACAGATCTGTGTGTTTATTTCCGTACCTGACAGTTTCAGCTAAACTGTGGCTTTTTTTTATAGGTGTTTTCATGTGACAACCTCTGAGGAAGGACACAGTTGAATACAAAATTGCATATTTCTTTGAAGACCTAATTAACCTAATTGGACTAGGACCAATGAGGTTTTTCCCTTTTTTCTGACTTACAAATGTTGTTACAATGTTGAATACCCATGTTAAAAGAGTAAAATCACAAGATTAATGCGTTTTGGCATGAGCTTGCACGCGGTTTTGGATGCATCTGTTCAGTGCTATGTTTTGCTGTATTTATTTCAACAGTGGGCCGCCATTTTTGATGTCACAGATAGACAGATGTGTGTCATTGCTTCTCGTTTCATGCACTCCTGCCTGCTCTGATGTCTATAAGATAAATAATTTCACGTGTATTTGTTCACAACACTTTACACACGACTGTTTTGTCAACACAGGCGAGTATGAAATGGGGTTAGCCGCTATTAAAAAGACAGGGCCATGCCATATTACTACTTCCATCCATCCATTTCCTACCGATTGTCCCTTTGGTTTGAGGAAACACAAGAGAAAAGATAGGATAAAGTATTATTTTTATTTAATCGTGGTATGCGCACATAAACACTGACGTGTGACATGCAGTGAGATAAATGCAGGTAAATGCAACTTTTTTATGCGGTACTGTGTGCCACACAGCGTGTACCTAATGTTGTGACCGATGAATCGTTTTTATTTACCAGGGTTGTACGGCATACCGGTACAAATTTAAGTACTGCGGTACTTATGAATTAAAAATAGTACTATACTCACATTGAAAAATACTGGTACCGTTTTTTTTTCACTGGTATGACGGCGTGCTGTCGTGTGACATTCCTGGTTTTGCAAGCAGAGGAGCATGTTCGGCAACGCACACACACAGAGTACTTACAAGCAGAAACCGCGTGTAGGCAGAAAGGTTAAAAGCTAACGATAAAGGTGAAGCTATAACTCCGAAACGCCGCTCAGCAAGAGGAGCTTTAAAACATGACTGGCTAGCTAGCTAGTGGCTCACGTCCATCCACAGTCACCAGTGTTTTAGCTACTTCTAAATCACTAATCCTTGCCTTCATGGTAATAACTGGGATTTATATAGCGCTTTTCTAAGTGCCCAAAGTCGCTTTACATGTAGAACCCATCAATCATTCACACCTGGTGGTGGTAAGCTACTTTCATAGCCACAGCTGCCCTGGGGTAGACTGACGGAAGCGTGGCTGCAATTTGCGCCAACGGCCCCTCCGACCACCACCTATCATTCATCATTCAATTCACCGGTGTGAGTGGCACCGGGGGCAAAGGGTGAAGTGTCCCGCCCAAGGACACAACGGCAGCGATTTTGGATGGTAAGAGGCGGGGAGCGAACCTGCAACCCTCAGGTTTCTGGCACGGTTGCTCTACCCACTACGCCATGCCGCCCCAACAAACAAACAAATAAACTATGTTTCTTACAAGTATTCTCCTGCAGGATGAGAAATAGCCAAACATGCTTCACTACACACAGGAGAATACAATAGCTAACAGCTGACAGCAAGCTACCGGTCCTGAATGTAAACAAAAGGGTGGGTCTACACAGGTATTGATTGTAACGATACCAGTGCAAGAGCCATATCTAGTCAATGCTACAATGATTACATCCAGATTTTTTGTCATCACAAAATCTTTTTTTCCTTTTCTAATTTTTTTTATAATGTTTATAAACTCAGGAAATACGTTCCTGGACACATGAGGACTTTAAATATGACCAATTTCTGACCTTGTAACTACTTGGTATTGGATCGATACCCACATTTGTGATGATATCCAAAAATATTGTAAAGCATCCAACCAGCAGAAGAATAAGTGTTTATTAAATTTTAACAGAAGTGTAGATAGAACATGTTAAACAAATAACCAGATATTAACAGTGAATGAACAAGTAATGTAGATTAATAATCCATTTTCTACCGCTTGTCCCTCATACTTTTGACAAAATAGAATGAGAAATGACAGAATATGTTACTGCATACGTCAGCAGCCAAATTGGGAGCTTTTGTTTGTTTACTTACTAGCTAAAGAGAAGTTGTCTTGAATGTTCACTGTCTTATTTAAGGCCAAAATTGTTCTTTGATTGCCATAAGAAAGGTATGTTTAATTTACTGTAATATTTTTTTGTCAAAATAATGCCAGTAATGCCATGTATGTGGCCCCCTTTATTTAGAAAAGTATCGAAATACATTTTGCTACCGGTACCAAAATATTGGTATTGGGACAACCCTAATATTTACTTGTTATGAAGTTAATTTTCGACTTTGTCTGAAACAAAAAATAGCGGTGATGTTCTTCTTCAATGTGTATATTTAACAGTGTACATTTTCAAAATATACATTCTGATACTTTTGGAGAGGGTGGGGTATGGTTTCGTTTACAATCTAAAGGTAAACACCTTCACTAACGAACTGTTTGCAGACAATCAGAAAGTGGGTTAAAAATGTGACTGTGGAACATCATTTATGCAGAATTTTTATCCAGAATTATCTAGACCAAGGGTCCCTAATCTTTTTTGCACCAGAGACTGGTTTAATGTAGGCATTATTTTTACGGACTGGCCGTCCAAGTGTGGCATATTGATGGTATACAATATATACAATTAACCCCAGTTGATGATATATACACCAGCAACCTCGACTGGACTGCCGATGAAAATTAGCCTTTGGCTGCAATCTGGCATGTTTACTGTGGAGGTTGCCCCCCAGTGGGTTCTTTGGACCACATAGCACCGACATGATAGCCCGGTTCAGGTTCAATATAGTTTTATTTTCCAATCAAGTCTCTCGGTTGCTTTCCAGCAATTGTCTTTTTGTGACGGTGACAGGCACGCTCTCGCTCTCACGCCAGCTCCAACTAACACTCTCCTCCAGGCTGCTGCTTAAACAGAGCGACAGGTGATTAGATAAGCAGGCCCACCTGGGCCATCTACGCACCTGTCGCTGACATCGAGGCCGGTCCTAGCACACCCCGTTCCGCTGCAGGCCCGCAGGCCACACACCCCTCCACATTTACATTTAAGTAGTTTTAATATACATCTACAGGTATAAGCAAGCGTACTGGTGTCTCTGGTAAGACAGGCAAAAGTTTGGTAAGAAAAAACGTGATTGTTTATAAATTATTTAATGTTTCTGTGCGGCCCGGTAGCAAATGAGTCACTCACAGGAACCGTTACCCGGAACAATCGTTGGGAGACCACTGATTTGGTGGGGTTTTTTCTCTCTTTGCTGTCATCGGCATTTGAGTGACAGACAAATTCGCCAATCAGAATTGTTGAGCCTTGCCTCCTTTGCCTCCTGGCTAATCAAACGTGTTTATGGAAACAGCAAGTTTGTTTGCACTGTAGTGGTGGCAGCCAGTACGCTAACAACAACTTGCTCCGGGGTAAAGGTTTTAATGGTGACTCGGCCTGGGCCGATTGTCAATAAGTTAATAAATTGACTTACTGTGATCGATAATTTGCCATGTCCATGTGTTTGTTTTCTTAGTCTCCCGTTTCAAACAGTGAGAAAGAGGTTTCACACTCTGCATCGCTCTCAGCACCTGAGTGTGTTTATTTCACAGCAGATTTAAATGAACAGAGTGAGCCTTCTTTTCAGTCGTTCACAATCTTTGTCCCGATGGGCAGAGAGCAAAAACGCTGGCTTACACACACAGGAAGCACGTACAGAGAGCCTCACTCCTCGCGGCCTCACTATAGTGAGAAGTTCCGCAAAGCAACAAAAATTAAGAGAAGAAAAAAATATGATTACAAAGCCAAATGTCCCGCTGTGGGTTGAACTTCAACCCAGATGGGCAATATGAACCCATCAACACGGACAATCGAGGGAGAATGCCATATGACCATGCGACGGCAACAGAAACAAAGACAACCCGACGTAGTTTTTTCCAACTGGAGAAAAAAAAGCCTTTTAAGATGGTTATTATTTATTTAAGTTAAAGGGGAACTGCAGTTTTTGGACAATTTTGCCCATCATTTACAATCATTATGTAAGACAAGAACATCTATGTTTTTCTTTTTTTAATGCATTCTAAGTGATGAATAAATGCAATCAAAAGTCTTCTTACAATGGAGCCCATGTGGGTCACTCTATTCTGCCTATAAAGCGCTCTAATAAAACATCCAAACACCTATATCAAGATTGTATATACAGTACATGCTGTAAGTATATATGTAATGTAGTAACGGGCATATTTATAAAATAAACATGTATTATTTACTGTACGTATTTTGATCATTTTAAGTATACGGCGGCGCATTAATTTAAAAAACGCATCACAAGGTCGGCTTTTTCCTTCGACATCACTGATTACCAGAGGTGGGTAGAGTAGCCAGAAATTGTACTCAAGTAAGAGTACTGTTACTTTAGAGATTTATTACTCAAGTAAAAGTAAGGAGTAGTCACCCAAATATTTACTTGAGTAAAAGTAAAAAGTATGTTGTGAAAAAACTACTCAAGTACTGAGTAACTGATGAGTAACATACACACACACACACACACACACACACATATATATATATATATATATATATATATATATATATATATATATATATATATATATATATATACATTGTTATATACAGTATATAATTTATATGTATTTATTTAGCTGTTTTTGTTTACATGTTAAAGATGTTTTAATGAATATACATGCATGTTTAACATATAGATTCCTTTCTTTCATGAAGACAAGAATATAAGTTGGTGTATTACCTGATTCTGATGACTTGCATTGATTGGAATCAGACAGTAGTGCTGGTAACGTCCACGTTTTCAAATGGAGGAGAAGAAAAGTTCCTCCTTTCTGTCTAATACCACATGAAAGTGGTGGGTTTTTGGCATCTTATTTGTACAGCTTCCATATTCGTTTTTATACACTTTACAAGAAATATATTGGCGTCAAACTCCTTAGCTTGCTAGCTTGTTTGCGCTGGCTTTCGGAGACTCTTGTTTTGAAAGCGCAGGCGCGATGGAGCGGCACTTTTATTGTGAAGACAGGAACGTCCTCATGTGCGGTCAGTCTTTAGGCTTTTGACGGGATGTCCGGTTGAAATAAAAAAAAGTATCTTTTTTCCTTCACACTTTTGATTGATTGATTGGAACTTTTATTAGTAGATTGCACAGTACAGTACATATTCCGTACAATTGACCACTAAATGGTAACACCCGAATACGTTTTTCAACTTGTTTAAGTCAGGTCATGTGACCACCTGGCTCTGTTTGATTGGTCCAACGTCACCAGTGACTGCATCTGATTGGTGGAACGGAGTGAAACGTCACCAGTAAGGCAGGCACTTTGAAGGTCTGTCTGACAGACCAAAACAAACAAAGCGTGCATTAACAGATCGATAAAAATTAGTAGCGAGTAGCGAGCTGAATGTAGATAAAAGTAGCGGAGTAAAAGTAGCGTTCCTTCTCTATAAATATACTTAAGTAAAAGTAAAAGTATGTTGCATTAAAACTACTCTTAGAAGTACAATTTATCCCAAAAGTTACTCAAGTAGATGTAACGGAGTAAATGTAGCGCGTTACTACCCACCTCTGCTGATTACTACTCACTGCGGACATCATGAGAGCCAACAAACATAATAAAACATAATTTACTGTACAATGTCTGCTCACTGGGATGCCGACTGCTATGATGTTGATATATTCCCCTTTAAATGATACTTACAGAAATGAGAGTCCATTTTTTAAAAATATTTATTTATGACTAAAGGTTTTTACCTTCCAATTACAGTACAATTGTAAACAATTATACAGTAATGAGAAATTAAAGTGTATTTCCTTTTAGATGGTTACTTGCATTATTATATATTATGATTACATTACATTATAAACACAGTATAGTTTTTATCGGGTATTTCTTTAGTTTAAAAGCATGATGTAGACCTGTGGTTCTCAAACTTTTTTCACCAAGTACCACCTCAGAAAACACATTTCCAGTACCACCATAATGACCAAAATTAAAATACACTAACATTGTCAGCTTAAATATTCTGTAAAACAAGGCAAAGTGTTTTTTAAACAAGTATAGTTAATGTTTTGGCCACATCAACATTACACACAGTTTGAACAGTAATACTGTGTTTTAATATTTAATTATGTGATTCATTGGCGTGCCACTAAATAGATCCCGCGTACCATTAGTGGTACGCAGACCACAGTTTGATGTAGACAAAAGCTCAGTGTCTGCATGAATCCAATTATTTTAAAAGGAAATTATTGCATATTGTTCTAATGTGTGACTCCTTGAAAAAAATATGTTGATTACTTATTTTCACACTTTTATGTATAAAATCTAAAAATCGTGAATCACAATCAAATTTTTGGAGAGAAAAAACAGCCCTGTTATATAGGTCCATTTTTCGAGGAAAAAACAGCAGGACTGTCACATTTTCATATTTACAAAAAGTAACGCACCGTGATGTTTACGAGTTTGATATTCCTGGGTTCACTTTCGGGGGGAAAATATATTTCTGACAATAAAGTATAATGTAGTTTACACTTTTTGATATATTGCCTACATGCTATTTTTCTGTGTGCACATATGAGAACAGGCAGTGGACTAATACGTATATCATAGCTGAATCAAAGTAGAATGTCACATGGAGGGAACATACTGGAAAACGCATCTAGGTATAAATTGGATTTTTAACCCAAAAAAGTCAAAGTTTAAACTACTAATGCAAAACTAAATATAATCATTATTTATTGTTGGGAATATAAAGCAGCTTGCCTACTTCAGATTCTTCCTTGGGCTATGGAGAAAAAAGAGGAGGACCGTTCCAGTTATCTGATTCCGAGGAGGAATAAAGCCTCTCATATGCTCTCCCTGGTGATGAAGGCTATCTAAGTTGCTCTGGGCTAGACAAAGTGCATTTCCCAAGGTCAAAATCATGCAGTGCAGCTCCTCATCTCTGCTGTGATGCAAACCTAAATGTGGACCAGTCAGCATGACGTTAGCCCTGAAGGACCTGGCCTAGACTGTGATGGAGATTTCATTCATAGCAGGGAACATAGTGAAGCTACATAATAATAATAATAATATAAAGCATGAAGCAATGTAGTGTACGTGAGGGAAATACAAATACAACAATGCATATATGCTATAAATACACGCATCCCCTCCTCAATTGATCCGTGCAGGCAGCAAGCATCCAGCACTCAGGGGCTTCACCCTTACCTTGCACCCGAACATGAGAGACAGGGTCCGGTTGCTGCAGATGACCTTACATTGGCACATGACCGGCGAGAGACACTTTAAATTCCTGATATTAGGCAGAGACATCTGTCCAAAAGATCCACGCCGCTGCTCCGACGGCCGCCACTGCCGCGATCGAGATCACCGGAGAGCCGCGCGGAAGCTCGGAGTGGAAGTCGGGGGGGAAGGGGGTGGGGCCGGGGGGGTTGATAAACGACGCGATGGCTGGTGGAAATGTGAAGGAACTCTTCTTCCCACTCAACTTTGTGTACGTTAGTCGCCTTGAAGACGTCCTATTGATAGTGATTTACCCAAGGCTGCAACGCCCCCGCCCCCTTTCCCCCTCAATTGCTGCCTTCCCCTGCACTCTCTAGTAATCGAGCGTAACGTTTATAGTAAACGTGCAGTTGGATTGAGCATCCGCTTTTCTTATCTGCTGGTTCACAAGCAAAGGGTCGATATCGAGGGTATTTTATTTTATTTTGCACGCCGTGTCGCTGTGTTCGTGTCTAACGGGGCAGCTACGCCCCTTGTCGTAGTGTAAAATACAGCAGGAGCTGTCCGTGGTGCTGAAAGTGTCTACTTTAGTGATTGAGGTGAACCCCACTGTCACTCATTAGCACGCTCGCTCAAGGTTGTTGCCATCAAGCCTTTTATAAATGACTCCCTAAGTGTCCACACACACACACACACACACACACACACCACACACACATTTTCTTGTATTTGTTACCTTCTTGAGACCTCTGAAAAATGCCTACCTCTTTAGGACTACCCTTTCTAGATAAATAAAGATTTGTATTTACAACATTAATACAGCACGGTGGCACAGGGGTTAGTGCATGTGCCTCACAATACGAAGTAGTCCTGAGTTCAATCACAGGCTCGGGATCTTTCTGTGTGGAGTTTGCATGTTCTCCCTGTGACTGCGTGGGTTCCCTCCGGGTACTTCGGCTTCCTCCCACCTCCAAAAACATTCACTTGGGGATAGGTTGATTGGCAACACTAAATTGGCCCTAGTGTGTGAATGTGAGTGTGAATGTTGTCTGTCTATCTGTGTTGGCCCTGCGATGTGGTGGCGACTTGTCCAGGGTGTACCCCGCCTTCCGCCCGAATGCAGCTGAGATAGGCTCCAGCACCCCCCGCGACCCCAAAAGGGACAATCGGTAGAAAATGGATGGATGGATGGATAATATACACATACTATGCAAATATAAAAAAGCTGGTAACACTTTAGTATGGGGAACACATATTCACCATTCACCACACTATTATGTTGGATCCACTATGGACTGGACTCTCACAATATTATGCTAGATCCACTCGACGTCTATTGCACCGGTCGCCAAGGTTTCTCATTGTCATCCCATTGGGTTGATTTTTTTCTTGCCCTGATGTGGGATCTGAGCCGAGGATGTCGTTGTGGCTTGTGCAGCCCTTTGAGACACTCGTGATTTAGGGCTATATAAGTAAACATTGATTGATTGATTGAATGACCATTAATTAGTTGCTTATTAACATGCAAATTAGAACACATATTGGCTCTTAATTAGTCATTATAAAGTGCTTATTAATGCCTTTTTCTGCATGGCCTTATTATACAACCAGTAAGCCATTAACTAAGAGTCTTCCCTCAATAACCTCAGAATTATTGCTCATTAGTAACCCTAACCCTAACCCCAACCCTAACCCGTATATGTTCCCCTAGTGTCCAAATAACTCTAAATTAAGTCTTTGTTACTTTAATAAGTAACTAATTAATGGTGAATATGTTCCCCATACTAAAGTGTTACCAAAAAGCTTGTTGTAAAAAATGAGTTGGATTTTCACCAGAAAAAGGTCACAATTTCACAAGAAAAACATAGAATTTTGGCAGTATTATAATAAAAGTCGTAATTTTACTCAATGCAAGTCAGGATTTTACAAGAAAAACTGAACATTTTTGCAATACTATGATAAAAGTTGGAATTTTACTCAACAACACTAGCCATTTTACAAGAATAGCTTAAAAGTTTGGCAAATTTATAAAAATAGTCATAATTTTAAGTTTAAAGTACCAATGATTGTCACACACACACTAGGTGTGGTGAAATTAACCTCTGCATTTGACCCATCCCTGTGATGAGGTGGCGACTTGTCCAGGGTGTACGCCGCCTTCCGCCCAAATGCAGCTGAGATCCAGCACCCCCCGTGACCCCGAGAGGGACAAGCGGTAGAAAATGGATGGATGGATTTGACCCATCCCCTTGTTCTCCCCCTGGGAGGTGAGGGGAGCAGTGAGCAGGTAATCATTTTTGATGATTTAACCCACAATTCCAACCTTTGATGCTGATTGCCAAGGAGGGAGGTAATGGGTCACATTTTTATAGTCTTTGGTATGACTCGGCCGGGGTTTGAACTCACAACCTACTGATCGCATGGCGGACACTCTAACCACAAAGCCACTGTACTCGACAAAAGTCACAATTTTATAAGAAACATTTTAACAGTTTGGCAATCATTTAATAATAATCAGAATATTACTTGGCATAATTATGACAAAATACATAATTTTTCTAAATAAAAAAATGTCACTATTTTACAAGAACAATGGGAAAATGGCAATATTGTGATAAAAGTCAGAGTTTTATATGACAAATGTCACCATTTTGCATTTAAAAGTAATAATTTTACATAAAAAGTAATTTTACGAGAAAATATTGCAATATTACAGAAACAAAAAGAATATGAGAAATTGTTCCCAATTTTATAAGAAAGAAATCGACACATTTTGAGAAAAAGACTGCTTTTAGTTAATTTATTTTTATTTTTATTTTTTGTTTGTAATTGGTTTTTAATCTTCATAATTTACTTCAAGTTATTACAGTATGTCTCTATATACATATTTATTCTATTTTTTTTTAATACATTTTGGACAAAGGGGGCGCAATGACATTTCTTACACACACTTGTTATTTCATATGTTGACCAGAGGAGTAGCACTTTTAAAACCTACACACAGTCAATTTGAAAAATCCCTCCTTTTTGGGACCACCCTAATTTTGATAGATTTCACCACCAGGGGTGCAAATGAGACATTCTCTATTAGATGCAATGGTTTTCGCTATTGGGACCATGATTTCCGTCCTAACTTGTTCACCGGTCCTCATATGGAAGGTACTTTTCCTCGTTGATGTCTCAAGAAGGGCATAAATACAAGAACACACACACTGCATTACGCTCCACTCACATACAGTGACATCTCGCTTAAGTGATTCACTGAAATGCTTCATGTGTTTTATCATTAAAAGTACTGAGTCACTGTGGAAGCTAGTAAATAAATAGTACAACAACAAGAAATACACAATACAGTCGTGACATATCGCTTCGAATATTTCAGCTTCACTTTATCGGGGATTTAAATAGAAATGTAAGCATATTCTAAAGTTTTTTGGTCCTAGATTAAGCATTTTCAAGCACAAAAAAGACTAAATAAACTGATTAAACTCCGCCTCACGGAGCAGTACTTTATTGGATCAAAAGAGCACAAACATGACCAAAAAGTGTCGAGGGTGCTAGCAATGAGGAAAAACTAAAAAAAAAAAAAAAGATCATGAATAGTTTTTTATTCCCTAGCTATGAAAAAATAATTAAGGATTCCTACTTAGCGGAAAGTAATTAATTGTGGTCATGTCCACAACCAATCAACTGTATCACAGTTTCTGGTGTTACAGTTGAAAATGTTTTTTCTGTAATGTTTATTTTACCCACATAAAACAGATGTTCAGAAATTGAAATATAATCATTTCCCAATTTTAAAAAAAAATCCGAAAACCCATCAGCCTTCAACTTAGACTTAGACAAACTTTATTGATCCACAAGGGAAATTGTTCCACACAGTAGCTCAGTTACAAAGGATGGAAAGTGTAAGGATGGAAAGGACGAGGCAGGTATAAAATAGAAAAACATATACCGGAGTAGCAATAAAAAATATAACATATATGTAATATTTACATATTATATATACAGTATATGATACATACTGATATATTATATTATATTATATTGTTATATATAATAGGGGCTTCACGGTGGCAGAGGGGTTAGTGCATCTGCCTCACAATACGAAGGTCCTGAGTAGTCTTGGGTTCAATCCCGGGCTCGGGATCTTTCTGTGTGCATGTCCTCCCCGTGACTGCGTGGGTTCCCTCCGGGTACTCCGGCTTCCTCCCACTTCCAAAGACATGCACCTGGGGATAAGTTGATTGGCAACACTAAATTGGCCCTAGTGTGTGGATGTGAGTGTGAATGTTGTCTGTCTATCTGTGTTGGCCCTGCGATGAGGTGGCGACTTGTCCAGGGTGTACCCCGCCTTCCGCCCGATTGTAGCTGAGATAGGCTCCAGCGCCCCCCGCGACCCCAAAGGGAATAAGCGGTAGAAAATGGATGGATGTTATATATAATATACAATATATAACAATTACCATGTACAATATTACAGTATATGTAACAGCTGCAGCATAAAATAGAGTAGCTTCAGCAGAAAATATACATTATAAACAAAGAGAGGTAGCTAACATAGAAGCGGTCAGGTAATAGACATATATCATCTATTGCTGTATGGCCAGTGATTATACAGCTGGATGGAGTGCAGAATGAAGGAGTTCTGGACAATATCTCAAATAGCCATCTACTGAAAGTTTATACATTTTAAAAATGCAATTAACTTACATTAAAGGCTGTTTTAAGTGCAACTGTAGAATATCACGGTTGAACTAATATTAAATCTGCATGAAAGTTACAGTCATAAGACATTTGAAGCTACACTGGAGACTGATGTATGTGTATATACTGTATTTACTGTACGTGGGTCTTGTATGTGCCTGTGCTGGCAGGGTGAGCCCACAGGGGGGAGTGAGAGAACCGGCTAGGTTACATTTAAATATTGTGCATTCATCTCAGGACTGACTGCGGCGCTGGGCTAGATGCTCCCAGGTGACGTCAACCACTAAAAAAAAAAAAAAAGAATCCAATACACAGGCGGATGCTACTCTCTGCCATGAAAGGCAGGGATATCCTGGCAAGTGTGCCGTAAAAAAAATAAAATAACGTGCGGGTCTGTGAAAGGAGGTCAATGTCCAAGGCAGGTGTCGTAAAATGTACGCTGCAGTTAACCAAACTGTCCGTCTGGTAGAGGACAGATAAGACATAACGTAAATATGAATTATGATGTGTGTTGTACCCACTCAAGCCAAATGACGTCTTTCTCGTGGCATAAGAAACCCACAGAGGACTTTTTGAACCCACATCTCGGTTGCCATGGATACGGCTTTGTTAAAGACAAAACTCCGTCCTTGATTGCAGCATGCATCCTAATGGAGGAGACGGGGGCTCCATGCGATGACTGTCCATTGTGAGTGAGTGAGTGAGTGAGTGAGCGTGTCGTGATGAGTAATGGACTTGCATTACTTACTTTCTTCAAAATCAAACGCTGGTGGGCACATTTATTTCCCACGGGTTCTCTTAACATGAGAAACCGCACAATTGTCGCATCAAACTCCACTAATGAACAAGTTACTAAAGAGACAACACACACACACACACACACACACACACACACACACACATCCACTTAACACAACTGCAGCATCAAATAGATTTCCATAATCTTCTGGGATCATGCGCTAACAGTCCAATCCAACACAATGGAACCTCAGATGCCACAAAACTAGCACTATTTAGACACAGTTTTAAAAAAAAAAGATATGGCTTCCGACACGGATTTGAAAGCACCATCATGCGCGACGTCACACCAGACGTCATCAAATCATCCTCAGCTCAGTGAGCAGCTAAAAGATGACCTCAAGTGTTTTTTTTGTTTTCTCTGTGGCACTACAGAAGTGTGCCAGTAGGCAAAAGACGAAAAAGTGTGACGATGACCATAGAACAGGAAACATGAACATGCAGCCACATACAAAGGAGTCAAGCTACTCGGTACAGTATTAGCAATACAATTAAATGACTTCAGTAGTACGTCAACTTACGAGCTTTATTGGTTCTGGGACGGAGCTCTTAACTCAAAACACTTGTAACTCAAATCAACGTCTCCCTTTGGAATGAACTGAAATCAAGCAGCACGGTGGAAAAGGGGTTAGTGTGTGTGCCTCACAATATGAAGGTCCTGGGTTCAATCCTGGGGTCGGGATCTTTCTGTGTGGAGTTTGCATGTTCTCCCCGTGACTGCGTAGGTTCCCTCCTCCCACCTCCAAAGACATGCACCTGGGGATAGGTTGATTGGCAACACTAAATTGGCCCTAGTGTGTGAATGTGAATTTGAATGTGAATGTTGTCTGTCTATCTGTGTTGGCCCTGTGATGAGGTGGTGACTTGTCTAGGGTGTACCCCGCCTTCAGCCCGAATGCAGCTGAGATAGGCTCCAGCACCCCCCGCAACCTCGAAAGGGACAAGCGGTAGAAAATGGATGGATGGATGGATGAAATCTATTTTAATTGAACTTCCCAAAAAAAAAACATAATTTTAACATGTAATATGCCTTTTAAAAAGAAAAACTAACTTTTTGATAAACAATACAATACAATCTACTACTTACTAACAACTATAGTAGATTTATGAAATATTGTAATAATAATGTAAAACATGTACTTTGTTGAGCAGACATCTTTGGTATCTCCTGCCAGCTGCTTCTTCGTCAAACACACCATCAGCAGCTTTTCCATATTTTCCACCATTAATGTATTATCTTAACATTCCTGGCTGGTGTTAGACTTATTCTGCTTCAATATGATGCATAACAAGTTTTGCAGTTATACACTCAAATTGATTTGCCAAGTTGGCGACACTCTCTGTCATGTTTTTGATTATTTATTTTTTAAATTCAATGAATATCATCCACTTCTTATTCTCAGCGCTGTCCTTCACACGTACTTTCTTCCTTCCCATGGTTGGAAAACAAAGTTATGTCAATCTGTAGCTATAAGCTAATGTTAGCGAGTAAGACCAGATGTTTTGGTAAGATATTAAGTTGAGCTACAACTGTATTAATAACATACACAGTGATTTGACCAAGTATATGCTAACATAACTACATTAATACACAACACAACATGTATTCATTCAAGAAATACCTATTAACACCACTTGGTGACACCACCCTACAAACAACTTCCTGTTTTTCAGGCATCTTCAAAGGATAATTTTACTTTTATTGCATCTGGTTTATACTTGTATGACCCTTAACCGCTCAGGGGACAAAGACTGACTTTTTTGTCCTTTCAGTAGAAGTGTGCTGTATTTTGGCCATAATGTATGTTGTGTTACTCCATTATACATGATTTTTCCTAAAAGGATTTTTTTTTATGTTTAATTTTTAAATGTTATGTCTAATTAGACTGTGATCTACTAAGGCTGCATGTACAATTAATAACAAGTGCAAAATGTTAAAGACCACCTTATTTGTAGGGATGTTGTGTACTCTACTTTCTGTAACCATGGAGACACTCTTTTACTGCACATCTGTGTTCAAATATTCAAGGAACTTTATGCGACAACTAGTTGTGTATTACTTTGCTGTGGAACATGCAGCACACAAATTTAATCTGTACCAGCTATGGAAGTACAATCTAGGCAACATAACCTATTTTTAAAATGCCAAAGGTGTGTTTTTTCATGATGATATATTGCTATTATAGCTATACATATAGGTGTAATTATAATAATATATATCCATAAAAAAACAAACACCATTAACCCTCAGAAGACAAAGGCTAACTTGTTTGTCGTTTTAGAAAATGTTAGCTCTATGTTGGCCATAAATACACCATTTCCAATGTTCAATTCTTTCACATATACAGTATGGCAGTTATTCGACAATATCCCAAAGACAAACAGGACACATTTCCAGGGCATACAACATTTTGGATGTTCTTGTAAGTTATTTTGCTCACATCTCTTAATAAATTGCAGCCCTGAAAACATGTTTTTTTTTTTTTTTTTATAATTGTCAACCCTTTGAAGATATTTGATCAAAATATGTCGAAGTTGTCAATTGCATAGCAAGTTATTTTACTAATTTAAACCTGTGACATTATCTGATCAAAATGTTTTCAAAAGGGTGAACATCTTTCGAATATTTATTTTTTGTTTTTGTTTAGGTCTATAGTTTGAGATTTTTTCATTAAAGGAAAAAGTTAAAAAAAAACTAAAAACTATTGACTATTATCTCCTTCAAAGATAAATAAAATCAAACATTGCCAGATTGTTAAACATGTTAAAACTAAGGAGTTATTAAAGTCCTATGATGCCAAAAAGCATGTTGATGGTAAATCTGTTCACGTAAAAGCACATTTTCAAGTCACCAAACGCTATTATTACTTTTACGCCTATAGTAGCCATTTGAGCCGTCAAATGTAAGTAAGTCATTTTGTTGAAGGCAATATTGGCAAATATCAGTAAGAAACAATATATTAATTGTGAAAATGTACAAAAGGGCATTTCCCCCCCCCCGAAATATATGACTCTAACAAACCAAAGAGACCACAAAGTCCACTGCAGAATACGCTGGCTTCTGGTAGAATATAAACTGAATTAAGCGTAAAAAAAAAAACCCTCACAAAATGATACAAATTTATATTAAAACATGTAAACAAGAGGCCAAACACGCAGGAAAATATGTTTGTGTGGTCAATGGTCATGGCCCTATTTGAATAAAACTGTCCCTGTACCTTTGAGTGTAGAGTGAAATTGCTGCTCAAACTCCACAAACATGCAAACATTTTCTTCAATTAAAAAAATGGATTGCAAGTAAAAAATATATATATATATATTTTCTTCGGTTTAAAAAAAATGATTTGCAAGGAAAAACAAAAAAACAAAACTATTTTCTGCAAGTAAAAAAACAAACGCATGAGTAAAAAATTCCTGCCAGTAAAAAATAACAATTTGCAAGTTTAAAAACAATTTTCTTCAAGTTAAAACTTTTGGCAATAATATGACATCCACCCTTTTGGTTGTCATATTCCATGCTGCGCGATCCACACATTGCACTCTGAACACTCGTAATTCACACTCTACAATGACAGGTGGTGCTGCTGAGTCAATTTATGGCTGTCACCGAGTTACTGTCATATGCGTGTGGTGCTGTCCGCCAAAAATTTCAGAAGAGGAAGCAAAAACTTACTGGTTAACTTACAGGTTGAGAGTGTTTCCCCTCTCTTCTGTCTGTGAAGTGAAGTGAAGTGAATTACATTTATATAGCGCTTTTTCTCAAGTGACTCAAAGCGCTTTACATTGTGAAACCCAATATCTAAGTTACATTTAAACCAGTGTGGGTGGCACTGGGAGCAGGTGGGTCAAGTGTCTTGCCCAAGCACACAACGGCAGTGACTAGGATGGCGGAAGCGGGGATCGAACCTGCAACCCTCAAGTTGCTGGCACGGCCGCTCTACCAACCGAGCTATACCGCCCCACCAGTGTTGGGACTAACGCGTTACAAAGTAACGCGTTACTGTAACGCCGTTAGTTTCGGCGGTAACTAGTAATCTAACGCGTTATTTTTTTATAGTCAGTAACTCAGTTACCGTTACTACATGATGCGTTACTGCGTTATTTTACGTTATTTTTTTATGTAGTATCGGCTAGAAACTGAGGATCTGAGTGTGTTTTATTCCAGCGAAGCAGAGACGTGCTTCTGATTCTTCCTCTGCGCTCTCTGTGTGTGCGTGTGACTGTGTGTCTGAGTGTGGGAAGGGGAGGGGGGGTGCGCAATACAACCGTTGGCCAACAAAAAAGTAACCACAGAACACTATACGACTATACGGTATAGTGTTCTGTGGTTACTTTTTGGTTGGCCAAGCGGACGTGACGACAGGCTGTCCCCACTCAGATCCGCACAGACCGGGAGGGGGCGTGCCTTAAGTCCGGCTGGAAATCGGCAGAAATTTGGAGAATGGTTGTCCCAGGGAGAGGCAGTGAAATTCGGGAGGGTTGGCAAGTATGAGATATTCTCACTTCTTTTCTTTTGTCGAGCACAATTTAGTTAAATGTAAGTTGTGTCTTGGATCAAAGATCCCGTCTACTGCCCAAAACAACAATTCAAATCTGCCTGGTTAGGCTCTGTGTATGTCACGTGTGCCTTCCTTAGGTGAAGCCAGCTTTACAGCTATGTTGTTGATTGATTGATTGATTGATTGAAACTTTTATTAGTAGATTGCACAGTACAGTACATATTCCGTACAATTGACCACTAAATGGTAACACCCAAATAAGTTTTTTAAATGATAAATGATAAATGGGTTGTACTTGTATAGCGCTTTTCTACCTTCAAGGTACTCAAAGCGCTTTGACACTACTTCCACATTTACCCATTCACACACACATTCACACACTGATGGAGGGAGCTGCCATGCAAGGCGCTAACCAGCACCCATCAGGAGCAAGGGTGAAGTGTCTTGCTCAGGACACAACGGACATGACGAGGTTGGTACTAGGTGGGGATTGAACCAGGGACCCTCGGGTCGCGCACGGCCATTCTCCCACTGCGCCACGCCGTCCCCAACTTGTTTAAGTCGGGGTCCAGATACAGATATATACTATCAAATATATACTAACATCATAATACAGTCATCACACAAGATTATCATCAGGGTATATACATTGAATTATTTACATTATTTACAATCCGGGGTGTGGGATATGGAGGGGGGGGGGGGTTAGGTTTAGTTGGTATCAACACTTCAGTCATCAACAATTGCATCATCAGAGAAATGGACATTGGAACAGTGTAGGACTGACTTGGTAGGATATGTACAGCAAGTAGTGGACACAGAGAGAGAGATCAGAAAGTATAAGAAAAAGTGTCTACATTTGATTATTTACAATCCGAAGAGGTATTATGTGGAAGGGAGGGTGTTAGTTTAGGGTTGTAGTTGCCTGGAGGTGTTCTTTTAGTGCGGTTTTGAAGGAGGATAGAGATGCCCTTTCTTTTACACCTGTTGGGAGTGCATTCCATATTGAAGTGGCATAAAAAGAGAATGAGTTAAGACCTTTATTAGTTCGGAATCTGTGTTTAACGTGGTTAGTGTTAGTGTTAGTGTTATTATGCTGTTTGTTACTTATGTATGTTATGTTGCAGCTATTTAAAATAGTTTTGTCAATTTGTTCTGGCCTGAAATAAATTGGCCCTTTGAAACATATCTTTGTCTTTGTGTGTTGTATGTAGAGCACATTGCTTAGCAGAGTTCAGTGATGCAAATGCATGTCAAGTTGATCAACACATTGTATTATTCTCCAGTGCAATAACAGTACTGAAATGAAGGCTAAAAGGGCATTAATGGGAGCTTTAAAAAAAAAAAAGTAGAAGAAGTAACTAAATAGTTACTTTTCACAGTAACGCATTACTTTTTGGTGTAAGTAACTGAGTTAGTAACTGAGTTACTTTTGAAATAAAGTAACTAGTAACTGTAACTAGTTACTGTTTTTCAGTAACTAACCCAACACTGCGCCCCACTCTGCCATTTTACTCCCCACCCTGCTTCGACGTCTTAATTTTTGTCGGACGGCACCATGCGCAAATAACAGTAGCTCTGACAGCCTTAAATTGGCTCAGCAGCACCACCTGTTGTTGGAGACTGCGAATTACAGGTGGTCTGAGTCGAAGTATAAGGATCGCGCAGGGTGGTATATTACTGACAAAATGGTGGAATTTTACTGCCAAAAGTTTTAACATGAATACAATTAGGTTATTACTTGCCAATTGTTTTTTTTACTTGCAGAAAATTGTTTTTATACTTTCAAATAGTTGGGTGAGTGAGTAAAAACATGTGCGTGTGTTTGTGGAGTAATGGCAGTAAATTACTCCATATTTAAGTAACCCATGCTGCTGCATTTAACCCTCAGGTTGGCATTTATTGTCTCTTTTATATGAGTCACCTTAAGGTGATCTGTTACTGTAGGTGACTCCCCTGCTCTACCTCAGCATTATGTAAAGCTCGGCTCCCACCTTCAAGCTGTGGTATTCCACCGTAAAGCTGCATTGTGTGAAAACGAGTGAGTGAGTGAGAGAGAGAGAGGACTCTAAAAGAGCTGGAGTGTTTCCATGACAACATGTGCAAAGGGGGTGGCAGACGTCTAACAAACGGTCCACTTGCCAACAACGTTTAGACCACCATATTTATGGAATGGCTGCTTCCGTCAAAAGTGTGTGTGGGGGGGAGAAAAAAGAAACAGGTGCCTGGTATGACACTAACTAACGGTGGAATTTTCCCAGATGCACAGCGAATAAGAAGTAGCAAGCTGTTTGTGCTTGACAGAATTCAACGTGATAGCTTACTGAAAGTTACTTTACTGGCCCACTTGCTCTACGTTTGTAAACATATTTTTTGTTTGTACCCAAACTAATGAAGGGATGAGACCATATGAAAATATCAAGATTATTGTAACCAAAATGATCACGGTTCTTATTATGTTCACGGTAGTATCACGGTATGATCAGTGTCAGAGCTTGGTCCGCTTTGACAGCAGAAAGTGAGACATGTTTCCAGTGAGGGTTGCCCTTTGTTACCGATTCCGTTTACAACTTTTATGGACAGAATTTCTAGGCGCAGTCAGGCCGTTGAGGGGATCTGGTTTGGTGGCTGCAGGATTAGGTCTCTACTTCATGCGGATGATGTGGTCCCACTGGTTTCAACTTCAGGTCTCACTCCATCGGTTCGCAGCTGAGTGTGAAGCGAATGGGATGAAAATCAGCACTTCCAAGTAGGGCTGCAACTAACGATTATTTTGGTAGTCGATTAGTCAACGATTAATCCATTAGTAGAATAATAAAACGTACACATACACTATATTGCCAAAAGTATGTGGCCACCTTCCTTGACTCACATATGAACTTGAAGTGCCATCCCATTCCTAACCCATAGGGTTCAATATGATGTCGGTCCACCTTTTGCAGCTATTACAGCTTCAACTCTTCTGGGATGGCTGTCCACAAGGTTGCCGAGTGTGTTTATAGGACTTTTCAACCATTCTTCTAAAAGCGCATTGGTGAGGTCACACACCGATGTTGGGGCTCTCAGTCTCCGTTCTAATTCATCCCAAAGGTGTTTTATCGGGTTCAGGTCAGGACTCTGTGCAAGCCAGTCAAGTTCATCCACACCAAACTCTGTCATCCATGTCTTTATGGACCTTGCTTTGTGTACTGGTGCACAGTCATGTTGGAAGAGGAAGGGGCCCGCTGCAAAATGGAATTGTCCAAAATGTTTTGGTATCCTGGAGCATTCACCTGTGGCCGGGCCAAGAGATTAGGACACCTGATTCTGATCATTTAGATGGGTGGCCAAATACTTTTGGCAATATAGTGTATGTAATGGCTCTAATTATTCCATCGACTTCTAAATGCAGCTTAAGTTATTTTAGGCCTGTGATTACTAACAAAGACGACCAATTAATTCTTAAATATTTATTTTTACTGTAATTTTGCTGCTCATTCAGCTGTTACAAAGATTAAAATGATTATTGAAATGTAATATTGTCTGTTAAAAAAAAGAAAAGGCACATTGCTAAAAAAAAAAATCCAAAAATAAAATAACATAATAATGTTTATGTATTTTAAAAAAACAGTTAAAATAGTACAGATGAAAAACCCCCAGAAAAAACAGAAAATCTAACTTCCTCTAAAAGAAAAGCATTTTGTGATGTTTATAAAGCTGCACACTGATATATCGACCATTGATTAACTCTTGGCAGTTTTAGCACTTTGATAGACTCAATGTGTACAATTTCTTTTTTTTACTCTTTGATTCATTCTTAAAATGTTGGCTATTTAAAAGATTGTACGTTTATCTCCACATTGGTGCCTGTCTCTCTCTATGTGTGTGCATTTGTTATTGTGCCCTTTTTTACGGCATTGCAAATTGACGCTGCTTTAAAAAGTACTTGAATTGACGTAGACAAAGTTTAGCTGACTGACCGTGGCTAAAATGAAACTTAAATCTATTTTTCACACAACTTAGTCTCACACTTGTTAGCTAGCTAGCAAAGCATAAGGTAACAATCTTGTCGAGACTTGAGACCGCGTCCTCCCTCCAAATGTCCGACATGCCTTCGCTTTTAAATGCTGGCGTATCACAGATGTACTGCCATGAAAACAAAGTACGTTTTGCAAAATGATCAAAGTATTCGTGTTTTTACCAAGAACATGAGGAAACGACCTCACACTTGACATGTTATCACTGGTGATGTTTTTGCAAGTGGCGATGCGGATCTGCATCCGGCTGGAAAAACACACACCATCCATCCATCCATCCATCTTCTTCCGCTTATCCAAAGTCGGGTCGCGGGGGCAGCAGCCTAAGCAGGGAAACCCAGACTTCCCTCTCCCCGGCCACTTCGTCCAGCTCCTCCCGGGGGATCCCGAGGCGTTCCCAGGCCAGCGGGGAGACATAGTCTTCCCAACGTGTCCTGGGTCTTCCCCGTGGCCTCCTACCGGTCGGACGTGCCCGAAACACCTCCCTAGGGAGGCGTTCAGGTGGCATCCTGACCAGATGCCCGAACCACCTCATCTGGCTCCTCTCAATGTGGAGGAGCAGCGGCTTTACTTTGAGCTCCTCCCGGATGACAGAGCTTCTCACCCTAGGAGGAAACTCATTTCGGCCGCTTGTACCCGTGATCTTGTCCTTTCGGTCATGACCCAAAGCTCATGACCATAGCTAAGGATGGGAACATAGATCGACCGGTAAATCGAGAGCTTTGCCTTACGGCTCAGCTCCTTCTTCACCACAACGGATCGATACAGTGTCCGCATTACTGAAGACGCCGCACCGATCTGCCTGTCGATCTCACGATCCACGCTTCCCTCACTCGTGAACAAGACTCCGAGGTACTTAAACTCCTCCACTTGGGGCAAGATCTCCTCCCCAACCCGGAGATGGCACTCCACCCTTTTCCGGGCGAGAACCATGGACTCGGACTTGGAGGTGCTGATTCCCATCCCAGTCGCTTCACACTCGGCTGCAAACCGATCCAGTGAGAGCTGAAGATCTTGGCCAGATGAAGCCATCAGGACCACATCATCTGCAAAAAGCAGAGACCTAATCCTGCAGCCACCAAACCACATACCCTCAACGCCCTGACCGCGCCTAGAAATTCTGTCCATAAAGGTTATGAACAGAATCGGTGACAAAGGGCAGCCTTAGCGGAGTTCAACCCTCACTGGAAACGGGTCCGACTTACTGCCGGCAATGCAGACCAAGCTCTGACACTGATCGTACAGGGAGCAAACCGCCACAATAAGACAGTCCGTTACCCCATACTCTCTGAGCATTCCCCAAAGGACTTCCCGGGGTACACGGTCGAATGCCTTCTCCAAGTCCACAAAGTACATGTAGACTGGTTGGGCAAACTCCCATGCACCCTCAAGGACCCTGCAGAGAGTATAGAGCTGGTTCACAGTTCCACGACCAGGACAAAAACCACATTGTTCCTCCTGAATCCGAGGTTCGACTATCCGGCGTAGCCTCCTCTCCAGTACACCTGAATAGACCTTACCGGGAAGGCTGAGTGTGATCCCACGATAGTTGGAACACACCCTCCGGTTCCCCTTCTTAAAGAGAGGAACCACCACCCCGGTCTGCCAATCCAGAGGTACCGCCCACGAAAAACACACACACATATATATATATATATATATATATATATATATATATATATATATATATATATATATATATATATATATATATATATACAGGTAAAAGCCAGTAAATTAGAATATTTTGAAAAACTTGATTTATTTCAGTAATTGCATTCAAAAGGTGTAACTTGTACATTATATTTATTCATTGCACACAGACTGATGCATTCAAATGTTTATTTCATTTAATTTTGATGATTTGAAGTGGCAACAAATGAAAATCCAAAATTCCGTGTGTCACAAAATTAGATTATTACTTAAGGCTAATACAAAAAAGGGATTTTTAGAAATGTTGGCCATCACTGATGGTGGAAACTTTACACTAGACTTCAGGCAACGTGGATCCTGTGCCTCTCCTGTCTTCCTCCAGACTCTGGGACCTCGATTTCCAAAGGAAATGCAAACCAAACCAACCCAAACCATCATTGATGGTTTGGGGTGCCATGTCATCTGCTGGTGTCGGTCCACTCTGTTTCCTGAGATCCAGGGTCAACGCAGCCGTCTACCAGCAAGTTTTAGAGCACTTCATGCTTCCTGCTGCTGACCTGCTCTATGGAGATGGAGATTTCAAGTTCCAACAGGACTTGGCGCCTGCACACAGCGCAAAATCTACCCGTGCCTGGTTTACGGACCATGGTATTTCTGTTCTAAATTGGCCCGCCAACTCCCCTGACCTTAGCCCCATAGAAAATCTGTGGGGTATTGTGAAAAGGAAGATGCAGAATGCCAGACCCAAAAACGCAGAAGAGTTGAAGGCCACTATCAGAGCAACCTGGGCTCTCATAACACCTGAGCAGTGCCAGAAACTCATCGACTCCATGCCACGCCGCATTAACGCAGTAATTGAGGCAAAAGGAGCTCCAACCAAGTATTGAGTATTGTACATGCTCATATTTTTCATTTTCATACTTTTCAGTTGGCCAACATTTCTAAAAATCCCTTTTTTGTATTAGCCTTAAGTAATATTCTAATTTTGTGACACACGGAATTTTGGATTTTCATTTGTTGCCACTTCAAATCATCAAAATTAAATGAAATAAACATTTGAATGCATCAGTCTGTGTGCAATGAATAAATATAATGTACAAGTTACACCTTTTGAATGCAATTACTGAAATAAATCAAGTTTTTCAAAATATTCTAATTTACTGGCTTTTACCTGTGTGTATATATATATATATATATATAATTGTCGGCGACACATTTTATTGTAGGCATTTGTTGACAATTTCGACTAATCGTTACAGCTCTACTTCCAAGTCCAAGTTCACGGTTCTTGCCCGGAAAAGGGTTGGGGAGAGTTCAAGTACCTTGAGTCTTGTTCACACGTCAGGGAAGAGTGGATTGTGAAATCGGCGAGTGGATCGGTGCCGCATCTGTAGTGATGCAGACCCTGCATTGGACCATCGTGGTGAAAAAGGAGCTGAGCTGAAAGGCAAAGCTTTCAATTTACCGGTGGATCTACGTTCCTCTCCTCATCTATGGTCATGAGCTTTAGGTTGTGACCGAAAGGACAAGATTACGAGTACAAGCGGCCGAAATGAGTTTCCTCCGTCATGTGGTGGGGCTCTCCCTTAGAGATAGGGTGAGCAACTCTGTTATTCGGGAGGAGCTCAAAGTAAAGCCGCTGCTCCTCCACATCAAGAGGAGCCAGATGAGGTTGTTCGGGCATCTGGGCAGGATGCCCCCCGGACGCCTCCCTGGGGATGTGTTTAGGGCGCGTCCGAGTGGTAGAGACCACGGGGAAGACCCAGGACACGGTGACCTGGGAACACCTCGGGATCCCCCAGGCAGAGCTGGACGAAGTAGCTGTCGAGAAATGAAGTCTGGGCTTCTCTGCTTTGGCTGCTTCCCCCGGGACCTGAATTTGGATAAGCGGAATAAGATGGATAGATGGATGGATGTTGGATGTACTAGATCCACTCGATGTCCATTGCACCGGTCACACAGGGGAGTGGGTCCCCACATCTGCGGTCCCTTCCAAAGTTTCTCATTGGGTTGAGTTGTTTCTTGCCCTGATGTGGGATCTGATGTGGCTTGTGCAGTCCTTTGAGACACTTGTGATTAAGGGCTATATAAATATATGATTGATTGATGTACTCAAAATGTACTGAAACACACATTGAAATGACATTTAATAGACATTAGATAAATAATAGAGACACAATATACTTTCCTAGGCAGAAGAAACATTACATATTAATTTGGCTTATTAAGAGCCACATTGTTGGTGTTTAAATATTTGTATATTCTGTTTTGATTTCTGTTTCTTAATGACAAAGCAAAACGGTTCACTTTTGATTTATTAGACTTCACGTGGGTTCACTTTCTGTTTGTGTATGGATTTTCATATTTCAGGGCTGTATGCTTATCTATTTCACTTCTAGCACCAGTGCTACTAAATTAAAACAATTACCGTAGTAGCACAGAAATATTTTGTAGTAGCAATATGAAAAGTCTCAAATATCACAATATTTTTGTTAACACTAAACGTACGCAAGTGCCCTCATACATATAAACACAATGCCATCATCAGGCCTATTATAACACTCAATTAAACATAGAGAACATCCCTAAACTTACTAGCACTGTCACTAACACAAATGTAGGATCAAAACTCATATCCTGATATAGTTTGGCCGATAAACTAACCCATACATGGAAATATCTGTTGACATAACTAAATATTTCCACTATGCCTTTTTTTCAATTTTCGGGACTGATGGGGATCCCAAATAAACAAACACAGGTACCAATAAGTAAGAAAAGGATCCCAACTTAAGAGGTGTTTTTTAGATAAGAAAAAAGTAAAAGCCTTGAAAACAATATAAGAAAATTTAAGTATAATTTCTAATCTTCTTTAAAAAAAACATTTAGCTATGCTCAAGTCTTCAGCTAAGAAAAACACCAAATAACAAAATGTGAAATAAAGTGCCCTTGTTTAAGATGACATGTTTAAATGTCAGCAGCAACATTAAAATAACGTATCTTTAACAATAAACATTATTATAGGACATACACGCAAAGATTTTAACCAGGAATACCAAACTGCCAACTGCTTCATGTGTTCTGAAAATGACTTTGGAAAAGTCATTAATTATAGTTAATTGTTACTTCACCAAAAAAATTATTAAATTACTGACAGAATTACACTTTAATAAATGTAATTAATTACTAGGGAAAGTAATTATTGCCCTAATTGAAAAAAAAAATAAATAATCTAATATCTGGCATAATGCAGTTAAGATAAGTGTGTATGTGTCTGTACATGTGCCATTTAAAAGGCGGTGCCTGTTGCCTAGTGACTGTAGCCAAAATCAGTAAATTTGGCACGTTGTGTAAATCGTAAATAAAAACAGAATACAATGATTTGCAAATCCTTTTCGAGCTACATTGAATTGAATAGACTGCAAAGACAAGATACTTAACATTCGAACTGGATAACTTTTCTTTTTTTTTTTTTTTTTATTGCAAAATTTATTTTTTGCAAATATTTGTTCATTTGGAATTAAATGTCTGCAACATGTTTCAAAAAAGCTGGCACAAGTGACAAAAAAGACTGAGAAAGTTGAGGAATGCTCATCAAACACTTATTTGGAACATCCCACAGGTGAACAGGCTAACTGGGAACAGGTGGGTGCCATGATTGGGTATAAAAGCA